>NC_090025.1:164465487-164773821 GCF_037176765.1 Anolis sagrei
AACTCCAAATAAAGGAATTTGGAATAACTTTACTATGAGAGAAAATTCTGTTACCTACAAAACAATATGTGAATTATTCATATCATAACTTCCAAATTACGACTAGTCTTTGAAGACTGTGCAGTTGTCAAAACTTTTCTCCTAGCAAGAAGTAAATAGCTAAAAACCACTCATTCAAGGAGAAAATTAGCAAAGAGTTGCACACTTGTATAAGACATATGTGCAATTTGGTGTTGGCTGGAAGTGAGGTCGACTGTACCAAGCAAAGGATGTCCCTTGGAATACAAGGCGTCCCTTAAAATAAGGAAGCACACTGAAAATACAAAGCCACTTTAGGTAGGGTGACATTGCCACTGCCTCGCAGTCTCCCCACCTGCTCCATCTGCCTTTTCAAGGAAAAATAAGCACATTGGAGGGGGTCGGCGATGGCGTGGTCTTTTGGTGGCACTGGTAAAAGCAGAGGCCCGTCTCTTTACAAAGCCAGTGGAGAATGGAGCAGGAGAGCGGAGGGTAGCACAGCTCCGTACAGCTGCAAGGCCGCCTCCCAACAGGGCAGAGCGCCCGGAGAATGCTCTCTTTGTTTCTATCCTTTAAAGGGTAGGAGAAACACTTATGCATGGCAAATTAGCCCAAAAATGTATTTCTCTAAAACACCCGATTGTCTAGCCAGCTCTGCAGCTGCAGGGAAGTTCCAGAAAGCGAGGGAGCAAGTGTGTGTGTGAGAGTGAGAGATTGGTTTTTAGTGGTAGTGGGGGACAGTGGAGGGCAGGGAGAGGGTATGGGGGAAGAAGCATTTGGCATGTTAATATGCTGAGAAATAGGAATAAAAGGCCATAGACTGTCATGCTAATGAGACTATTTATAATTATCATTTAACATGAGGGTAGGAATAAACAAAACAAAATATAATGTTTGAACGTCTTCTGTGTTCAAACATTATATTGTACAGAAAGGTAGCTTAAAAGCAGATGTTCTGAATAGGACCTAGTTATCTCTGTCTTCTGTTCTGTAGCATCAAAAATTTGACATTCTGCAAATTCTAAATTTTTGCACAGGGTATAAAATAGCCTATTATTATTATTATTATTATTATTATTATTATTATTGGATACATAAAAAAATTAGTATACAGCAAACAAGATCACTATGCTGCTTTTGTATTTGATCACATGTCAGACACTTCCCAAGTGTCTAGGACTGTGTGATGTATTGGTGAATAATGCGTGCAGATCCAAGTAGGATGGCCTTTAGCAGCTGACAAATGGTAATTTTCTCAGCACCAATTGTTTTTAAGTGCAGGCCAAGGTTTTTAGACACTGTACCCAGTGTGCCGATCACCACCTTTACTAGCTTGTGCCACAGTCTTTGCAAATCTTTAAATCCTCATATCATGTAAGCTTTTCCAGTTGCTTCTCGTCAATCCTGCTGTTGTCTGGGATTGCAACATCAACTATCCATACTTGTTTTTGTTTTTTCCACGATTGTGAGATCGGGAGTATTGTACTCCAAAACTCTGTCAATCTGAATTTGGAAGTCCCACAGTAGTTTGACATGTTCATTTTCCATAACTTTTTCATGCTTGTGCTCCCACCAGTTCTTCGTCACAGGCAGATGGTATTTGTGGCATAAGCTCCAGTGGATCATCTAAGCAACTGTGTTGTGCGTCTGCGTCTGCTTCTGCTCCTTCTCCTTATTTACTTTTCTCCTACTTTTCTCCCATGGATGGGACTCAAAAGTGGTGAACATTTAGTCTCTATTCTCAACTACAGCAGACCCACAGAATCAATGGGGACTTAATCAATCAGTGCCTAGGTAGATTCCAACAATTTGGTGAGTCTACTCTGTTTAGGGCAATCAAGTGGACATAAATCTGAAAGTGATGCAGGTTTTACAGTAGGTCCTTGGTATCTGCTGGAGTTTGGTTTCAAAATGCTGTCTCTTATATAAAATGGGAATGCTTTTTGGATTTTTTTTTAAATGTCCAAGCTGCGGATGGTTGAATCTGCGCATATGGGGAACTAACTGTATATACAATCTCTAAGGATGCCTGCTATAGATGTGAGCAAAACACCAGGAGAGAATGCTCCTGGAACAAAGCCATACAGCCCGGAAAACTCACAGCAACCCAGTGATTCCAGTCATGAAAGCCTTCAACAACACCTTGTATATACAATGAATTGTCTCTTTAATGTTTATCTGTAATCACTATTTGTTCCCTTTTTATTACTTATTATATCTTTATTATACTTCTATAATAAAGTTCTAAGATTTTACACATTTATACCAATATTTCCCAAAATATCCCCCAATTTTGTTGGCGTAACAAACTGAATTTCATATGTTGGTGTTGCATATCATTTCTTCCTACATCCAGACTTCTGTTGGAGGAAACTGTGATAATTTTCTAATTTTCTGCTATAAACAGGCCGCAACTAGCATATTCCCAACTATTTTATGTAATTTCATTAAATTATCTGTAAAATGCACATACAAGTCAAACTGTTGGAATGGAATTTACTAATATTAAGTATCCACATTTAACACACTTTAAAAATATTTTGCACTCCCATTGCATGGGCAAACTTCAGCCCTCCAGCGGCTGAGAGTGAAAAGGAAGGGGCCTGAGGCTCTTAGGAATTGTGGGAGTTGCAGTCCAAAATACCTGGAGGGCTGAAATTTGCCCATGCCTGGTCCAAAGTGTAATTTTTATCTGTCAGTTATAGCTATACTGAAAGTAGCAATATTAAGATTTTTTGTTATCAGTGCATACACATCTATATGATTGAAATGCTAGCATACGTGGTCCAAATCTAATTGCTAGTCCCAACTGGAATAGACCTGTCAATTAATTGGATTTATATAAATCTTCAGAGATAAATTACATTTTCCCAGTGCATGGGATGCTGCTACTGCGCTTCCAAGGTTCAGGGTAAAGCCATGGCAGAGCACTCTTTGGATTTGGTATTACAAAAGACTATAATATTGCAAAATAATGGATGTTTCTAGGTTCCTTATTCAAAGTACAGTAGAGTCTTGCTTATCCAACATAAACAGGTCGGCAGAATGTTGGATAAGTGAAAGTGTTGGATAATAAGGAGGGATTAAAGAAAAGCCAAACTATGTTATGATTTTACAAACTAAGCACCAAAACATCATGTTTTAGAACAAATTGACAGAAAAAGCAATTCAATACCTGGTAACGTTATGTAGTAATTACTGTATTTACAAATTTAGCACCAAAACATTGCAATGTATTGAAACTACTGTGGATCCGGGCAGGAGGCAGACTGCGTTGGATAATACAGAACATTGGATGAGTGAAGGTTGGATAAGTGAGATTCTACTGTATTTGTTTTGATCTTTAAAACATGTTATGGCTTAGAAACAAGTTAAATGAAAATCACCTCTTCCCAAAATCGCTTGGAAAATCTCCCTAAACTTTACAGACTTTTTTCCCTTTGACTTCAATAACTGAAGAATGCCAGATGACTATTTGGGAAAGGTAACTCATCAGAGTATATTACTGGAGATACACTTGCCATTGGATAGACTTACTAGAATATATCACTTGACATTACCTTTTGATTTTCCCACTACTATAAACTCTTCATTTTAAAATTTTAAATCTATTTCACATATGTTGTTGAAGGCTTTCATGGCCAGAGTCACTGGGTTGCTGTTCTGGGCTGTATGGCCATGTTCCAGAAGCATTCTCTCCTGACGTTCCGCCCACATCTATGGCAGGCATCCTCAGAGGTTGTGAGGTATATTGGAAACTAAACAAGAGAAGTTTATGTATCTGTTGCAATTGGCCACCTTGGTTAGCATTTAATGACCTTGTAGCTTCAAGACCTGGCTGATTCCTGCCTGGGGGAATCCTTTGTTGGGAGGTGTTAGCTGGCCCTGATTGTTTAATTTCTGGAATTCCCCTGTTTTCAGAGTGTTGTTCTATTTCACATATTTCCTGCTTACATCTTAATGTTTAAGAGTCCTAATCTTATTGTCGCCATTGTCATCGTAAAGCATCCAGAGAATCTTATTATTGGGTGCCATGTAAATGTTATTAGTACAAAAAATTAATAAATATCATTAAAGTAATAAATGTGCTCCTGCTGAACAAGAGCAAGTCATTGGTTTAAGAATCGACAAGAAGCTGGAATTAACTTCTGGTGAAAGCTCAATACCTAATGAAGCTGTGCAGGTCATTTAGAGGTCAGAAAGTCCGGATGTTGATAGCCAAAACTAATTCCTAATCCTTCTCATGATCTCTAGTATTAATTTAGGGAGGAGGAGATGCATTACCCTTTAAGAGGACAAAATGGGGTGATGATTTCCATTAACTTTTAAGAGTGCTGATTTGTATCTTTGGATGCAAATTAAGAATGATAACGTTGTACCTTAAATAAGAATTATCTTCATTTCATCATTTCATCATTGTGATTCCACTTTAACTGCCATGACAACTTCCATAGTTTGGTGAGGCACTAGAAGACTTCTCAGGCTGAGGGAATGCCCTTCTCTAAAACTGCAAATCACATGGTATGTTAGCATGGTATTTATTTATTTCGGGCATTTCCATCCCGTCCTTCTCACCTCCGAAGAGGGTCTCAGGATAGCTTACAGTAGGCAGCTATTGGATGGCAAAAAACAATACATTAAAACACAGTTACAATTAACACAATTAAAGCAATTATAAGCATTCAATTAAAAACAGTTCACCGGTTCGAAACATAATCCAAATCAGTCCATTGCGGTCCATTAAAACATTCCCTTCCCAGTTGATCCATTTATTGCACAAATGCTGGGGCTCAGTGGCAAATCATTACAGGTAATCATGAACATAGAATCATAAAGTTAGAGAAGACCACAAAGTCCATCCAGCCTAACACCCCACCATGCAGGAATATACTTTTAAAGCACTCCCAACAAGTAGACATCCAGCCTCTTTTGAAAAATCTGCAAATAAGGGTATTCTACCACACTCCAAGGCAAGATGTTCCACTGTTGAACAGCTCTTATCATCAGCATAAGATGTCCTATTTTCAAGAAGGGTGCTGTTCACAAAAAGCCCTTTATTCATGAAGTCTTGTTCTATAATTAGATATTACTTTCCCTGCCCACCAACCCAACCTATGTCTTTAGATTCCAGTTATCTCTCAAGGGCAGAATTGGTCATAGCATGGGCTGTGGGCTCTACTTTGTGGCCCTCCTATCAGTACCCCCAGTTTCCCAGTCCATTGTTTGTTTGTTTTTAATCAATCTGGTTTATGGAGAATTTGTATTCCAAAACCACACAGAAAGCCTCCCAAATACAGTAGTCTCTCACTTATCCAACATAAATGGGTTAGCAGAACATTGGATAAACGAAAATGTTAGATAATAAGGAGGGATTAAGGAAAAGACTATTAAACATCAAATTACGTTATGATTTTACAAATTAAGCACCAAAACATCATGTTTTACAACAAATCAACAGAAAAAGCAGTTTAATACACAGTAATATTAATGTAGTAATTATGTATTTCTGAATTCAGCATCAAAACATCGCAATATATTGTAACATCTGTGGATCCGGGTGGGAGGCAGACTGGGTTGGATAATACAGAATGATGGATGTGCAAAGGTTGGATAAGTGAGACTCTACTGTATGTGAAAACATGTGAAAGTATCTTCGCCGCACACTCAAAACCAACAGAGGATCCCATACTCCCCCCTTCGAAAAATACCCATTCTTCTTTCCAGTGCTTCCCAAAATAGCAATAGGTTTTGATACATCTCTTCCTGTTGCCATCTTGAGAGAGATTAAGGGAAAGGCACTAATGTTCCTATGAGAGGGGATGAAGGAACTGGTCCTAGCAGTAGGAAACAGTGTAGGTCCCTCATCTCATTGCAGAGCAGAGCTACTCTAATGGTGTGTGTGTGTCTGTACCAACAACCCAGATCTTCTGGGTGGTCTGCGGGCCCTTGACCTAGCCTATTTCTTTGTGTGGTCTGTCCAGAAATCATTAGATTGTCTTCCAAAGAGGCATGGCATTGCAGACTAATATGGGAAAAGTGTGGAGCAGACTTATGAACATACAAAACATGATACAAACCAGACACCCTGGCCTGCCTGTCCCTACTGCAAAATACTGAACATCAATTCAAAATGAAACGGAATAGCCTGCTTTGCTGGAAGGGGACATGGTGGACTAATTGGAAACCTGGACAAGAGCATTTTTGTTAGGACATGCAAATGCACTGCAACGCTTTACTGCAGCCATGCTTGAGGGAAAATTGAACTACAAGCCTGAAAATCTTCTAGCATGCCTGACCATTGGCTGGGGAATTTTGGCAGGAAATTTCATGAGCTGAAGGTCAAGTAACTTGCTGAAACTCCAATTGCAAGTCCCTATTATCTTGACTCAAGTGTATATGCATCAGAATGCAAAGGAGTTACATTAACACAAATGATTGACTCATCCCATATATATCATTCAGATAATAATCACAGCTGAACGTCAGTCATTTACCCATTCGAAACAGCAGTCAGTAAGCATGGAATAAAGTAACTGGAATTAAGTCTTCAATACTTATTGAAAACACACAACAAGAAAGTCCATGTGGATTTCCAAATAATAAATATTTAAGAGTTTGAATACCACTACTAAAAGGTCTTTTCTTTGATATTTATCTAATTTTGTATAATAAGAGTAGAGAGAAAGCAAGGCCTTTAGGGTTGATGTGAAAATTTAGGCTTATATGTAATAGGGGAATGTTTTGAAATTAATTTAATCCATAGTCATTTTAGTTTTAGCAAGCTGGGGGGACATGAGTTTTATGGCAGAGTATCTGCTGTATCTGAGTATCAACAAAGATCTGCATAGTTAAAGCAATAATATTCCCTGTAGTAAACTATGGATGCGAGAGCTGGACAATAAGGAAAGCTGAGCGAAGGAAGAGAGACGCTTTTGAACTGTAGTGTTGGAGGCTAATTCTGAAAGTGCCTTGGACTGCAAGAAGAACAAACCAGTCCATACTTCAGGAAATAAAGCCCAACTGCTCACTGGAGGGAAGTATGTTAGAGGCAAAGATGAAGTAATGTATTGTTGAAGGCTTTCATGGCTGGAATGCCTAGGTTGTAGGTTTTTCAGGCTGTATGGCCATGTTCCAGAAGAATTCTCTCCTGATGTTTCGCCTGTATCTATGAGAAGCATCCTCAGAGATGCAGGTGAAACGTCAGGAGGGAATGCTTTAGAGCATGGCCATGCAGCCCAAAAAACCTACAACAACGCAAAGATGAAGTACTTTGACCAAATAATGAGATGACAAGAAAGCTAGGAGAAGACAATGCTGCTGGGGAAAATTGAATAAAAAAAGAAGAGGGGCCGACCAAGGGCAGAATGGATGGATGGTATCCTTGAAGTGACTGGCTTGACTTTGAAAAAGCTGAGGGTGGCCATGGCCGGCAGGGAGCTCTGGTGTGGGCTGGTCCATGAGGTCACGAAGAATTAGAAGTGACTGAACAAATAAACAACAACATCTGCTGAGTATGATGCAACTCTAGTTTTGTCTAATTCAAAGGTTTAGATAGCAAGTAACATAATAACTCTTTCCAAAACCCTGGAAAGCTCCTGCCTGTAGTTATAGAGAATATCTCCAAATTATGCTATCTTGTTAAACTTGCTATCTATCACATCAGAGGATCGCAGCCCCAGATTATCATATTCTGCTTTTTCCCAAGACTGGGACTTGAAGTGACTTAGAGATTACAATTGAAAACGTACATAAAGTAACATTAAAACAAAATTACATTGTGAACTATATACAGTTGGCCCTCTGCATCTATGGTTTCAACCATCGACTGCTTGAAATATGTAGATAGATAGATAGATAGATAGATAGTCATTTCCTATTAAGGATGCCATTTGGAATGCCACTGCATATAATGATATTGGAACATGCATGGGTGTAACAAGAAAATGGAAGAAAAAGAAATGGCCTTGTCTATTTTTAAATAATTTTGCAAAGGAATGTCAATATGCCATTATTGATTCTAGAAGTACTGTTACAGGATAAATAGCTTGCTTCCAAGTCCTGCTCTTCAGTATGGGCAGACAGAAACAAGAGATAATTTGAATACATTCTTCAAAAGCCCTCTTGTAATGGACTACTAATTTCAGCTTTCACTTTGGGTCCTTCTGTATTTCCCACGACTACCCATTATTCTACCTGGAAAAATAATGAATGCAAATTCATTAAGAAGTGGAATACAAAATGCACAAACCAAGTGCATTCAAAGGCTATTAAAGGCTCCTCTCTAAACTACAAAGCCCAGAATTGTGCAGGAGGCAGCAACCAGATTTAAAGTGGATTCATTCTCTAGTGTGATGTGGTCTTATAGTATGTAGGTAGGCAGACAGGTGGAAAGATAAATCAAGACAGATAAGACGAAAATGAGAGGGAGAGGTTATTCTGTTAGATTAGAAGTACTTAAAACTATTTAAGTTCTTAAGCTAACAGAAGACGAAAGCCACTATTTAGAACAAGAGAGCTGAGGATTGAGGTTTGAGGGTAATTTCATATTTTATCACATTCAACTTTGGGCAAATAGGTTTGTAAAAACAAACCTTAAACCAACATGACTAATTTTTCAGAAATGGCAGTCAGATATGGGGACACACCATAACTAGTGTCCCTCTTTCAAACCTCCTTAATGTCCTCTGGAGAAACAAAAAATCATTTCCCACACAGCCCTGAAGCGCAAAACACACAAACTCATTCAAAGAGATTTTTGACAGTTGTCACTTTCATTCAGCCTCTCCACTATACATCCATCCATACGGAGATGTATTCTTCCTTCTTTTGTAACAGAGGGGTTTCCTCTTCATCTGAACAAAGAATCTGTTTTCTAATTCTGTTATTGACTGTTTGCAACACAGGGTGTTCAGTGGTTTCTATCAACTCTGGTGTTTTTATAACTCTTTGTGGCTAGAGAGGACTATTGTTTTTAAGACTGTTGACAAGGCTTAAGAAGGGTATCGCCTCTTTTCTTACGCCATTTGTTCATCACCAGTTGAGTCAACTTTTGACGCTTTACTAGAAGTCAAAGTGAAGTACACGCATACTCACACAGCAAAAAACAATATCTCTTTCGTATTACTTTCAGTTCTGTGAAACAAGCTATTTTAGGATCCTCTGCTAAATGTTGTTTTACTTGTACAGGCAGTCCCCATGTTACAAGCAAGATAGGTTCTGTGCAGGCATGTAGCCGGGAGGGGGGGGGGCTTGAGAGGCTTCACCGCCCCCCCCCCCCAAATTCTCATGGTGGTTCGCGAAAAGGCCTTACTGGTGCATTATTTAAACTGTTATGTTTATTCATATCATGATCTGATCATCATACTCAATATATCCCATATGCATGGGGATATTGGGGTAATGATACAAAAGGTTTGCTAGGGTAGACCCTCTTTCACTCAGACTCAGCCCCTCTGAAACTCAGTCCCCCCCCGAACCCCCCTGAAAAAAACTCAGCCCCCCCCCCCCCGAATCGAAATCCTGGCTACGGGCCTGGTTCTGTGGGTACATTTTTAAGTGTAACTTCAGTCTGTGATAATTGGATTTTGAAAAAAAAAGGCTTGTTGTGGAAACAAGAACTGGTTTTTGAAGTTTCTGTTGAGACACCTTTTCCACATGATAACTCAGGAATGAATCTCCCTTCCTGGGGGTAGATTTCTCTCACTTCCTGTTGTCTCACCCTCATTCTTAACTATGAGTCATTTGTAAGTCAGATGTTTGTAACTTAGGGACTGCCTGTACTTGCAATCTTCAAACATTCCAAATTCTGAATGCTTTTAGAAAGTCTTAGCCAATTTCCCCTGCAAATATCTCTGCATTGCATAGGAAAGTTGGGAGGGTAATGGCGGTGATAGGAGAGACATAGTTTGAGGTCTCATTCAAGAGACAGCTAAAAGACTTAAAGTTTCTATTGCGCCCTGATTATTCTATGACCTCTCTGCTGGTGCCAAGATGATGATAAGTGAATTGGCAGTAGAAGCCATAAACAGCAAAATATAGCTACCACAACCAATGTCCCAGGCACGACATCTGTGCTACAGTACCAAGGGTGTATTGTGACACAGTCAGGATATTCTGAGTGGTGCTTGAAACTCAACTGATTGGTATTGATTTGGGTAAAAAGTATGTATCTCTGATAGGGCCCTTCCACACAGCCATATAACCCATGCTTCTGATGCATGTTTACTTTGGGTCCATCTTTGGGTCCATCCATGTTTCCAACATCTCTGGTCTCAGGTCAAGCAAGGGGGGGAAAGGATCATATAGTCCAAGCAATAAATAATACTATCATCATACTATGGGCCCTTCCACACAGCCATATAACCTAGAATATCAAGGCAGATACTCCACACAATATCTGCTTTGAACTGGGTTATCTGAGTCCACACTGCCGTATAATCCAGTTCAATGTGGATTTTATACAGCTGTGTGGAATTGGCCTCTATTAGCACATTATTTCCTATACTCAAGGACTGGACCTCTTTTTAAGATATATTTGCTTAGGTTCTTCTTATTGATCTTCTGGAGTAGAGGCCTTTATACATACCTCACTCTTTATACTATGTTTTGCAAATATTAGTACGCTGCAGAAGTCAATAAATGCAACAAAACTTATTTTGGAGGACAGGACAAGTTGATAATCGTACTCTCTTTCAAAGATCATTGGACTCCAAGTTGCAGTAGCCCTAAATAACATGGATGATAAAGAGGAAAACAGCAACTTACAGCCTAAAGGCATTTGATGAACTGCTTAATTCCAATCTCTACTAAAAACATAGAACAAGTCAGAGAGTCTCTAAAAAAAATGCAAGGTGGGATATAACAATTGCATCAAACACTGGAGTTTAGACTTCATCTATAACAGGCATGGGCAAACTTGGGCCCTCCAAGTGTTTTGGACTACAACTCCCACAATTCCTAAGAGGGGGGAAAGGAAAGGGCCTGAGGCTGTTAGGAATTGTGGGAGCTGTAGTCCAAAACACCTGGAGGGCCCAAGTTTCCCCATGCCTCATCTATAATATAGTACCTTCTCCATATGATGAATATTCCACTTTAAATTTTGTATAAGGGAGCTATTTATTTAAGATTGCCTGGCCTGGAAATGGTATCTATAGAATAGGTAATCACTTCAGAGAGAAGAGCTTTCCTCTTTAATAGCTGAAATGAATGACACGGACATTACTTTTACACAGAAGCATTTTCAAATGAATCACTTTTCATATGAAACCTGGAGAGGTACAGCTGCCATGCAAGGACTCTCACACCCGGCATAAATCCTTAAAGATTGCCAGTTAATTAAGACAAAGTCAGTGGGTCACTTTAGAGAAAACTACCCCTTTTTCTAGAATTTGCAGTGAAATTCTGCGTGTAATCACAACGACTTATGGCCTTTATCATAACAGTAATGTCTTTGGTGACTTTATGATGTGAACTCTTCATCTCAGTAGGCTTCAGAAAGATGGAGGCACCAAAATAAAAGCGGCGGCACCTGTGGATTCCAGTATTTGTCACTAAAGTGACAGATCAGCATCCAAAGGCACAGAATAAAGGGGCACTGCAGCCCCGTTGCGCCTCTGTCCCGGGCCATCCTCCCAGCTGCAACAGCATCCGCTTGAGGCCCAGACAACAATTCTTACCAAGTCCTTTGCACAGATTTCGCTCTCTCTCTTTTAATTCCCCCTTTTTTCAAACATATCATTACAGCAGAAACAAAAATGGTGGGACAATAACGCCATTGATACAGCCTTCTCGTCCCCCCCCCCCTCCTCCCTCCCTCTTTGGTGCGTGCCAGCACTCTTTCCACCCGCCCAGGGCTGGAACCAGTGCCAAGCAACCTCTGCTAATAAACAAGAGGAACCAGATAAACTGGGAAGACAATAGAGGGATTTGTTGCACTTAGAGATGGTGGGAACAATGTCAACGCCGGGCGCAGCTGCATAGAGCCCCCACATACTCGCAACCAACCCAGTATGATTTATGAAAGGTCAAGGTTTCTCATGTCTTAAAGGGTCCCTTCTTTACATCATGTATTAACCCTTCCACTACAATGGGCCCTTATTTTGTAGGGCGAGGGGTATGGACATAGAGCATTTCTTTTGAGGAGTATTGTGACTGAACTGAAGGTATTCTTCCATCTTTGCACTTTTGTGGTTGGCAGATATTATGGTAATTAATTTTACTCAATTCCACTAGTGATACCAGCAAGCCGATGAATAATAAACACTAATAAAGGAAAAGGACCAGTTTTTGCCTAATAATAATAATAATAATAATAATAACAATAATAGACCATATCCTCAGCTGTTGCAAGAAAATCGCACTGATGGACTACAAACAAAGACACAACTCTATGGCCCAGATGATTAACTGGAACTTATGTCACAAGTACCACCTGCCAGAAGTAAAGAATTGGTGGGATCATAAACCCGCAAAGGTCGTGGAAAATTAGCATGCAAAAATACTGTGGGACTTTCGAATCCATACTGGCAAAGTTTTGGAACACAATACACCAGACATCATGATTATGGAAAAGAAAATGTCTGGATTATTGATGTCGCCATACCAGGTGATAGCCACATTGAGGAAAAACAACAGGAAAAACTCAGCTGCTATCAAGACCTCAAAATTGAACTGCAAAGGCTCTGGCATAAACCAGGATAGGTGATCCCCATGGTCATTGGCGCACTGGGTGCTGTGCCAAAAGAACTCAGCTGGCATTTGGAAACAACAAACATTGACAAAATCATGATCTGTCAACTGCAAAAGGCCACCTTACTTGGATCTGCATGCATAATTCGAAAATACATCACACAGTCCTAGACGCTTAGGAAGTGTTCGACTTATGATTTTTTTGATACGAAATCCAGCATATATCTCGTTTGCTGTGACATATTGTATTTTTGTGTCAGTAAAATAATAATAATAAAAACTTTATTTGTATATTGTTCTATCTCTCCGAGGAGACTCAGGGTGGTTTCCAACACAGGGAAAAGCATTCAATTACCAACACAAAATTATACAAAATAACCATTATAACACATAAGCATAATACTATTTTTAAAAATCACAAACATTTAAAAGCCAGTTACAGTATTATTCCATCAGACAAGATTTGAAATACCAATGGCCAGAATTTCAAAGTGGGCCTAGTCAGCTATGAGAAGGCTGAGCCAGGGCTAGTCAAGGAAGTATCATAGGGCCGAGGAAGTGGATAAAGCGTAGAGGAATGCAGGTTCCTAGGTGGTGGCCAGGATGGGGCCCAGGGCTAATCATTTTCAAAGGCCTGCAGGAACCACCAGGTTTTCAGGTTCCTGCGGAAGGAGGATAGTGACGAGGCTCCTCTTATCTCTCTGGAGAGAGTATTCCAAAGGCGGGGGGCATCACCGAGAAGGCCGTCTCCCTTATCCCCACCAACTATGTTTGGGACGGTCGTGGGAGTGAGAGGAGGGCCTCCCCAGCAGATCTTAGAGCCCATTCCAGTTCTTAGAGGGAGATGCGGTCGGGGAGATAGATGGGGCCTGAACCATTTAGGGCTCTGTAGATCATAACCTGCACCTTGAATTGGACCTGGCAACCTATCGGCAGCCAGTAGAGCTGCTTTAGTAGGGGCATTATATATTCCCTATAATTAGCTCCAGTTAGAAGCCTGGCTGCCGACTTTAAATATACAAAACAACCCAAAAGTTAGGTAACTGCCAGAACTTGAAAATGTCACTACTAGTAATGATTGCTTTTGAGAAGCACTTTGATTTGCTTAGTTCTAAGAGAACATTGTTTTATCAGGGGAGGGATAATTTTGTATTATGAGGGGAGGGTCAATTTTGATGTTTTATACTATTTTTTATCAATGGCATTGAATTGTTGCCAACACTGTGAACCACCCTGAGCCCCATTCAGGGTTGAGAAGGGTGGTATACAAATACCGCAAATAAATAAATAGAAAGTGAAAATATGGATAGAAGAGGAGTGGAAAGAACAGTGGAATAATAAGGCAACACAATCCACATACTTGGCTAGTCAACTACACAGATTTGATGTCAGTTTTTTTAGTAGGGACTGTAGTAAACAACAACAAGGGTAGAAAAATTGTATCACAAACTCCAAATTAAATTTGTACAGCAGTGATTTCAAAATGTCCTGGCTAATGGAATTTAAAAACTTGGCTGTTCCGTTGTGCCTTCCCAAACTAGGAATCCCCATCCCAAGTCCTGGAAGCACTTTAGCACAACAAATGTTGCTGCACATCACACTTTAATCCTACGTTCCTCCTGCCATATCAGCACTTTTAACCCTGTACCCCATTGCGCCGGCCGAACCAGTTTTAATAGTGTCTTGATGTATGTCATTGTTGTTTATTTTGCTTAATTGTTTTGATTTGCTGTTTATTGCTGTGATATGTTTTCTTTTGTATTGTGTTTGAGGCTTCGGCCTGTGTAAGCCGCATCGAGTCCTTCGGGAGATGCTAGCGGGGTACAAATAAAGTTAATAATAATATAATAATAATAATGGAAACATCAAATATCAACTGACAATGGCCATTTCATTCTCAATCATTTAAAAATATGAAACAATCCTATGAATAGTAAAATAGAAGTGGTCATAAGCAAGCAAAGAGTGTTTACTGGTTAGAATACCCAATTGCTAGAACATATTATGCATTTTCACCTAAACTGAATTATTAGTTCCAAGCAGACTAGTCCAGACATGGGCAAACTTGGGCCCTCCAGGTGTTTTGGACTTCAATTCCCACCATTCCTAACAGCCTCGGGCCCCTTGCTTTTCCCTCTCAGCCGTTTAATCAACTCCCACAATTCCTAACGCCTCAGGCCTCAGGGTCCAAGTTTGCTCATGCCTGGCCTAGACCCAATAATCACTAGGATGTATCTAAATGTTGGTTTCCCATTTAAGAATTGATTCTTTACTAGTGATCCACTGGATTTAGATATCCATCTCTCAGTCTGAGTGATTTGAAGATAGAAAGCTATTTGAAACCAATATGTCAATAAAACCCTTAGTGATGACAAACATAAAACTGTTGAAAAATGAGAAAATGCCTGGGGAATGAATAATATACTGGACTCAAACAGTGTATCAAAACTCTAAGGCCAGGATACAAATCAGTGCATTCAAATTATAAGAAAAGAAATTCCATCTAATCATTATGATGGATGTCTTGACAGCTTGATCATTTAATGAAGAGTCGTTTGATAATGAAGCAGACTTCTTTGAAGGGTGACACCTTTTCTTTCGTTTGTGGTTTTTGAACAGAAATGGGACAGCTATTTCACAATAAAGTGATTGCCTGATTAAATAAAAGGAAACAATTACTCTATTAGGTTCTTGTGGGTTTTTTCGGGCTATAGGGCCATGTTCTAGAGGCATTTCTCCTGACGTTTCGCCTGCATCTATGGCAAGCATCCTCAGAGGTAGTGAGGTCTGTTGGAATTAGGACAATGGGTTTATATATCTGTGGAATGGCGGGGGTGGGGCAAGGAGCTCTTCCCTGCTGCAGCTAGGTGTGAATGTTTCAACTGATCACCTTCATTAGCATTTGAAGGCCTGGCTGAACCTGGGAAAATCCCCTGTTGAGAGATGTTAAGATGTGCCTGGTTGTTCTTTACTCTATTCACTTAAAAAGACTTTGAAGACCATCTGAATAAAAACTTTTGCTTATCAGAAAAAGGACAGAAGAGGGAGGTCCAGCCTTGCTCTTCTTAGAACAGTGTTTCACAACCTGGGCGTTGGGGTACCCCTGGGGGGGGGGGGTTGCAGAAGGTATTTTCTGTTGGCCATAGGAGTTCTGTGTGAGAACTCTATGATTGGTGGGGTTCGGAATTGATGGTAGGTGAATTTATTTATTTATTTCTCGTGTCAGGGCAGCCAGTCTAATATATTATATTTCTAACAGAATGGTGAATAAATCCCAGCAACTACAACCCCCAAATGTCAAGGTCTGTTTTCCCCAAACTCCACCAGTGTTCACATTTGGGCATACTGAGTATTTGTGCCAAGTTTAGTCTAGATCCATCATTGTTTGAGCCCACAGTGCTCTCTGGATATAGGTGAACTACAACTCCAAAACTCAAGGTCAATGCCCACCAAATCTTCCAGTATTTTCTGTTGGTCATGGGAGTTCTGTGTGCAAACTTTGGTCCAATTCCATTGTTGGTGGAGTTCAGAATGCTCTTTGATTGTAGGTTAAGTA
Organism: Anolis sagrei; assembly: GCF_037176765.1. Classification (NCBI taxonomy): domain Eukaryota; kingdom Metazoa; phylum Chordata; class Lepidosauria; order Squamata; family Anolidae; genus Anolis; species Anolis sagrei. Next base: position 164,481,749 of record NC_090025.1, read on the forward strand.
TAATCCTAGCAACTACAACTCCCAAGTGACAAAATCAATCTTCCCTTCCAACCCCATCAGTATTCAAATTTGAGTGTATTAGGTATTTGTGCCAAACTTGTTTCAGTGAATGAAAATACATCCTGCATATCAGATATTTACATTATAATTCATAACAGTAGCAAAATTACAGTTATGAAGTAGCAAGAAAAATGACGTTATGGTTGGGGGTCACCACAACATGATGAACTGCATTAAGGGGTCACGGCATGAGGTTGAGAACCACTGTCTTAGAAGGTATTTCCTAAGTCTTTGATGTAATCTTCAAGAAGTTTATCTGTTGTATGTCTCCACAAAATGTACCTCCAAAGTCTGTTGTATTACTAAATGTATATGTAATAATGGAATCAATTACTCATTAATTGCAGTATTTGTCTTAGAGTTATCTGCAAATACATCCCCTTTTGTAGTTAAGGACTGTGACATTTTTATAAATGGACATGTTCTCAATTAATTCCAGATAACAACGAAGTATGCTGAATCAATGCATCACTCAACCCAATCCTATGATTCTGTATTTCAGGATTAAATGGGGGTTAAAAAGATTTTTGACTTATGAAGAAAAACAGCTGATTTAGAATTTGGAAAAAACATCTTTACAGTTATCAGTATTATTTATAACTCCCAGAATTCCCCAGCCAGCATGGCCATTTGTCATTGGCTGTGCTTGTGAGGGAATTAGAAGTATTATAATCTCAAAATATAACTTTTCTAAATTCCAGATTCATTTTACCTGCCTTTACCAATTTTCATAGGCAAGGAATACTTTTACCATTTCCTTCCTCTGAAATATAGCTACGGTATATGGCATTAGTTGGTGGTCTTCCATCCAAGTACTAACATGGAAATCCACAAATGCCTCTCCCCATCCTTGGCAGTAAAATATGTTAACACCTTAACTATAAGTTGTCCTTTAATGCTCTATCACAGGCATGGGAAAACTTTGGCCTTCCAGGTCAAAATTGTGGGACTTCAACTCCCACAATTCCTAACAGCTTACACCTGGAAGGCCGAAGTTTGCCCATGCCTGCTCTATCAGGTCTGCTACCTGAGACAGTAGACTCACACAAGGGGATTTCCTTCCATCAAGAAAAGATTATCTGGAGTGTTCAAAAACCAAAGTTTACAAAACAAAAATCTAACTTGTGGGGGTGACCACCTGGCATCATATAATAACTCTGCTCAAGGAATTGTACTTGACTAGTCTCTTTGATAGTAGGCCAGTTTAAAGGTTCGGTTACTATAGTTCATGAAGCCTTAAACAATGTGGTACCTGATTATTTTTAGAGATCACCATCTCTTCTATATGATCAGTTTTATTCCTCGGATTCTCTGGAGGCATCCTACTGTGAGAGCTACATGTTCCCAAGGATCATTGTGCAATGATTCATAGGTAAGATATCAAAGCAAAATTGCCCATGATGTCTGGGGATTCTGGAAATTGTAGTCCAAACATTGTAAACATTGTATTTCATCCTCCCCTATCATTTCATTAGCCTCATACACCACTCTGCAATCTTCACATTAGGAACGGTTTATACATATTTATAAATAAATAATTTATAAATAGTAAAAGGCAAACAGATAATAACATGGGTGGGGATAGCCAGCTCCTGGGGGAGAGCATTTTTAAAAGGAAGGCATTTCTCCTTGGTTGGGTGCCAGCTTACACCTCATTGCCAGGAGAACTGCTTTTTGCCCTTGTTTTGGAATCTCAGCCTCAGGCCCTGCACTCTCTCTCATGTCGGCATACACACATTCTCTTGAGAGCTGATCGGGGCTTGAATGACACCCCAGATGACTCTTTGCTATTAATTCTTGAAAACAGAAAGAACTCCTTGTTCTCCCATTCTTATTCCCTGGGAGGAATTACAGGGAGCAAGGCAGCAGACTAAAAAGTTCTCGGCTTAACCCTTCCCCTGACTTCCTGGTTCATTGTATACAAAAAGGGAGCCAAAAAAGCAGAAGAGATGTATGAACTATCCTATCACCTCTTGACTTTTGTCCAAAGGAACTACCCTTCTTTGCCAAAATATGGTTCCTATGGGATCACTTCTACCTACAGATTAGTTCAACACTTATAAGCTAGCTCCAGGCTAGCATCACCCCAATATCTATACACATAATAAAAATGGAAAATCTGTATGTGTGTATGCATGTGTATGCATTGTTTACTATAGTCATGCTGCTGCAACCCAACACTGAATGTCTGCCTTCTTCCAGCACTCCTTCACCATCTCCCCAATGCCAAGGGTATAAAAAATTCATTGCAACTAAGCAGAACAGAGTAAAGGGAACAGAGCTGAGCTGGGATCTCATAAAAAGTTTCTGGAAAAAAGATATTTTCTAGTCAGAGGCTTTGTTAACTGAAGTATGTCTGTATTTAAATGTCCTTCTGGTGTTATGACATGCTAGACCTTCTCCCCTGTTGTCACCCTGTAGAGGAAAAGACCATCAATAGAAAGGAAATCACAGATTGATATACCGTATATACTCGAGTATAAGCCAACCCGAATATAAGCTGAGGCTCCTAATTTTACCACAACAAAACTGGGAAAACGAATTGACTCGAGTATAAGCTGAGGGTGGGAAATACAGCAGCTACTGGTAAAATTCAAAATAAAAATAGATACCAATAAAAGGTAAAGATAAAGGTTTTCCCCTGACATTAAGTCCAGTTGTGTCCGACTCTGGCGGTTGGTGGTCATCTCCATTTCTAAGCTGAAGAGCCGACGTTGTCCATAGACACCTCCAAGGTCATGTGGACTGCATGAAGCGCCGTTACTGTCAGAGCGGTACTTATTGATCTACTCACATTTGCATGTTTTCAAACTGTTAGGTTGGCAGAAGCTGTAGCTAACAGCAGGTGCTTGCGCCGCTTCCCCAGATTTGAACCTGTGACCTTTTGGTTTAACCCACTATACCACTGGGGGCTCCAATACAATACAAAATACCAATACAATGACATTAATTGAGGCATCAGTAGATTACATGTTTTTGAATATTTACATAAAACTGTAATTTAAGATCACACTGACCAACTCTGATAAACTATTATTCTAATGTAAATGTGCTAATGTATCCTTCCAATAATAATAGAGTAGAATAAATATAATAATAATAAAGTAAAATAATGTCAATGTAATAATAACAGTAATATTAGAGTAAAATAGTAGATATAATAATAATAATAGAGTAAAATAATAAATGTAATAATAACAATAATAAATAATAAATTAAAATAATAAAAGTAATAAAAATAATAGAGTAAAATAATAAATGTAATAAAAATAATAACAGAGTAAAATAATAAATAACCTTGACTTGAGTATAAGTTGTGGAGAACTTTTTCAACCTAAAAAGAGGGCTAAAAAACTAAGCTTATACTCAAGTATATACAGTACATTCAAAGTGTGTGCCTTACCACAGAATTGTCTTCTTTAATCAAGATGTCATCCATGCCTTTTCAATCCCGAATAGGCAGTAGGACTTCTTTAAACCTCTGGTTGCTGCAAAGCCTCCAGTTGCTCCTGCCTGGGATATTTGGGGGCTTCCGATTATTTTTTGATTTATTTATCCCTTCCTGTGGCCTACACCTAGTTTTCTTTAAACCAATAATCGATTGAAGTTCAGCCCATTCCTGCTTTGAAGAAAATCTAAAAGAAGGAGTCTAGAATCCTGGAAGAATGAGGTCTACACTCCCTAGACCACCCCAAAACATGGAGAAATTACCAAGGATACCCTCAGATGGTTGAGTGGAACACTACAGATTTGACAGCAAAAAATCATATCCCCATTAGGAATGAGAGACATAGTGATGTCCCTCATCTTAAATCACAAAACCAACTAGGTGATACATGTATGGCATTGCCTTATAGTGGCTTCAGACATGCTTTCATGGAAAATAAAATCAAGCATTTCCATGAGAAGAACTGGATTCCCTTGCTAATCAACACAGTTTTGGCACTGGTTTTCAGAGATGCGAATGAAGACACACTGTGGTCAGGACAAATCTCAACGTTTCCCTGGCAATAGTAATTCAATTTTAAAGTGACACAGGATTTCTGAACTGAATGAACTTGTGTTATCAAATAGCATCACATTTAGACCCAGTGCTTATTTCTACCAGAGCAGAATGATCCATGAAAGAAGGTTCCTGCTGCACCATTACTGCAGATACACTGCGGGGTTCAATTACCTGTCACCAGCCATGTGGAACCCTGAATGGATGCATTGCTTTGACACACCTGGCATTGCCTTTAAACTCAGCCTGTTTCATACTTCAAGAGTCTCTGGGCTATATTAAATCAATCCCTCTTGTTTCGCAGTCTCCCTTTGCACTGCACCATTACAGTATAGTAGTTAGATTTAACTTTAACTGCCATGACTAGATTCTACAGAATCCAGAGATTTGTAGTTTGGAGAGGAAGAAGACCTCTCCAGCAAATTACAAATGGCAATATTCCACAGAATGGGCCCATGGCAATTAAAGCTGTATCATAAACATATATCATAAACGATCATTGAACAGTGTGAAAGAGACCATGGGCATTATATAACAATTCGCTTTACAACAGTGGTTATCAAGGTATCAGATTCCATCAGATCTTGGTAGCTGAGCAGGCCCAGACTTGGTTATTACTTAGAGCAGTGGTTCACAACATGCGAGTCCCCAGATGTTTTGGCCTTCAACTACCAGAAAGCCTAACAGTTTGTAAATTGGCTGGTATTTCTGGGAGTTGTAGGCCAAAACACCTAGGGATCCACAGGTTGAGGACCACTGCTCTACTATGCAATGCTTACATATATACTATACTAAGCAGGTGATGAGAGCCAGCATGATGTAGCGGACTACAGCTTTGAAGACCAGGGTTCAATCTGCTTAGCCATGGAGTTGTTTTTGTGTGTGTGTCAGGAGCGACTTGAGAAACTGCAAAGTTGCTTCTGGTGTGAGAGAATTGGATGTCTGCAAGAACGTTTCCCAGGGGATGCCCAGATGTTTTGATGTTTTACTATCCTTGTGGGAGGCTTCTCTCATGTCATACATTCACAGTCCCAGAGTCACACATTCACAGTCCCAAAAAACCTGTGATAGGATTACCTTGGGATTACCATGAGTCAAAAATGACATAAAGACACCCAATAACAACAAGCAGGTTATAATGAAGATGTGGAAAATCTGCCTTTAGTTCTCAGAGAGTTCTGTCTTCAGCAGGGATGAAGAATTTCCACAATTCATAGACAGACCACAGGCTTGACTAGGATTTGGGATCAATCTTGGTTGATTATTTATTTATTTATTTATTTATTTGCTGTATTTATATCCTGTCCTTCTCACCCCCAAAGGGGCTCAGGGAGGCTCACAAAAAAGGCACAATTTGATGCTACATTACATACATAGAGTAAAACATATACATTAAAATCAATAATTAAAACAACATAATCTTAAGAAAATGTGTGCCCTACATTTCCCAGTTTGGGAGCCAAACTGTACATGATATTAACTGTATATGCTAATTTGCTGTGTGTTTGTGTTTTTAATAAAACAGAAGATGTTGACTCTTTCCACTTACTCTCCAGATTGGACGATGGGACATGTATTAATGGCTAGAAAATACAGTTAGCCCACCAAATCAATGGATTCTGCATCTACAATTTCCACCACCCATAGCTTCAAAATGTTTTTTTAATATTCTAAAAGCAAATCTTGATTTTGCCATTGTAGATAAAGCACACCATTTTACTGCACCGTTGCATATAATGGGATGTGAGCATGTGTTGCATATAATGGGATGTGGTATCCCCAGAGAGTCTTGGAAGCAAACTCCAGCAGATATCAAGAGCCTACTGTAACTTATGGATTGCTTGTTATTTGTAATTTACTGAGCCCTCACAGATATATTACAATAGAAGTGAGTAATTGCATCGTGCTGGGAGGAGGAGGATGTACTCCATGGAGGTCATTGAACGCACACTACCCATTCCAGCTTTAGGGGGGAAATTAGTTATGAATATAGAAAACAATGTATAACAAATGAAATAACCAGAAGGACTACAAGACTGAGAAGACTGAAAATGTTGTGACAATAAGCCCATTAACCTCAACCATTTTTTTTGCAGGATAATGGGGCTAATTAAAATGGCAATGATTAACGTTGCGTGATCATTTTTGGTTTACAACAGTTATTGCCATTTCCTAAAGAAAGTTAGGGCCCTTCCACACAGCCCTATATCCCAGAATATCAAGGCAGAAAATCCCACAATATCTGCTTTGAAATGGGTTATCTGAGTCCACACTGCCATATATTCCAGTTCAAAGCAGATAATGTGGGATTTTCTGCCTTGATATTCTGGGATATAGGGCTGTGTGGAAGGGCCCTCAAAATATCAAGGTAGATAATCCATAATATCTGCTGTGAACTGGGTTATCTGAGTCCACACTGCCATACAACCCAGTTCAAAGCAAATAAAATGGAATTTTATACAGCTGAGTGGAAGGGATCTTAGAAAAAAAGTTCTCTTTGAAGCTTCTGTGGATTCATGAACTATAGAAGTAAATGAATCAAATCAGCTCTGGCCTCTGTATTTTCAGTCAAACACAGATATTATTATGATCTCATGATTCTGTATCTCATTCTGTAATGAAGAAACATAATTGAAAGCATATCTCTAGTCTGCAGATGGAAACAACATTTGAGTGCAATTTTTTCCTACCAATCCATTCTCAAGAATTGTAGTTCCATGATGGGCATTAGGCATCTCAACAACCACTGCAAAAGCCAATTCTTAAGATCTTATATTAAAAGTCTTAAGGCCGTTGGGCAGCCATGAAAGTTAAAACTGAATAAAGCCAGCATAGGTTTTTGGTATAGATAGGCCCCCTAGACATCAAAGTGTCTCAGACTTAGACTGGATGTCTGATGCCCCTTCTACCCAGCTACATAAAATCCATATTGGATTATATGGCAGTGTAGATACATAATCCAGTTCAAAGCAGATAATATGGATTTTCTGCCTTGAGATTCTGGATATATGGCAGTGTAGAAAGGTGCTGACTGGTGTAGAAACATGCCTCGTGAATAGGGGAGTCATAGAGCTAGTCAGCAGAGATGAATTCATACTCAGTATTAAAGCCAGAAACTTTTGAAGGCATCATAAAGAAGGCATTCCTTTCCCCCTTCCTTCTCACACTCAACCTAAAACTAACTTGACACAAAGAGAATATTTTGCAGGCCCTCTGCAAAGTTTTCTGGCTGTTTACTGGCATTTCCTGTTTACAGTCTGGATTATTCAGTTTGTCACGGATACTTCCTCCTCTCCCCATCATTTCCCCTGTATGCAGAACTCCCATCCCAGACTTTTCAGTTTGAATAAGGATTCTCAACTTTCCCCAGGCAACTGGCTGGTGCCTCTGAGATCTGAAGTGTAAAACCACTAGAAGTCCACAGTACTTGAGAACTACTGAGGGCCCTTCCACACAGCCATATCATTCAGAATATTAAGGCAGAATAACCCACAATATCTGCTTTGAACTGGAATATCTGAGTCCACACTACCATATATCCCAGTTCAAAGCAGATATTGAACTGGTAATTCTGGGTTATATAGCTGTGTGGAAAGACCCTAGGTCCACACTGCCCTATAATCCAGTTCAAAGCAGATAATGTGGATTTTCTATGTGGAAGGGGCCTGAGATAGTGGGGTAGAGCAATACAAATTCGTTACAGAAAATAGGTACCACTATGTGTACTAGAGAAAGAATATCATACAATAAGAGTATTAAATGGGCCAATATTATGGAAGAAAAGGCACAATCATGGAGTGAGAAAAAGACTTGATCTACACTGCCATATGATTTGCTTCAAAGCAGATAATCTGGATTTTATATGGCAATGTAAATGGAGCCAAAGAAGGAAGACACACACAGATACAGTACTTTTTTGGGATGCTCAACACTGCTATCATTATCACCTTTATGATGGTAAGCTATGATCTTATCAACGTTGCTTTGTGTTCCCTTCACATATGAGACAGCTTTAAACCCAAAGGTATTAGTATCATAGAGTTGGAAAAGACCTTGTGGGCCATCCAGTCCAACCCCCTGCCAAGAAGCAGGAAAATCGCATTCAAAGTACCCCAATAGATGGCCATCCAGCCTCTGTTTAAAAGCCTCCTAAGAAGGAACCTCCACCACACTCCAGGGCAGAGAGTACCACTGCTGAACAGCTCTCTCAGGGCTCTTTCACACAGCCCTATATCCCAGAATATCAAGGCAGAAAATCCCACAATATTTGCTTTGAACTGGGTTATCTGAGTCCACACACAGATAATGTGGGATTTTCTACCTTGATATTCTGGGATATAGGGCTATGTGGAAGGGCCCACAGTCAGGACGTTCTTCCTCATGTTCAGGTGGAATCTTCTTTCCTGTAGCTTGAAGCCATTGTTCCGCGTCCTAGTCTCCAGGGCAGCAGAAAACAAGTTTGCTCCCTCCTCCCTATGACTTCCCCTCACATATTTATACATGGCCATCATGTCTCCTCTCAGCCTTCTCTTCTTCAGGCTAAACATGCTCATTAGAAATAGTTTCCCCTTGAGGCAACTAATACTCTGGAATACATAAAATGACCTTTCGCTCATTGTAGACTGTCACCCTGCCCAAAAGATTTGAGTGAACTGCCTGTCAAATCCCCATCATAACAACTCTGGACATTGACACATGCACAGACATCTTTTCTTTCTCTGAGGTTACCCCAAGCACAGAGAAAAAGTGATTCCAAGAGAAGAAAACACTGACCCATCCACTTTTCCCTGGGTAGATGGTAAGAAAAAAAATGCTGGTGTGTCAAGGGCATGAGAGGAAGGGAATAAGAATAATGTATGTAGTTTTTAGTAAAGTATCTTGCAAAGTATCTTGGCCAGTTTTCCCCAGCCTGGCATTCTAATTGGTACTGACCTCCTGTGCTGAAGAAGGTTGGCCTAGGCATATAAAAGACTTCTCAGACCTTGAAGAGAAACAACCAATCAGCACTCAGAAAAGTTACTAGAATGTGCTACGACTCTCAGAAGCTATAGTGCAAAATAGTGCTGTATTGCAACTAAAATACAGTAGCAATGTGTAGAATCATACAATCATATCGTTGGAAGAGACTACAAAGGCTATCCAACTCAATTCTATCACGTAGAGCTATATTGTTAGCATTGCAATAACAGCATACAATCCCCTGCATCTTTAAGCAGCTCCTTCTCCAAACTAAACATGCAATTTTTAAAAAGGAAAGAGAGGTGACCAACCTTTACCAATTTTTGTCATCCTGCCTTAGTTGCAGTCAATGCTCCTGAGATGACCAGTGAGAAACAAAAGTAGAGAGGCAAACCAAATCCATGTTAACAGCACCTGCGGAAGTAGGAAGCCAAGGAATTGGTGGTGGTGGCCACAAAAGGAACAAAAATGGCACAAAGGGAGGTAAGGCTTCATAGTTCATTCTGAAACAAGCATTTCATATCTTCCACATGTCTGATGCTGCTTCTCAATTTGCAAAGAAGCGTTCCATGCACAAGGGAGGCCAGGAACATTACAGGTACCTCAGGGGTTGGAAAGAGCAAAAAGACAGCCCTGTTTGTGGCCTGCAGTCTGTTCTGGCTCCTCTTATCTGCTCCTTGGTTTGGAGGCAAAAAAAGGACAGGCCCTTAAAAAGCTTTGTGCATGAGTGTGGGGTGTGTGTGTGTGTATTAATCACATGATTGTTGTTCACCTGTATCGTGAACAAAGACAGTGCACTGTTAAAAAGCCCAAACAAGAAAGCAGGCAAGAGCGGGGGAAGGGGGAGCCCGGAGAGAAATTGAAGGGGTTGTTGAGAGAAAAAGAGAGCCTTATCAAACTTCCAATTCATGGGTCTCCCATTCCGTCAGCACACTGGTGTTATTGTTCGGCCGTTGTGTGTCAAGAGTCTCCTCTCGCTCCCTTGCCCATTTATGCTCTACTGTATAGAAATATTGGATTATATGAGCACCCTCCAATTATCCTAGACAGACTTAGGGCAACACCTGACCTGTGCCCCCAACATATAAGAGAGCCCATGTTGCCCCTGCTCTCTTGCCCAAACTCTGTTGAGGTTGTGCCTGTTCAGTTATTACCGATGGTGTATTCACATCACTGAATGCATGAAGGCAACTAAAGTCAGGCCATTTGTTCCCAATGAATTAAACCTGGGAGAGGACATAGTTAAGATTGTCACCACAGCTTTCCTGGGACTCAGTTCATCATGACTGGCTATAATCTTGTACTGCAGCATTTTTCAACCTGGGGGGGGGGGGGGGGTGAGGGGGTGTTAGAGGGGTCACCAAAGATAATCAGAAAACACAGTATTTTCTATTGGTCATGGGAGTTCTGTGTGGGAAGTTTGGCCCAATTCTATCATTGGTGGGATTCAGAATGCTCTTTGAATGTAGGTGACTGTAAATCCCAACTATAACTCTCAAATGTCAAGGTCTATTTTCCCTAAACACCACCAATGTTCACATTTGAGCATATTGAGTATTCATGCCAAGTCTTCTCCAGATCCATCATTGTTTGAGCCCACAGTACTCTCTGAATGTAGGTGAACTACAATTCCAAAACTTAAGGTCAATGCCCACCAAACCCTTCCAGTGTTTTCTGTTGGTCATGGGAGTTCTGTGTACCAAATTTGGTTCAATTCCATCATTGGTGGAGTTCAGAATGCTCTTTGATTGTAGGTTAACTATAAATCCCAACAACTATAACTCCCAAATGACAAAATCAATGACCCCCCCCCCCCCAACCATACCAGTACCCAAATTTGGTTGTATGGGGTACTTGTGCCAAATTTGTCCAGTGAATGAAAATACATCCTGCATATCAGATATTTACATTACAATTCATAAAAGTAGCAAAATCACAGTTATGAAGTAGCAATGAAAATAATTTTATGGCTAGGGATCACCACAACATGAGGAAGTGTATTAAGGGGCCGCAGCATTAAGAAGATTGAGAAACACTGCTGTAGTGCCTTGCAACTGGCTACCTTCTAAGTGAGTTACCAGGTGACATTGCTAGTTGCAGTTGGTTACCTTCTAGATTGGTTAACAGGAGTGCATCTGCACTGTACAATTAATGCAGTTTGATACCATTTTAATTGCTATGGCTCAATGCTAGGGAATCCTAGGAGTTGAAGTTTAGTGAGGCACCAGCACTTTTTGACAGAGAAGGCTGAAGAACTTGTAAAATTACAACTGCTATGATTCCATAGCATTGAGCCATGACCGTTAAAGTAGTATCAAACTGCATTAATTCTACAGTGTGCATTCATCCCAGGTGACATTACAAATGGCAACTGATTGTCTTGCAAATGAGTTACCAGTTGACATTGTTAACTGCAACTGATTACCTCACCTTTTAAAATGTAACTTTTTTACACAACTGCCATAAAACCACATTTTAAAAGCAACATTTGTTAGTGAATAATGAAGGTGCTGTGTTGGGTTAGTAAGTAGCAGTTTGCAGTCATTTTTAAAAGTTATTTTGTGGCAATTTGACAGGAAGTTTTCAAGACTTTATGTCACTTTTCCTCCTCAAAAAAAGGTATCAGGAAGTAAAAATAACAAACATTGTAACAAATAACATAGTGGCTAACTTTTCATCATTGTAATTGGTAGCAGCTTACTTTCCAAGTATTGTAATGTGTAAAAAATCAAACAAAAAACAAATTGCTTTTAGAAAGGAACAGTCCAAGCTCTGTTCTCTTTTAAGCAACTTCAAAAGTATAATAAATTTTGGAGATAAAGAAAATGCAGTACGATATGCCATATCACTTGTGATTCTTCTTCCCTTCATCCAAATACTGAAGTTTCTAGGGTCAACCAAAGAGTCTTATCAGACCCGCCTGTTGTCTTACAACAGTGTTTTTGTTTAACCAAATTGAAACATAGTAAAAGGTAAAGTTAAAGGTTTTCCCCTGACATTAAGTCTGGTTATGTCCGACTTTGGGAGGGGGTGCTCATCTCCATTTCTAAGCCGAAGAGCCGGCGTTGTCCGTAGAAATCTCCAAGGTCATGTGGCTGGCTTGACTGCATGGAGTTCTGTTACCTTCCTGCCAGAGCAATATCTACTGATCTACTCACATTTGCATGTTTTCGAACTACTAGGTTGGCAGAAGCTGGGCCTAACAGTGGGAGCTCACTCTGCTCCCTGGATTTGAACCACCAATCTTTTGGTCAGCTAGTGCAGCAAGTGCAGCAACTCAGTGGTTTAACCCGCCATGCCACTGGGGCCCCAATGGAACATCTTAACACTTAATTTCCAATAGTGCTATGATGTTGCTTTGGTGAAACACATTGGCACATTGTTGTTGTTGTGGTGGTTATTATTATTATTATTATTATTATTATTATTATATTTATACCCTGCTTCAATCTTGTGCACTCCCTTGTTTGACCCTGCTTTCATGATCATGTTGGCCTAATGTATTGCAGGCAGTTCCCAAGTTACAAACAAAATAAATTTGTATGTTTCTGTCCCTGTGAGAATTGGATTTTGAAAAATGTGGCTTATTGTGGAAACAAGGATTGGTGACAGAGCTTCAGTGGAGACATGTTTTCCCCATGATAAACTCTTCCAGGAGTGAATTTTCCTTCCTAGGGGGAGATTTCTCCCACTTGTGGTTTTCTCACCCCCATTCTTAACTAGGAGTCAGATGTAAGTCAGATGTCTGCAACTTGGGGACTGCCTGTACCTGGGCAATGTTTAATTCTTCTTCTTTTTACACAGCAATTGTGTAGTTTCAAAACTTCTCACAAACAAGGGGTGCAACCATAATTGCATAACTGCAGCATGCTGTTGCACAATAATGGGATTAAGGCAAAACAGAAAATTTAAAATAAAAATCAAAGCCATCAAATGGAGTCAAGCAATGTGACAGCTTTGCAGCACAGACTGGTAAGAACAGCTGAGAAAAAAGCTTCTACAACTCTCTACCATGCTGCTGGCCACTTTAAAACCTTGCAGCACAGACTGGTAAGAAAAGCTGAGAGAGGAGCCTCCAGTGAGTGGCTACATTGGACTGCCTCTATATTGGACCTTTTCCATCATCATCCCCTTTGGCATCGCTGCTGCAGTGTTCAAACCAGACAGGCAGTCTTGGGGCCTCCACCACCATCGCCCCCTTGGCTGTTGTGTTACAACACTGGCTTGTTCAACCATCATTGTCATTGCTGCCCTTGGAGGAGATGCTGTGGCTTAGTATAGTTCAGTGTTTGAACTTTTATTAACATGTCATCACCTTGCCCCCCCCCCCCCAGACCAAATGGACTGGTCTGGGTTAAATAGACTGGAGCAGCTGGATGCCTTTTTGGAATCTTTCATCAGCCCATTGGGCATTCCTTAAGGGCAGTTGGGTGTGGGGTGGATTGGACTAATTTTAGGTATGTGACAATGTTTTGAGGGTGCTGAGTTGTTATTTATCAGGGTTTTGGCCATTTAAGCCACTGGACTGTAAGACCTGTAATCGTGCTTCAATGCAATGTAATTTTGATATGTTTGAAATATTTTAATATGTTTTAATCATTTGAAAGACCATTTTAATTTATATATTTGTGTTTCTTACAGTTTTATAATATTGTGTTCTATTGATATTGTTGTTATCTGAATCTGGCATTGAATTGTTGCCATAGTTTGTAAGCCACCCTAAGTCCCCTTTGGGGTGAGAAGGGCGGGGTATATGTACCGTAAATAAATAAATAATAAATTAAATATGCTTGGGGTTAGGCAAAGAGATTAGAAGCAGACAACTGGAATACCAGAAATGCAGCCAAATGAAACATTTGCAGCTGAAACAATAATTGAACAATAGCAACATTGAAGCTATTGACCACTTTTTCCCATCGATGGCAAGATGTGATCCAACAATGATGGAAATGCAGTGCAACAACAGGAAAGTCACAATGATCAGGAAAGATCAGACTTTGAACCTGCATTATTTTTGTAAAATTGCATTTATAACCTTTTGGGGAAAAACACCTTTTGGAGAACATAACTTTTAGAAGAGCATGATCTTTCAGAGCCAAATACTCTTCAGAGTAGACTCCTCTTGTGGTATACAACCAGACGTACTTACTCAAGGCAATGGTTTCAGTGGTTAGACTGAATAACCTGTTATCTCTGATCTGTTGGGAAAACAGAAATTTTGCCAGTGCATAAAAAAAAATCGGTGCTTCAGAAGTGTTTTTCAGTACCCAAAAATATATACTCTCCCATAAAACAACTTATCATGTACTCAACAGACAAAAATGAAGTAGACATGGATAAAAAATAACATATTTGGTTTACTCACCACCTTCATGTGTTTAGTATACACAGGTACAAAACTTATCAGTCCAGTTTCAGATATGTTTGAGATAATTCTCTGTGCATCCAGCCAGGGCATCTCTCTTATAGCAAAACACCTATCAACATAGTCAAAAGGAGAGAAAGAGAGAGCATGTGGCCTGCAGTCCCTTTCATAACTTCTCTGGAACCATAGAGTAAAGGAAGCTGTATACCAGAACATATATACAGGAAACAGTAAGCAACAGGATCATAGATAAACATTACTAGAGAAGGCTTGAAGAAGGCTGTCATTTCTAACAATTACATGGTCAGTTTAACTGCATTGAATTGCGTTATATGAGTCTATGCTAACCATATAATGCAGTTTGAAACTGCATTATATGGTAGTGTTGACAAGGCCTTAGGGGCTGATCAGTTCTCATAACCACTCATCCGTTGCTTGACGTGGCTGCCTTTCATGTGTGGCTCCAACATTTTTTAAAGCTCAGGAGTGAGCCCTCCCCCCAGATGTTGGACTACAAATCCCATCAGTTTTAGGCAGGATAACCAGTGATTAAGGCAATAGAAGTTGCAGTCCAACAATGTCTAAATGACCACATGCTCCTCATATTTGCAATTGCTGCTGGCTGTGTTTACTCTGAATGTTATTATTACACTTGCTTCAGAAATATAGTGGGTTTCTTTCCAGACTGCCATTTTTCAAAGAAGGAGCTTAAAATCACATGTTTCTGACATGTCTCTGCAGCAAATCTTTGCAGAAGGCAACAGCAAAACTCCATCTGAATAAATCTGGCCAAGAAAACCCCATGATAAGGTCGCCTTAGGGTCATCCTAAGTCAGAAATTATTTGAATGCACACAACAATAACAAAGTCTTTGCATCTCTGAAAAACTCTAACGGTTTGTCTGTAGTTCAAGCTTCTTACATAGCCGTCTGGTCCAGAGGATTAAATGTTTAACACCGATATATCCTGTTTAAAGGAAGAATTAATTCTAGCCAAGTTTCATTGAGTGCTGTTTTGTGCTGTGCAGGTATAGCGTGGTGATTCAGTTTTATATGTCAAGCGATATCATATAGAATCCTAGGAGTTAAAGGAGAGATATTTGAATTCTCATCCAGAGAGCTCTAGCCCCAGAAATCCAGAAGATGTAGCCAACTGCTGATGGCACAACAGCAATATTAACTTTCTAGCAATGGCTTTACTACCGCAGATAAACCGAACCTGAAAAACGTTTTGTTCCATTTTTTTTTATTTAACTCCCACCTCACACAAGTTTCTAGACAAATCTCTTGCCTGCTTACTAAAAACTCAGACTAATTAATCAAATATTAGGGTTTTTTTTTTAAAAAAATGAAGGTTTGAAAACAAATGGAAAGAGCCCCCTTATTCATAGAACCATAGAGTTGGAAGAGACCTCGTGGGCTATCCAGTCCAACTCCCTGCCAAGAAGCAAGAAAATCACATTCTTAATGGCATTAGCTTAGGATCCAGTCTGGTTTTGTAAGGCAATGGTAAAGGCAGATGAAGAGTTGACACCCATTTTGTGCATTCCAGTTCTGACATTGCTCTAAACCATACATTAAAAATGAGATTTGGGCTTATGGAATTATATTTAAGATTAAGCTAGCATGCTCGGATGTGTGAATTACTTTTACTGACCTATGCATAACTGCAACTTGTAAAAAATGGCATTTTAAAGTAATATAATAGAAATGAAGTATATTAACATGAGCAATGCTTCTAAAGGGCATTTTTAGAAGTTGTTTGACAAGTTTTATGCTATTCTCATATCAATACTAAGGTTTTCACTATCCAAAACCAATTAAAAATAACAAAAAAGAAAGGAAGAAAATGAGAAGCAATGCCATGAGTAATCCTCACCAACACAGTGATGGTTAATAGAAATTATGACCACATCACATTGATCAAAATTGTGGCATACCCAGGTTCCTCTCCATTGGCCCCACCGAGCCTGCCAGCTCCCATCCCATGAGCTACTTTTGGTAGGATTCCATGATGCAAAAGGAGAGGAATCAGTATATATGGCCACCGAGGCAACACAGGAGGCTTCTTGGGTTTCATTAGCAACAATTGGGGGAAGCTGGACAACAGGCGCTTCTCCCCATGGGATGAGGTTAGGAGTAAGTTGGGCAATGCAGGGTGTGGGGTGATGGATTCCCCCCACCAGGCACCACTAGATTCGCCATGATCCGTGGCAATTCTGGTAGCAAATGTGATGAAGTCTTTAGTTACTTTGGTTACTGCTTCCTGTGTTTCATTAGCAACAATGGGGGAAGCCAGACAGTGGACACTTCCCCCCATGGGATGGGGTTAGGAGTAAGTTGGGCAATCCAGGATGTGGGATGGATTCCCCCCACCAGGCACCGCTGGATTCGTCACGATCCGTGGCAAATGTGATGAGGTCTTTAGTTACTGTTCAAAAACAGTCATGTGTAATGTGACAAATTACTTCTGAAAAGTTAACTTCCTTCTAATAACTTCTAGTTATGGCCCTTTTCTGCCATTATGACAGTCTATGGACCGCATCACGTTGGAGAATGGATCCACTTTAAATCCGATTTCTGCCTCCTGCAGAATTTTGGAGTTTATAGTTTAGGGAGGAGCTTTTAACAGCCTCACTAAACTACAAACTGCAGAATTCTGCAGGAGGAAGAAACCAGATTTAAAGTGGATTCATTCTCAAGTGTGATGAAGTAGCATGAATGTAAAAAGTAAAACTGAACTTGAGAATTTACCTTTGGTGTGGATTCAAACCTCTCTTGTTTCCTGTATCAGGAGCTACTTTCTTGTTCCCTGGGCTTCATGAGGTCTGTGGTGGGAGAGAGATCATAGGGTTTTCAGAATTCAATAAATGCACAATACAAATAGTACTAAGATTATTTCCATTACTTTGCCTCTATTTTTTTTTAGCCCATATCAGCACTAATATCACTTGCTTGGTGCTGCCATTCTCACAGTCTAACTGCTAGGTTTGGCATTGGCCATGCTACTTGGTGGTTTGGGAAGCTGTAATCTAAAAGGAGTAACTTTTTAGATCTGGATGTTCAACCATTAATTATGTAATTAATGACTGATATATGCTAGACTCCTTTGTATATCAGAAGTTATTTGGAATCATTGCCTTAGTAAAATCTGCTACTTAGCCTTTAGCCTGTATTTCTGAGGAAGGCAATATTCCTCTGTTAGAAAACAAATCACAACCAACCAGGATCCTTTTTTTTTCTATTCAAAGCA
Source organism: Anolis sagrei (assembly GCF_037176765.1). Lineage (NCBI taxonomy): Eukaryota > Metazoa > Chordata > Lepidosauria > Squamata > Anolidae > Anolis > Anolis sagrei. The sequence goes on from NC_090025.1 coordinate 164,499,388, forward strand.
ACACAGCTGAGAATTGCACATTTAGAATCAATTGGGGTAAACTGTGGAGGTGACGCAGACATTTGACCTGAACGAGATCTTGTTAACAGCTTGTTTATTTTAACTTCTTTTATACCGAAGGTTGTATGTTGTATGTATGACTATGTATGACTATGTGTTAATTGTGTTATGTGTTAAATGTTTTGATACGGCCAATAGGCCAATCAATAAAACGTATCTATCTATCTCTGTTAGAAATATCGCCTACATATTTCTGAATATTCCTCACCTAAGAAAACTCTACGAAATTAATGGGGGTCACAATAAGTGAACAAATGACATGAAGGCAGGCAAGCAAACACATCTTCTTCTTAAATGCTTTTCTTAGCTCACTAGTAGCTGCTTAATACTTAACAACCAAAAACAGAGTCAAGGCTAGATTTTCAACTTTTTTCTGAGAACTATCCTTTGTTGTTAACAGTTTAAAGTTTTCACAGAAAGTTGAACTTCCCTTTCCTTTGGATTCCATCTTGGGAGAATGGTGTCATATAAAATAAATTACATGCAGCAAGAGACAGGTTTTTTAAAATCTTTCTTATGCCACCTCACCTGGGCAATGAGACTATAATGGAAAGAACCATTTCCATATTGCCCGCAGTGGTGCAATAGATTAAACCAGGAGTCCTCAAACTTTTTAAGCAGAGGGTTAGGTCACAGTCCCTCAAACTGTTGGAGGGCTGGATTATAATTTGAAAAAAAAATTGAATGAATTCCTATGCACACTGCACATATCTTATTTTTAGTACAACATACACTTATAATTAAAATGAAGAACAATTTTAACAAATATAAATTTATTAGTATTTCAATGGGAAGTGTGGACTTGCTTTTGGCTGATGAGATAGTGTTGTTGTTGTTGTTGTTGTTGTTGTTGTGTGCTTTCAAGTCGTTTCAGACTTAGTTTGACCCTGAGTGAGGGCTGGATAATGACCTCAGAGGGCCATATCTGGCCCTCAGGCCTTAGTTTGAGGACCCCTGGATTAAACCTTTGTGTTGGCAGGACTGCTGACCAACAGGTCAGCAGTTCCAATCCATGGAGAACGGGTTGAGCTCCCTCTGTCAGCTCCAGCTCCCTATGCAGGGGCATGGGAGAAACCCCCCACAAGGAACATCAAACATCCAGGCATCCCCTGGGTAACATTCTTGCAAATGGCCAATTCTCTCACACCAGAAGTGACTTGCAGTTTCTCAAGTCACTTCTGACACAGAAAAAAGGTATAGCCTTTCCTATTCTAGAACCACAATAAAAAGAAAGCTAGATTTTTGTTCCTTTTAAATGCCCCTTAAAAGAGATTCTTTGCACTCGACAAATGATAAAGAAGCATGTTCCTTTTTTCTCATTGGTGAAGAAATTATTATTTGGTTCTACAAGATTGTCCACTTTGCAACTTCTGGAATAAAATCTAAGACTGAAAAAGTGTGCATTCAAAAAATTGGTCAGAACATAGTAAATAAGAGAAACAGTCATACATTTTAAAACTGCACAAAGAGATGAAACGCATACATGGAAATGTGTTGCAATATTCATGCAAGGAAAAGGATAGAGTTTGAGAATGTTCATGGATTACAATCATCTCTGGGATTTAGGAAGTGGTAGCGCAGAAGGGTAATTTTTCCAAAATCTGGAGGGAAAAAACCTTTCATCTAATTCAGACTTGAATGGAAAGAAACCCTGAGGTTAAAATTATTAAGTGTCCTCCGTGAGCTCCAGCTGTCCAACATCGGCACATCCCTAGGCTGTTCTCCCAGCCAACATCTCACTCTCTGTGCCTGAGAAAAAGAATATCTGCCACCCCATTCTCTTTTTCATCAGGAGGTCAGCAGGAACGTGCACCTGGGCATGGGGTGCGAGTGGGGGACTGCGTGCTTCTCCCTTTTTCCATTGTTTCCCGCTTGGCTCTCCCCCTCCTGAAGTTGAATATTAGCCTGACATTGGAACAATCGGGCCAGTGTTTCCAGTCCATGGCGATCTCCCAGTGGGACCAAGAGACGACCCCCCTTTCCCCTCCCTGGGGCTGTTCCATCGTCTGAGGATCCTTCCATCCCTCACACTGGCTAAAGATGAGCCTCTCTGAACAAGGGGAGGCCGGAGCTCTTTGCAGCGGTCTATGTGATACAATTACAGTGACTACAAAAATGCGGAGGAGATTAATTATTCCCTTGGGTGGAGGTTACCAACCTCTATTTGTTTCTTGTTAATTGATGGGATGAAAGTGGTTCACAGCAAGATCCCAGAGGGTCCTGGTTTTCAAATGCCGAAGAAATCCTCCTCTTTGGCTCCCTACATGGCACCTTTTTTATTCAATGAGCAAAATTATGCTAGAAGGAAAATTGTACACAGCCATTATATCAGTGGCTCTCAACCTTCTTAATGCCTTAATACAGTTCCTCATGTTGTGGTGACCTCCAACCATAAAATTATTTTTGTTGCTACATCATAACTGTAATTCTCCTACTGTTATGAATTGTAATGTAAATATCTGATATGCAGCAGGACATATTTTAATTCACTGGACCAAGTTTGGCACAAATACCAGATATGCCCAAATTTGAATACTGGTGGGGTTGTGGGGGTTGAGTTTGTCATTTGGGAGTCGTAGTTGCTGGGATTTATACTTAACCTACAATCAAAGAGCATTCTGAACCCCACAAATGATGGAATTGAACCAAACTTACAACACAGAACTCCCATGACCAATCGAAAATACTGGAAGGCTTTGGTGGGCACTGACCTTGAGTTTTGGAGTTGTAGTTCACCTACAGCCAGGGAATACTGTGGACTCAAACAACGATAGATATGGATCAAACTTGGCACGAATACTCAGTATGCTCAAATGTGAACACTGGTGGAGTTTGAGGAAAATAGACCTTGACATTTGGAAGTTGTAGTTGCTGGGATTTATAGTTCACCTACAATCAAAGAACATTCTGAACCCCACCAACTATAGATTTGGGCCAAATTTCCCACACAGAACTCCCATGCCTTGAAGGGCCTTGCTGGCATGAACCTCCCTCCAACCTCACATGCTTTCCCTTGCCCACACAAACACACCATGCTGCCATGCACTGAGCACACCTGCTCTCCCCTCCCCACTTAGAGTCTTACAAGCAGCTCTCTCCTTGACTGAGAGGCCGGCCAATCACAGTGGGAGGGTTCACAATGTTTCCAAAAAGGAAGGACAGGTAGAGAGATCTTCAACCTTCTCTGCCAAAGGTGTTCCTAAAACCATCAGAAATATGTTTTCTGATGGTCTTTGGTGACCTCTCTGAAACCACCTCAGTACTCCTTCCCCAGGGGTCCCGACCCCCAGGTTGAGAAACACTGCATTAGATAGATGTGAGAGTGTCATAAACTATAGCCAGTGGTTAAAAGGCTTTTGATGCAGTCACAATTAACATGAGATGGAACTGGTCTTTTCTAATATCCCTACACCACATCTTGCGAGTTATAGTCCAAAGAAGGATTTTTCCAGGCTTTGATTTGGATTAAACTTTGGATACTTGTGTTATGACTTCTGGGATTCTAGTGCAACAGTCTGAAAGGGCCCCTATAGTATATTTGTTATATGTTGAATTTGTTGGGAACCAGTGTGGTATAGTGGTTTTAGTGCTGGACTAGGATTCCTGGAGACCAGGGTACATATTACTCTCATGGCTTTAGTGGAAGGTAATGGTAAACCTCTCTCTGAATAAATATTTTCAAGAAAACCTGGTGAAACCTTAGATTGCAAACATCTTGAAGGCACACAACAACGACCATTTTATTGTGAACCATTAGGAGCGTTACTTTTGGAGAAGACGTGTGGTGTAAATTCAATAAACAGGCCCATCCATAATAGCTTCAGGAGAGTTTGTACTGTTGGAAGACTTCAGCTTTGAGAAACCCAACATCTACTGTTGGAGTCCACCCTCATAGCTGAGGATGATGATGAGGATGATGGTTTTATTAGCTGCCTCTCCTTGTGGCTGATACTGATGCAGCCAGAACATTCCTTTATTTGCTTTATAACAAGAGGAAGGAGCAGTGGTAGTCAATATAAACATCTCCTTTCTCAATTCAGGTTATCCCCAACCAGCCCACTATTACTTATCCCATTACCAATCATCAAAGTGGCACTGACTCCTAGCCTCCTTTAACCACAGCAAGCAAGCAACAAAAGCAGGTAAAGTGGCTTCATAAAACCAGAAAGGAATAAAATCTAGGATTTCTTGGTCTTTTAAATCAGTTTGGATGTTGCAACTGCATCTCTCCTCCCTTTGATTTTTTTCAAACTACAATGATGAGTTCTGGATTGACAACCGGTAACCCGATCGGTATGAGCCCTCAAAAAGTGGCACTGGTTGGCTATTAATTAGCATTCATTGTAAGTCATTGAGCCATGACAAAGCAAGAGGGCTTTGACGAGCAAGGCGAACACGAGCCATGCCAGTGCACACCAAATTTCCAGAGATTATATAGATTTATGATGTTATCTACTAGAATCTTATCTTTCGAGGCTTCCATATATAAAAGGCTATGCTATGTGGGTAAAACTGATGTGCTGAAAAATTTATAGGCGAAAGCAGGCCTGTAGCCAGGATTTTGATTTGGGGGGGGGGGGGGAGGCTGAGTTTGATTCGGGGGGGGGGGGGGAGCTGAGTCTTAGTGTAAGAGGGTCTACCCTAGCAAACCTTTTGTATCGTTACCCCAATACCCCCATGCATATGGGATATATTGAGCATAGTGATCAGATGATGATATGAATAAACATAACAGTTTAAATAATGTACCAGTAAGGCCTTATCGCGGACTACCATGAGAATTTGGGGGGGGGGGTGAAGCCCCTCAAGCCCCTCAAGCCAAAGGGATTTCTGGCAGAATTCAGCATGTACTCAGCTCAAAAGTCTACCTGCTTTTGTTGCAACCACAGCTTGGCATAAATGTATTTTATTAGTTTGGACTATTGCACTATAGACTATAGCAAATAATGGTGCTATGAGGGAGCCCCTGGTGGAGCAGTAGGTTAAATCACTGAGCTGCTGAACTTGATGACCGAAAGGTCACCAGTTTGAATCTGGGGAGCAGGGTGAGCTCCCGCTGTTAGCCCCAGCTTCTGCCAACCTAGTAGTTTGAAAACATGCAAATGTGAGTAGATCAATAGGTACCACTCTGGCAGGAAGGTAACAGCACTCCATGCAGTCAAGCCAGCCACATGATCTTGGAGGTGTCTATGGACAACACTGGCTCTTTGACTTAGAAATGGAGATGAGTATCAACCCCCAGAGTTGGACATGACTGGACTTAATGTCAGGGGAAAATATTTACCTTTACCTAATGGTGCTATACCAAACATACTGTCCAGTGAAATTATGCTAGCTGGAGAATTCTGGGACCTGTAGTCGAAAACATAACTACCATAGTATTCCCAACTCCATTTGCAGCAACATGAAACTATCCAAATCACTGAATACTTACAGCTGTGTGGGTCTAATATCCACGGCATCTAATATGGACTATATAGTGTACAAATGGGAAATACATCATATTAGATTTAGTATGCTTTCAACAAAGGTAGCCTAAGGCCCCTTCCACACAGCTGTATAAAATCCACATTGAACTGGTATATATGGCAGCGTGGACTCAGATAGCCCAGTTCAAAGCAGATATTGTGGATTATCTGCCTTGATATTCTGCATTATATGGTTGTATGGAAGGGCCCTAAGTCAGAAAAAACTGCAGGCATGCCTGTACAAATGTTTATATAATACTACTCTCAGTGGGATGGGGAATTAATCCTGAACATTTTGTTTTCTAACAGAAATATCAGTTGTCATTGTTTTTATCGAAAAATAAATGAAAAAAAATGCACTACCAAATGTGTTTGATTTTTATTCATTTTAATGTTAATTTCAGAGGATGCATCATGTTTGGAGACTTATCTTGATGGACTGCAATTCCCATCAGCTCTAGCCAGCTCAATACAATACTAGGTGAAGAATGATTGAGATGCAGTCCAGCAACATTTGGAGTATTCCAAATATTATTTATTTGTTTGTTTGCTTCATTTATACCCCTCCTTTCTCACCCCTGAGGGGACTCATGGTGGCTTACAGCTCTGGCAAAATTCAATGCCATATACAACATAACAATAAAAATAGGCCCCTTCAACTATAAAACAATTAAAACACTTGGACAAATAAACACATATTGGCTAGTGGATTGAGGGAACTATGCTCTCAAAAACATAATTTTTCTGAGCTGTGCAATTTGTGTCAGAAGAACCTGTATTCTACAACATTACCAGATAAAGGCCTCTGTTTGATTTCTTATATGTGGTGTGATGCTGAGCAAAGCCTAGGAGGGCTTACAATACACATGTGTACTATACAACACCTGTCCCAAGAACTCTTGAGATATTTTGAATTCCAAATCCCATTGCCCATGATTACTGAGGTTGATAGAAAACTATCCAAAAAATGGGGATGAATTGCTTCTCTTAGCAGCTCCCAGAATATGTCTCTTCAATAGGTTGTATCCTCACTACCACTTTTTCTCAAAACCCAAAATGTCCTACTTCTGGATACTTTTGGAATTGTATGTTTGGGGTTTTTAGGGCAAGTTGTGCTGTTCTCAATGAGCCCCTTGAGGTAGAAGACTGGTCTCTGGACTTGCTACAATCTCCAATGAAGGCAGTTTGACCTACCTGTGTCCATGTTGGCTGATGCAACCTTGTAAAATATGCACAGAGACAAGTGTGCACATATGCACAGTTGTCATGCATGAAGTCTCCTAGACACATAGGTTTTGCATTGCAGGTAGAAGCAGCCCTTAAACATAGACCTCATTAGGTTGTTGTAGGTTTGTTGGGCCTGCCATAGATTCAGGCGAAACATCAGGAGAGAATGCTTCTTGAACATGGCCATATAGCCAGAAAAACCTACAACAACCCAATGATTCTGGCCATGAAAGCCTTCGACATAAACCTCTTTTATGCTGAAGGAGGCAAAGTGGCCCAAGTAATAAAAAATTACAAACTAGTGATGTTATAAGGACTTGGTGTAAGACAAATTTATTAAAAGTAATCTGTCGGTCACTACGTCTTTCTGAACCAGTGTCAGTTTGAGATGGGGGCTAAAGTGCTGTGGGTGTGAGGGGGTGCCTAAGACTCTCCTGCCTGCATACAATGAATGTATTTGGGCCATAAAGAGCTCCTAGCTCCACCCTCCGCCTTTCCCTCCCCCAGTGCTAAGCAGCAAGCCAGTCACAGAGACATTCATGCAGGGTATTAGGAAAAACCAAGCTTCCCCCTAGGAATGGCACTTGACTGAGAGTTCCCTCAGCAGACAGCTCCTGAAAGCCACCAGGCTTGCAAAAGGAGAACAGAGAGCCTATTGGGATACAAATTACAGTTCTCTCAGGATTTGCCCGACACACCGGCCAATGTAAGTTTTCCTACCTGAACTTGGTGACTCTTTCCTTCTCTTTCATTCTTTTTCTCTAATTTTTCACCATGACAACTTTCTCCTTCAGTTTTTTTTTGCCAGATAAAAGTTGTTGCTCTTCTTTTCAATGATCTTTGAACCAAAAACTGCTCATTTCCAAAGCAGTCATTTTTCTCATTTAAAGAAGAGAAAAAAGTGGTGATGAGTTCTACTTTATTTTTAAATATTGCTTCCCAGATGTTGGCATAAACTTTATAAGGCAGAACGGAGGTGAGAAGCATCCGTGAGCTGAAGCTTTGAACTTTCTAGAAGCTATATTTTAAAAAAAAACTTTTAGAGCATAAGTAAAACAGGAAGAGAATATGTAGCCAAAATATTTCCAACCATACTCTATGGTGCCTTGTACCTGGTCTGCTTCAAAAAATCATTGTGTGCTAAGGACAGATTGTGAAATGTACCTCTTAGGCGACTGTAAGGAGTTTATATTTTGATCCTTTAATGCTAAAACCATCCATTTCTCCTCAAACTGCTGATGTTCTTGACTCTAATCCCAAGCAAGTTTAAATTGACAGCTCCAGTCATCTCTGGAATTAAAATTTAGAAGGAGACATTAAAATGAAAGGGTTGGTTTTTGGTCTTCTTGCCTTTCCAAGACTACAAAATCTTTGTTAGTGCCCAATGTGCTCACTCAAAAATGGGTTTTAGTGTTTACAGCAGCTTTTGTAAGTTTCTAATTAATTTTAAATCATGGTTTCTCATCTTTGATCACAGATTTTTCAGCTCCCATAAAATGTTGCATAAGGCTAAATGCTTCCTATCCGTATTTTTCTTAGCTATTTACTGATTCTTTGTCAGACTACGGAACAGTTTTCGTGCTTTTCGGCTTTAGCGTTGACACTCACCTGTCTTTTCCCCTTTCCTTCTCTTGTGGTTTCAGCTTTGAAGTTGTAATAGCTGAGGAGTAAAACAAAGAATCAAACATGACGGATGATCAAGACCTTTCTGAGGTTGAGATGAGTCCCGTGGGTTCCGAAGACCACCACTGCCTTTCACCAGGACCTTCCATGGCATCGGATGCCAATGCTCACCTTAACAACTCCAGCAATGGTGAGATGGGGAAGGTGAAAAAGGAGCAGCAGGATTCAGAACCAGACGACGATAAGTTCCCAGTGTGCATCCGGGAGGCAGTGAGCCAGGTACTGAGCGGCTACGACTGGACCCTGGTGCCCATGCCAGTGCGGGTCAATGGAAGCAGCAAGAGCAAGCCCCATGTCAAGCGGCCTATGAATGCCTTCATGGTGTGGGCGCAAGCTGCCCGGAGGAAGCTGGCAGACCAGTATCCTCACCTCCACAATGCAGAGCTTAGTAAGACCCTTGGGAAGCTCTGGAGGTAAGAATGGTGTGGGAAGAAAGCATATAATGTGGGTGCGGGGGAGCTGAGGCATGCCATGGAGGGACGGAAGGTCAGAAAGCATATTGGGTCTCTCTTTATGCAGCATGCTGCTAAAGGTAGAGCCAGTGGATTGGACCAGGTAAAAAGGAATGGTCGATAGCAGGAAGTACTGAGGAAACTGCCTATCTCGGCTGCATGTTGCCAGTACGAAACTGAGAAATGTGACATTTTTGAACCATGACTCTAAGAATCCTCAAGCTGGTATGGACAGTGAGGAATTCAAAGAGCTGTAGTCCAAAAATATGACTTTTCAAAGATCTGCATATAGCTCCTGTTTTGAATTTGCGTATTGTTCTATCCCAAGGTCTGGTTCATCAGACAGTAAAATGCATGCCCATGTATTAGTTTCCAGACATTATTTTATTTGCCTACACATCCCTTCTGTAGATTCTTGGTTCTCCTAAAGTTTTGTTTCCACATCAGTCCATGAAGCTCTCTTCTTTCATAGAGTGCTTAATGTTGATAATTCTGGACAATTCTTAAATCTGATATCAACAGTTATGATGAGAAAATCAGGGCAGGTTTGAGTGCCAACCATAAATCTGCTTTTCTCACTGGGCAAATATGAATGTTACTTTTCTGGTCTAAAGTCTACACAGCAAAATGAAATATATACATGATGGTGTGGATATTTAGACACACATGTGACTCAAAGGCATATAAATACTTATTTTAAATAATCGTTTTAAGCCAGTCCCGTGATTGTGAGCGTTCACTTTGAAGCACTTGGAGTTTGACCTGGTTGATGCACTGTTACCAATGTTTTTTCCCCCAAAAAAACTTACTTAAGTATATTTCAGCCAGAAGTTTGAAAACAGAGTGGGTATTGCTAGAGTGGAGTAGTTTTATGACAGAAAGAGTTCTGCCCCCATTTCCATTATTGTTTAGCTACAGGTATTGGTAGAACTGGTGAGTGTTAGGAGGCGATGCAGATTTGGGATCTGGCACTGAGAAATATTGGCCCAGCAAAAGACTGTGCGAAAGTCTTTTGAAACTATGAAACAAACGAAAATAGGGTAAATGATGTTTACAATGAAAAGATGTTGCTACTCTTTTGTTGTGAATGCGTTACTTTTGGACGATCAGATCATCAGAACTTTGGTTTGTTTCTGTGGACAGAACTATACATTGTGCAGAAAAGTCAGTGCCCACTGAAATAGTGATTAGGCAGAAGCACATGACATTCATCACTTGTGTACATAGATGAATTCATATAGTACATTTCCTAAGGCTGCATTCCTATACACAACTGTCTGTGAGTAAGTTCCACTGAACAAAGTGGGGCATTCTCCAGAGAAAACATACATAGGATTGGACTGTTCAGTGTCTGGGGTGTATGTGACTTATCCATTTGTTCATCTTGCTCTTCTGCTACATGGCATCTGGACATCTTCCTTTACGGAAGCATTTGTTTCAGACAGACCACATTTCCCCAGCATTCAAATTGCACTATAAATCTCATGACGAAAAATGGTCACTTCCCCATGCTATAGGGGTCATTGCCATTTAGAGTGCTGTCTTGAGCACAGGTGTGAAAATACCACAATTACCTATAGAACAGTGGCTGGGACATCTGTGATTATAATAGATGCAATTCTCCTCCTGTCCTCAACACCTGCAAAGCCGAAATGAACTTGTTAGGATCCTGGTTATGTTCTGTGGTTTTATTTGTATCTTCTGCCTTGGAGAATGTGACAGGATTTCTTTTTACTTGGGACCTGTGCATTGAAAAAGGTTTCATTTTTTAAAATATAATTTCCCTGAGTTTCCCATCCATGTTACAGTAAAAAAAAACAAAAAAAACAAACCAAAAAACCCTTTTCCAAATTCTTCCTGAAAGCAGTTAGAATTTTCAGAGAAAAGCAAGAAATTTGCTTTTGCTTTATGTGTCCCTTGGAATATATATCAACCAGATTTTTTAAAAAAATGAGAAGCCCATATAGAATTTCTTTTGCCGCACAGGATAATCTTGCTACATTTTTGTAGGGATCTATATTGCATTATTGCCTATGGAGCAAAGCATACTTTTAATGGATCATGTATATCAGCCTTAAAAGTGGGTTTCGCCAATGAAGGATGACCTTTTGGTATCAGCTTCAATATAGCAGAGTCTATATGCACAAATTCTGAAAGAAAGCTTAGATTTTATTGTCGAAGGTTTTCATGGCTGGAATCACTGGGTTGTTGTAGGTTTTTCAGGCAATATGGCTATGTTCTAGAAGCATTCTCTCCTGACATTTCATCTGCATCTATGACAAGCATCCTCAGAGGTTGTGACCTTCTAGAACATGGCCATATAGCCTGAAAAACCTACAACAACCCAAAAATTACATTATTTTCCTTTTTTTAAAGTTAAAATCTCTGAGTTCCCCTTTGAATTTTTGCTTTTATTTGAAAAGCAAGTAACTGAAAACAAAATGGAAGATGCCATTTTCATACTATTACATGACTCATGGCTTACAGGGGCCAAATGAAGTATAAGCTGAAATCCCAAGATCTGGCCCTAGTGGTTGTTTTCAAAGTCTTTCTCCCATCCACACCCTAACCATCATGTCTTCTAGGGATCTAAATAAGTAGCTAGGCCTAGTTCATGTGATTAGCTGTGCTGAGCAATTTGTCTATGGGGAGCAACGCAACACACATGTGATGTAGGGCTAAGAGTTCCACTTTATGCCCCTTGTGCCCTTGTTCATGAATAACTCTAGTCAGTGATTAGAAGAGGAAGGGCCATGGTTCTGTAGCAGAGCACATGCTTGGCATGCAAACATTCATGGGTTTGATCCTCAGCATGGGAAATTGGAGTCGGGAAAGATTTTGACCTGAAAATCCAGCATGCACAAACAATACTGAGCTAAACAGACCATTTGTATCACTCATTGTAAGGCAGCTTTCTATATCGAAATACTTCTTCGTTGTCTCCCTAAAGTTGTCTCCCATTTTCATCCCAGTTTATACACCAACACACAAAAATATAGACCAAACTTGTAAAAAAGTAGTTTCAGATCTGTCCCCCATCCCTTCTCTGGTTTGTCTGACAGGCAATTCTTTTAATGGGTCTGAATCACAGGTACAGGTTAAAGAAACCAGAAACAAATATTTCAAACTCATCCTTTTCAATTACTTCAGTTTATCTCTTCAGTGAGAGAGATCAGCACCCATGGGGGATTTTTGTTCTTCTTTTGTCAGACCAAATACCTTTCCAAATTCTTATTCCTGTAGAACAATTGACAGAAAATGAAATGCCCAAATAAAATGGGACATTTTTTTTGTCGTGTCAGGAGCGACTTGAGAAAACTGCAAGTCGCTTCTGGTGTGAGAGAATTGGCCGTCTGCAAGGACGTTGCCCAGGGGACGCCCGGATGAATTGATGTTTTTATCATCCTTGTGGGAGACTTCTCTCAGGACATTATGGTAATCACAAACAAGTGTTGATACATTCATCCTTTGCACACCTGCATTTTTCTCAATCCCTGGGAAACTATTTCAGAGAACTCAGTGGTACTTTGCTGTGACGTGTGCATTCAATCTTTTTTGTGTGTGTTTATAACTTGCTTTACTCTTATGTTTGAAGACAAAGATGTTCCTGAGTAAAATCTGCATTGTTTTGGCTCAGCCTTCTTTTATGTTGATGTTTTGCCAGAACTCCATAACATTTTGGGGGTATTTGGACTCCACACCTGTCCCAGTACATATTCATTCCTTACATGTCCCAGTACATATTCATTCCTTACTGCTAGTAGCTATATTGATTTTAGTAGCACCAGCCAACATAGCAGCAGTAATCATAATCATGAAAACAACCAATAGGCAGAATACGGTGGTATTTCAGGCAACAGTGAAAGGACAGTCAAACTTGTAGCAGTTTGTTTGTATTGTATATTGCTGCACTTTGCTGTAGTATCATTCTTATTGCATAGTATTGTATTGCTGATTAAGGAAAGTGAAAAGTGTTTAAGGGATTTTTTTTTTTTTGCTTTCTATACAAGAACTTGTACAGGTTTGATACTATGGATCTTGGCTGATAGTGTTGCAGGTTTGTGGGTTGATGGTACCCTTGCTATGTTGCCCCAGGTCCCACAATATCTTACGGATCTTCCATACAGCCACATAACCCAGAATATCAAGGCAGAATAAACCACAATATCTGCTTTGAACTGGAATACCTGTGTCCACACTGCCATCTATCCCAGTTTGATGCAAATAATGTGGGATCTTATTCAATTGTGTGGAAGGGTCCTTAGTAATATCTTACTCATCATCATACCGACCTGGTTTAGAATCTATGGAAGTTGATTTATCTCAAGTCAGAGCAAACTATTGATTGTTTTGACCTCTGGATAGGTTTGAGCTACTTTCCTGAATGCACTTCTCAAAGAAGTGCATTTAATTCAGTTAAGTAACTCTTAATTCAACTGGATTAACTTCCTCTGAATAGGCACAGCCATTTTAGTTCAATCTGATTTGAAATGTTTTATTTACTCTTTAAAAGAATAATTTGAATTACATTTGTTACTGATTTCTAAAACAACGGCAGCAACACATTTCACTCTTCTTGGAGTTTGCTACATAATTGTTTCAAGTAGGAAAAATTTTTTTTTACCAGTTACAGATTCAAAAACTTCTGTTGTTGATATAAGTATAAATCCGCTTCTCTGAGTAAGAATCTGATATGATATGCACCAAGAAAACTACCCCATTTTCAACTGTGCTTGTGTCTGTAAAGTGTATTTGTTTGTGACGGCCAGGTATCTAGCTAGTATATTAGAAGTGAGTGGTATTAAAGACTAACTATAAACGTCTTTATTTCATGTAATTTGCTATGCATTATTATTAGAAACTATTAAAATATCATCCCGCAAGGAATTGATTAGGCGTTTTCAGCCTAATAAATATTCAACTATTACAAAAATGTAAGAATTTAGCAATATAAAATGTTATAAGTCACATAAGACAAAATCCAACAAAAATTTTAATATCTGAAATAGATATATTTTTGAATTGTGTCGAAAGAAGCGAAAAACTATTGCCTGAATAAAGAATTCACTTCTGTAATGATAAAGTCCAGTGACGGTGTCAGATTGTTGCCAGTGGCTTTTCAGCCCATCTAGAATTAATTAGATTAGTGAAATGGTAAATGAAGTGACAGTGATTGTTTTGGATCTAGACTTCATTCAGCTGATGGTTTCATTTAATTCTTGCGATGCTTATTATAGTTGTATTGCTTTCTCTTCTGTCTTTGGGGGTTTAGCTAATCTTCAATTCACAGAACAAGGATCATTGGAATTTATCTATGAGAAACTTGATTAGGGCCCCTTCCACACAGCTGAATAAAATCCCACATTTTCTGCTTTGAACTGGGTTATATTGCAGTTTGGATTCAGATAACCCAGGTCAAAGCAAATATTGTGGGATTTTCTGCCTTGATATTCTGAGTTATATGGCTTTGTGGAAGGGCCCTAGGATTCCATTGCAGCTCACAATCATATTTATAGAACCATTGAATTGGAGGAGACCACAAGAGGTGTCCAATCCAGTATTTGTTAATTAGCTAATATTGGTATTAGTTAATATTGGTATGGAATTTCTAATTGTGCTTCCTAGAGTCAAAATAGCAGGACACCCTCTAGTGTTTCCTATTACACTGAATAGTAGTGAATATTGACTAGTTGAGTCCTAGATAAAGTTGAGTTTTCATTTAGTATCTTGATATTTGTATTTCCTTCCTTCCTTCCTTCCTTCCTCCTGCTTGTGTGATTTGAGATCTCCTGGGAAGTCCTCTCTCTCTGACACATCTGATTTTTACATGCAAAAGGTCCTTCTCAGTATTTGCATCTTCTGAGAAGAATTGGGTCCTGCAGAAGTGTGCCATACCATCTATGTTCTGTTTATCTCTTGTTTTAATGAATTATATATTTAAATTGGTTTTCAATTTTATGGATTGTTTAATTTTGCTTAACTTTTATAATTAGTATAGGTTTTTTAGCTATGTCAGTTCCAGCTGTTATGAAATTATTTTGAATTTAAAACTGGAGGAAAGGCAAGATATTTATTTATTTATTTATTTATTTATTTATTTATTTATTTATTTACAGTATTTCTATTCTGCCCTTCTCACTCCACAGGGGTGAGAAGGGCGGAATATAAATACTGTAAATAAACAACAACAACAACAACAACAACAATTTTGTCTCAAGGTTGGCCCAAGACCTTTTCAGTCCTGAGGCAAAAAACAAACTGGTCTGGCTATTTCTATCAATAGAATTATTGAGATTCTGCATCGGAACTATTTTAAGACAGAATGATTTGTTGCATTTCCTGTTGTTGTTAATGTTAATATCCCACCCTTTCCTCAGTTTGAGAAAAAGGTGATTTACACCAGATTAACCACATAAGCAGAGTCTTGCTTAGGCAACCTTCGCTCATCCAATGTTCTGTATTATCCAACGCAGGGCCCTTCCATACAGCCATATAACCCAGAATATCAAGGCAGAAAATCCCACAATATCTGCTTTTAACTGGGATATATCCCAGTTTAAAGCAGATAATGTGGGATTTTATTCTGCTGTGTGGAAGGGATCGCAGTCTGAGTCCCGCCCGGATCCGCGGCTGTTTCAATACATTGCAATGTTTTGGTGCTAAATTAGTAAAAACAGTAATTACTACATAATGTTACCATTTATTGAACTGCTTTTTCTGTCGATTTGTTGGAAAACATGATGTTTTGGTGCTTAATTTGTAAAATCATAACGTAATTTGATGTTTAATAGGCTTTTCCTTAATCCCTCCTTATTATCCAACATTTTTGCTTATCCAATGTTCTGCTGGCCTGTTTAGGTTAGATATAGACTCTGCTGTCTCAAAATTAGCTGTGGAGCTGCAATCTCTGCTCCACTTGAGGGCAAGAGGCTTGCTTTGGAAGGCCAGGGCAGCCCATTGAGGTGCTCCTCGCAGCCCTGCCCTTTAATGCTGTTCCTCCCATCTGATCTCCAACACTTGCTGCCTGAGGCAGCCGACTCCTTTTGCCTCATGGTAAGGCCAGTCCTGTTCTGGTTTCAGAAGACCAGCCACATCATACTTTACTGACAGTAATCCATGGACCAAATCAACATGGCAGACTTCTTCGTCTTCTTTTTAATCTGATTTATGACTTTATTTGCTCTGCCGTATTTGCTTTTGCTAACAGAGACTTCCTTGTGCCTCTCCCCGCTAACATTGCTGTACACGTTTTCTTCATTTTTTCAATATCCTGCTGCCAACACTTGAAAATGAGTAGAAATATTTTAAAATAAATATTACCTTAAAATACACTTCAGACATCTCTCTCTCTCTCTCTCCCACTCCTTGCTTTTAGAGTGCTTTCTTCCCAGCTGAAAAACTGAAATGCAGTTTTATTTGGTAATTCTGCCGTGAAGTTCTAATATGGCAACATGTGAGCCATACTTTGAAATCTCTGACCCCAAGACACACAGAAATCAGAAAAATTAGCTTCAGCACACCTTCATTGAGGTTTGCTGGTGTTTTTGCACAAGCCACATTAGAATAAATAAGGGCTTCACAGCAGCCTCGGTGTTATCTGTATCATTCCCACAGTGTGCCTTTGAGCCACTTGAGATGGAAAGGTTATGGGTTTGGAAGTCTACATAGATTTAAACTGTTGAAGTCTACTGGTCTTCATTTGATGGACCATGTTTTTCTTTATGTAGGTTAGGCCAACTACAAATATATTTTAGTGTAAAGCAGTGTTTATCAATCTGGAGGTTAGGACCCCCTGGGCGGTCGCAAGGTGTGTGTCAGAGATGTTGCCAAAGACCATCAGAAAACACAATACTTTCTGTTGGTCATGGGTGCTCTGTGTGGGAAGTTTGGCCCAATTCTATCATTGGTGGGGTTCAGAATGTTCTTTGATCGTAGGTGAACTGTAAATTCCAGCAACTACAACTCCCAAATGTCAAGATCTGTTTTCCCCAGTGTTCACATAAGGGCATATTGAGTATTCATGCCAAGTTTGGTCCAGATCCATCTTTGTTTGAGTCCACAGTGCTCTCTGGATGTACAACTCCAAAACTCAAGGTCAATGCCCACCAAACCCTTCCAGTATTTTTTGTTGGTCATGGCAGTTCTATGTTCCAAGTTTGGTTCAATTCCATTGTTGGTGGAGTTCAGAATGCTCTTTGATTGTAGGTGAACTATAAATCCCAGCAACTACAACTCCCAAATGACAAAATCGCACACACCCCCACCCACCCACCCCTCCAGATTTGGGTGTATGAGGTATTTGAGTCAAATTTCATTCAGTGGATGAAAATACATCCTTCATATCAGATATTTACATTATGATTCATAACAGTACCAAAATTACAGTTATAAAGAAGCCACGAAAATAATTTTATAGTTAGGAGTCACCACAACATGAGGAACTCCATTAAGGGGTTGCGGCATTAGGAAGGTTGAGAAACACTGGTGTAAACGGAGTGACAAACGGGAGAGAGTGGTCATATGTAAAACCATGAAAACCATCCTATATTGTGTAGACAGAATTAAATTTGTGTCCCTATGTCTATAAAAGAAACCCTGATACTCCATGTTTTGAATCTCACCCTATTTTTTTTCACATGGGACATTTTAGTTGTGAATGTGAAATACACGAAAGGCAACTTCTCCATAGTCTCATCTACATTAAGAACAAGCAGAGATTTGGGAGGGTTTTGGATTACCGCTCCCTGAATTCCTTAGGCAGTATAGCTACAGATTCTGGTAGATGTTGTTCAAAAGTGCAGCATTTCCAGTCTCTCCTTAAAAGTAAATGAAAGGGGGGGAAAGGGATTTCGGGCTATTTAAGCTGCCTATGCAGAAACAAACAGAATGAAAGTTACAGGTTTAAGAATCAGAACAGACAAGGCTGACTTTGTGGACAACAACGAAAATCGCTTTTGCCTTCCCTCTTCTTGTGTTTGACTGCCACTGCAGTTGTGGTTAATACATTTCATTCAATTTACCCTTCCTGATCTGTAATTTTACAACTTAAAGGGGGGGGGGGGGAGTGTTCTAAACCACATTTCATTTTATTTTGAAATTTTAGATTTTTTCCTGGTTTGTGTGTATGTGCCTTCAAGTTTCCTCCCAGGTTATGATGATCTTATGGATTTCCCTGACATTTTAAAAGGTTTTTTTTTTTTTAAGGCAAAGAATACTCAGAGGTGGTTTTGCCAGTTCCCTTTTCTCAAATATAGCCTCCAGCGCTGGATGTTCGTTGGCGGTCTGCCATCCAAGTACTAACCAGGGTTGACCTGCTTAGTTTCCAAGAGTGGTGCCTTTAGGCCCTTTTCTTTTTGTACTTTGCATAAAATGTCAAAGGCATTCCTCTTTTTACACCAGTGCATCTTTTTTTTTTATCATGTACAAGGTCTTTAGTCATCTCTGCAAAAGAGTGCTGCAAAAAACTGCAACTCCCACAATCCCACAGCCTTGAGCCAGGATTGTGAAAGGGGTGTCAAACTGCATCAGTTCTATAGTGTGATCTTTTTCCATACTGATATTCCAGTCACTGGAGAATTACAGCACAGTTAACACAAAATGAAACTAAATCAAAATCTATGAAAATTCAATGCATTCTGAAAGATTGAAATAGAATTGAAAAAATATGTAGAATACCATGTGTTGCTTTGACGTCCAGCAGATGGCGCTGTTTTTTGAAAAAACATATTTTTACCTGTCTCAGGTGTGACATGTATATAATAGTAGATATATAAAAACATAAAAACATGCGCCTATTCGAATGCTATGTTGTGTCAAAATATCAAAGCAATCGGTGAAGTATTTTGGGAGATTTAAGGTTTTGAACAAACGGACATTTACATTTTTATTTATATAGATAGATAAAGTGCTGGTTTGATAACCCATGTACCATCAATAGATTCATCTGTGTATGTGCTTAACACAGCCAGGGTATAATCTCATTAGTCTTTCTGTTGCAACTGTGTGTTATGAATATTAGACTCCAGGATGAAAATAGATGTATCTCAATGGAACATGGGATTGGTATGTGTAGGAAAACCCTATAAATTACCAAATGTACTTAAAATCATTATGCTTGAAACAATATATTATATTTACACACTATGCCCATATTCCTTACAAAAAGGCTACATGCTATATATAACCTAAATTGAGTTGTTAGTCTCAACTGGAGGAGATACTTTGAATCAATTGGGATTTGGTAAACCAAATATAAATCCTATTAATTCAGTGGGCATACTCAGTTTGAGACTAATAATTGGACTTAGGTCATTGCATTTAGTATTCCCATTTTATAGATCATGTGCAGAGAGCAACTTTCCAAAAAGTTCATTTCCCACTAATCCTGCATGTCTCCACATTAGAGGAGTCAGCAGCTCTGCTGACTTTTATTATGGCCCTTCAGCCACTCCATCATGCTAACTGATTTTAAATAGTGTTTTAAAGTTTGATATGTTGGTTTTTAATTATCGTTTTAATATATCTGTTTATTTTTCTATATTTGTATGTTTAAATAGCATCGAATCGTTGCCTATACATGTAAGCCGCCTTGAGTCCCCAACGGGGTTGGGAAAGGCGAGGTATAAATAGGGTAGATATGTAAATAATATAAACAAACTGTGAAAGCCAAGAATCAATAGTTCAAAATTAACCTAAGAATGTGTGTGTGTGTGTGTGTGTATAGATATAGATATATGGAAACTGCATGCATAAAGCTAATGCATATATTTTCATGTGAAAACAGACACGTTTGTTTTGCCTCATCAGTATGTGTTATCCTGACATGTGATGGTACACATGGCAGTTACCGATCATTTGCAATGAAAAGGAAGTGTGATTGCATGACCATTTGTTGGTTGCATGGATTAATGTTTCTCATGCCTTGCCTTTCTATTTTTGCTCCTGGCTCCGCAAAGATTTAGCAAGGCTGCGGAGAGGCAATGTATGTTGCTAACTATTAGTGGAATCAATGGCAATGGCACAGATAAGCTTTTTAGTGTGGGAAAACAAGGGTGTGTGAAGTACGCTCTACTTCTGTCTATCTCATGAAGAATTTGCCATGAAACCACACCTTTGGGAGATATAAATAGGCCCTTATCTGTTTTCATGGCGAGTCTCCCACTGGGCTATCATGTGCTCTTCTCTAACAGTCTGACTCTGATTTTTTAAAAAATCATTTATAGCATAAGAAGGCAGTTAGAAGTGATTATTGTATTGGGGCAAAATCTCCGTTGCTGTTTTTTGTGTTAAGCCACCTTGAGTCGCCTTCGGGCTTAAGAAAGGCGGGATAGAAATATTGTAAATAAATAAATAAATATGTGTGGAAAGGATATACCAATGATTCTTTTGCACTAAAAGGGTGTAGAAAACTGAGAGAATATAACCATCAGACAGAGCATGTAAAGCTCTTAGATTAGATAATGTAGATTGTTTGTAATTAGCAGTTACTGTTTCTTTGATGGTTAGGATGTAGTAACATGATAATAGAAAAGGTATTTTTTAATTTATTATTGTTGTTGATGCTGTTTTGGTTGTTTGGGAGCTATGTTTGTGTTGATTTTGTTTTTAATCCATGTTAATAAAAATTTAATAAAAAAGAAAAGAAAATAAGAAGTGGTTGAGTCCTTGCGGTAACATCTGTGTTGATAACTGGTCAGCTTCTTTTGTATACTGTAATTAACCATTCCAATTACTTTGCTTGAAGTTGTGCTCCCCTGCTTCCCCATACCATGCTGGGAATTATCCCTTAGAAAGCTTTGGGGCTGTAGAAGACATTATGATTATTCTTGGCACTTCTATCACAACGCATTACACAGTGCACCAAAACCCTGAGCAGCTCTAACCTGTTCCATTTCTACTAGGTAACTGAATCATGTGTCTCTGGATCATTCCCAATTCTTGACAACATTTATCTGTCAACTTTGAAAAGTTAGAAATATCAGAATTTAAGCTGCCCAAATATAAAAATGTTAGGAAAGGCTATACTTTCTTTAGTGTTAGATAGCCCAGTGGTAAATAAATCACTAATCCACGTGTTGTAGGCAACAGGTTGAGATAACTTATACCTGAACTAATGTGAATTCAGTCCTGTTGACTAATCTTTAGAACTAAGGATTCATCACCATCATCATCATTATCAATGCATTGTTGAAGGCATTCATGGCCGGAATCACTGGATTGTTGTGTGTTTTCCGGACTGTATGATCATGTTCCAGAAGCATTCTCTCCTGACATTTCACCTGCATCTATGGCAGGCATCCTCAGAAGTTGTGAGGTCAGACCTCACAACCTCTGAGGATGCCTGCCATAGATGCAGGCAAAACGTCAGGAGAGAATGCTTCTGGAACATGGCCATACAGTCAGGAAAACTCAAAACAACTCATCATCATTATCATCATCAAACTATTGGAATTGGCAACAAAATTTTGACTTCAGGCTTAGCTGCCAGGGCTAACATGACCCCAGGTAAAGTAGATGCCTCAGGTAGCAGTATCATGAAGGAGTAGTAAATTGTTGGTTATTTCATTCTTTATGTATTTTTGCACCTAGGGAGGGGACAATTCTTGTGGAATTTTCTGCCTCATATGGCAAAATAACTTGGTTGGTTTTAATTTCTGTATACCTTAACTTAGGTAGATCTGTGAGTACTGGATTTTGTGCTCTACCGTAAGCAGCAGAATTTATTAGGCCCCATCTGCTGGCTTCAAACATATAAGATTTCTTCCAGAACTGAATCACTGAATGCAATGAAAGGACACCTCAAGACAAAAGGCTGACTTCTACCATATTTGAATTGTTAAATAAAGAATTTACGGGGGCTGGAGGCTGACTTACAAGTGCATTTTCCCCTTCCATGTGGTGTCTCATCACTGATGACCTGTTTGTGACTCTTGAGTGAGTGTCTGTATTGCACAGTATAATTTAGCTGTGGTCATAATTAGACAATATGAAGGTTTCAGTGTAGGACTGAAGTGTACTAGTTATCACCAGATGTTTCATTTAATAATCATGTGCCATTAGGGACTGTATAGAGTGAAAATTGGATTACCTTCTCCTTTTGCCAACATCAAATAGTAACTGTAATTCTGCTGTTAGTCCTGATTTGAATAGACCCATTTCATCAATAGGATTTATCTATGCATTGATGCACCTCTCAACTACATACCTTCTATCTGTCCCAGTTTGGCAGGGACAGTCCTAATTAATCCTCTGTTGGCTTGTTAGCTGCTTTTAAAATGTCCTGATTTATCTGCCCTCCCAGTTTCTCTCTTTGTCTCAGATTCTTTCAGTTGCAGCAAAATGAGAACAGTACAAAGTGCAAAAGTGGTTTGCACTTAGTTACCTCAGAAGAGGGAATAGTGTAGTCTTGTCCTTCCCAGTAGACTGAGGCAAAAGGAAACTGCTACAGCCTCTCATAACTTCTGTGCTCTTCCTTATTAGTAACTTTTTCTATCTTGACCATCTTCCCTATTCTAATGTTCAGTCATGCAGTTTTCACTTGTGAAATGTTGTAAAGTATGTAACAAGTGATTTAATAAATCTATTTTGGTTGGAACTAATCAATTGAATTCAGGCCACAGTGTTGGTGTGTTTCGAAGAGCCTGTTTAGAAAGACATTAAAGGAATCCTAGAGTATTTTTGAAACTGGATCTAGTGGCTTGAGTTTTTGACATCTTTGACCCAACAAAATGGTACCTCAGGCTCTTTGCAAATAACTACTGGATGTAGGCTAGATACCAAATTAATTTTGGCTTCTATAGAGCCATTAGATCAGTGGTTCTCAACCTGGGGTCCTCAGATGGTTTTGGCCTCCAACTCCCAGAAATCCCAGCCAGTTTACCAGATGTTAGGATTTCTGGGAGTTGAAGGCCAAAAACATCTGGGGACCCCAGGTTGAGAACCACTGCATTAGATTTTTATAGACCAGTCAATCCCTTGAGAGATTGAGTCCTTGAAAGATGCTATTCTTTAAGAGTCAGAGACAGAGAAGTAAAAGTGGAAAAGGAGAATAACAATGGATGCTGGTTCTTGGTTGTCTTAGGAAGTGTTTTGGGAACAGCCTCAACCCTTTTGACAACACGATTAAAATCATCAAAATCTGGTCTACTGTAGCTGGAAACTTCTACTGCTTTGAAGTGGTCAAAATATAGATGTTCACAGCACCCTCTCCTGGATTAGAAATCTAATAACAAATTCCAGGGATAATAAAAATTTGCTGCAGAAGAGGTGTTGTTGTTACTTGTGACAGCACGAAGGATAACAAAAGGGACTTTTGGAGGCATACCCATCACTGCTTAATCTACACAAACCTATGAAATGAAGAACAAAGGGTGTCTCAGAAATATTGTCTAATGCACCTCACTTCCCAATGTGTGTGTCCAGGAATTTGTGGAGAGATCAGTAACTGATCACAAGGAGATGCTGACTTTGTAATGTATCTACAATTATAGCTTGGAAGTTAAAAATTGTCCTGCAATGTGTGGCTCTGTTTATTTTTATATGAAGGAATAATAAAATTATATTTTAACAGTAGTTCTATGAGTAGAAACAACAATGACTTTAATGTTGTCCAGTTGTTTTAATATTTTTTAGCATTTTAATAGAATTTTTTTTCAACCATCCTAAGAATGTATTTGTTCTAGTAATCACTAGGGTTTCTGGTAATGTTGACAATACATTATTGAATGCCACGTGTTTAAATGACACACATATTATAATTCAATGCCAAATTAAGGCTTCACTGTAGATTCCTGGCAATCTGGCAAGGAGGTGTCTCTGTTTAAGACAGGCATGGGCAAACTTTCTAACTTGGGGGTGCGCATGTTAGCACTCCCTGCTAGCAGGACTGGCTTTCCGGTGATGGAAGGAAGGAAGGGAAGGCAGAAGAAATTAAGGAGGAAATGGAAGGTGGAAGGAGAAAGAGGGAGAGTGGGGGGGAGTGAGAAAAGAGAGATGGAGGGAGGGAGGGAGGGAGGGAGGGAGGGAAGGAAGGAAGGAAGGAAGGAAGGAAGGAAGGAAGGAAGAAAGGAAGGAAGGAAGGAAGGAAGGAAGGAGAGACGGAAGGAAAAAGGATGGAAGGAAAAAAGGATGGAAGGAAAGGAAGAATAAAGAAAGGAAAGGAAGGAAGGAGAAAGAGGGAGAAAGTGAGGAAACGGAAGGAAGGAAGGAAGGAAGGAAAGGATGGAAGGAGAAAGAGAAAAGGAGTTAAGGAGAAAGAAAGGAGAGAAGGAAGGAAAGACAAAAGGAAGGGGAAGGAATAAAAGGGTGGAAGTGAAGTATGGAAGAAAGGAAGGAAGGAGGAAGGAAAACGAGAAGGAAGGAAGGAAAGATAAAAGGGTGGAAGGGAATGGAGGGGGAAAGATGGAGGGAAGGGAGGGAGGAAATAGAGAAGGAAGGAAAGACAAAAGGGAAGGAAGAAAGGAAGGAGAAAGAGGGAGAGAAGGAAGGAGGAAAGAACAAATGGTGGAAGGGAAGGAGGGAGGGAAGAGAGGGAGGGAAGAGAGGAAAGAAGGAAGGACGAAAGGGTGTAAGGTAAGGAGAAAGCGGGAGGGGAGGAAGGAGAGAAGGAAGGAGGGATAGGATGGTGAGAAAAAAAAGGGCCTGAGAAAAAAGCCCAAGGGGCCACATTGGGCCCCCGGATCTGGGTTTGCCCATACCTGATTTAAAAAATTCTTACCCCAAAACAGAATTTATGCTCACCAGAAAATTATTTGTTAGCACTTCAGATCTGCAGATATGCCCTCAAAGGTATTTTACATTTCTGCAGTTCAATATCCCAGTCATATTTTATCCATGCTGCATTATTGACTGGAATCAATTACTTTGTATTCTCTCCATTCATAATAGATATAAATAAAGTTGGTGGATGGTGGAGATACAATCTTTTCACTGTTTGTTGGTTTCTCTATCTTTTTCATTCCACATCGCATGTGCATGACTTTGGGAGAGTCTCTGAACAACTCCAACAACAACAAAATGTAATTTTAACATAAAAATCTGGCAAACGCTTGAATGTGGAGAGGAGGCATTGGTTTGTCTAACAGAAGTAACACCGAGGTTGACAACGTCAGGTGCCAATGATGCTTGTATGAAAATGATCTGTGCCATGTTTAGAATCATAGGATCATAGAGTTGTAAGAGACCTCATGGCCCATCCAGTCCAACTCCCTTCCAAGAAGCAGGAAAATCACATTCAAAGCACCCCTAACAGATAGCCATCCAGCCTCTGTTTACAAGCCTCCAAAGAAGGGGCCTCCACCTTAAGGGCAACAACAAGGGCTATTGTTGTTAACTAACTAGCACCATGTCAGCTTCAACTTATGGTGACCCCATGAGTGATAGACTTTCAAATCACCCTATCATCAACATTATTGCTCAGGTCTTGCAGATTCAGGGTTGCTGTTTCCCTGATTGAGTCTATTAAACTGGAATGTGATCTTCCTCTTTTCCAACTGCCCTCAACTTTATCAAGAATTATCAACTTACAGTGACAACCCTCTACCTTACCAAGCATTATTGGCCTTTTAGCAAGTTGTCTCTTCTCATGATATGGTCAAACTGTGACAGGTTCAGTTTAGTCACCTTGGCTTCTAGGGAGAGTTCCGGCTTAATTTGATTCAAGAGCCATTCATTTGTCTTTATAGCAGTGCATGCTGTCTGTAGAACTCTTCTCCAGCATGACATTTGAAATTACATTATTTTCTTTCTATCAGCTTTCTTCACAACCATATGTAGAAATGGGAAATACAATACCAAGTGCCATCCTAACTTTAGTATTCAATGCTATATCTTGACACCTTCAGATTTTGTCTTGTTTCATAATTGTCTAGGTCCTAGTCTTTCTGTTTTCTTGACTGCAATCCTGATTAATAACTATGCCAAGTTATAGAAAATCTTGAACTACAGTATCACATTGTCTTCACCATCCACTTTAAAATAATTTGAGTCATCTTAATCTTCAACTAAGACCTGTTTTGACCCATTCTTCTTTGACTTTTTCAGTAGTCGTTCCAAGTCTGCTATTTTCTGTTAGTGGTATGGTGTTATCAGTATATCTTCAACTGTTGATGTTGCTTCCTCCATTTTTCATGCCTCCTTTCTCTGAGTCAATTTTCCTAGAACATTTGATTATCCTGAGATGTAACCTGTACTCAGGATAAGAGGCTACCATCAGGGCGAAATATGGAGAAAACTGAATGTTTTCCAGTAGGCAAGTGTATCAGGCAAGGTTGCATTTTGTTACCCTATCTGTTTAATTTGCGTGCTGAACATATAAGTGCTATACATAGTACAGAGCATTGTGCTTGAACATTATAAAAAAAAAATAGACTCCAAAATTATGAATTATGAGATGTGGCTTCATTGAGACATATAGTGCAGTTGCATTGCCTTTCCCCACTTTGCCCTGTAATATAACACTTTTTGAATTCCCTTGAAATGATTATTCACTACCACCACCACCCTCACTTGAATTCATACAAATTACCATAATCCTCTTTTTGTTTCACCTGATATGATCTGAGTTTGTCTCTTGGAATGCTTCCTCTTCCATGTCATCAAACCAGCCCCAGTCTTGCGACACCCATTGAAATGGCTATCACCTTAAGCACCCATTGCTTATCTGGACTGACACCATTGTATCAACTGGAATTTTAAGTCCATTAAGTCCATTATCACTGGCTCCACCTTATTCCTTTCTGATCACACCCCTCTCATGAGTGGATCAAAAATCTTCAAAATAATCCAATAACAGTTTATTAAAGTTTCCTGCCACAGCAAAGATCAACCAGCAATGATGTCGGATAAAGTCTTGGACCACTCAGGGAACAGATCCTAGCCAAATATCTTTTTTTTCTTTTTCTTTTTTCCTGGTTAAAAGTTTTATTAATGGCATACAGAATATGAGAAAGAAAAACACACTGAACCACCACCCATGGCATCAAAACTAATATCTCAAAAAAACCTTACCCTATCCTACATTAATAAATTCCCCCTGTGACTGCTTTGAAATCTATGTTTGTCTTCTTTTCCAGATATCCAAACGCAAGCTTCCAAATCTTCATTGCTTTTTTCCATATACCATTGGGTGGCTTGGCCATTTCGTTATAGTCTAATAATTTTTTTCACCTGTCCTTTAGCAATAGCTCTTTTTTTCCTTTCTAAGATTTTACCATTATTATTTTTGCTGCAATAAAACTGTATTGACAGACTTCTATTTTTTTTCACCAAATAGTCCTAAAAGCCACATCTCTGGATTTTTTTCCTAACCCTTTTAGTGATCATATTATTTGTTTCTTCAATCACTTTTCCCCAAAAAGTGTGTGCCAACTTACAGGTCCACCAGGCATGAAAAAAAGGTACCATTCTGTACTTTACATCTCCAGCAGTCCCCCTGGTGTGACTTGTCTATTTTAGCTATTATCTCAGGTGTTACATAACTTCTACAAAACATTTTATACATGTTCTTTCTAATAGATCCTGCTATTGATCCTATATTTCTGAGCCAATAGGAGTTAGTGAGGTAGACTTGAATAGTTGACAAGATACAATATGCTATGTATTCGCAATTGCAGTATGTCAATTTTTTGGAGTAGTGTCTTCACTCACTGGCATCCTCTCTGGCCATTAAGAATAAAATCTCTGATTTTGTTTTCAACTTGTCTGTGTCTCATTTGGCTTTTTGGAAGCTCGATACTTTGGGGCCCAAACCCACGATTTCAGCAGCATCTAAATCACACAAATAGACTAGAAATGTATGGTATCCTACCCTGTTTCTCTGAAAAATAAGACAGGGTCTTGTATTAATTTTTGCTCCAAAATATGTGTTAGGGCTTATTTTCAAGGGATGTCTTTCCCCCCAAATTGATATATTTTATTTAATTGTAACTAGGTTTATTTTTGAAGTAGGCCTGATACTTTGAGCATCCTCAAAAATCCATAAAAATCATGCTAGGGCTTATTTTCAGGGTAGGTCTTATTTTCGGGGAAACAAGGTAAGAACAACTTCTTAGTACTATATAGATAACTATATTTTTTTTTGTAAGGGAGATTGCTTGACATATTATTTTAGAAATAGAATTTTCACACTAGCTGGAATAAGGAAAATGTGTATTGATAGGCACATCTACAAGCCTCAGGTACCATGCCCAAAGGGCAGGGATGATGTGTTTACTGTCTGATAATATCTGGAAAGCTACAGATTGCCCAGCTCAGCAGTACCCTTAGGAAATATGCGGGGCAGTAGTTAGTCACACTGGGCCTTATTGTTGTCCATTTGAACTGAAAATGCACATAATAGCACAGCATTGGAAAGAATCTGAATCATGATTTACTTGTAGATAGGCTAGCCAGAGGCAAAAATGGGCAGAATTCCTACAGATGGTAATGGCTTTGAAGAAGAGCAATTTCTGCTTGTCATATAAAGTCTGACTCCAGGAATCTGATGTTTGGGGCCAGAGCAGAGACACCAAGCATGTGACATAAAGAGTGCATGCCTTTCAGCACAATACCGTTCTCTCACCAAAAGCAGCAATGAGTCTTGTGGTTCCTTTAAAAATGTCAAATTATAGCATGAGCTTCAGTGGAGGAGAAGCGTTTTATCAGATGAATGAAGGTACAGGCAAGGAGAGAGCGAAAATGTAAACAGTGGAGTGAAATGCCAAAAGTACACTCTATAACAATTAATTTTACATCGAAAGGTTTGCATGCACAATCTTCCTGATAAATGTTGATAACAACTGAGATAAATAGTTTTATTTATTTATTTACTCTATTTATATCTCGCCTTTTCTCTACCCCGAAGGGGACTCAAGGCGGCTTATCATATGGCAATTATTCAATGCTTTAAAAACACATACAAAACGTTAAGCTTAAAATAAAATAAATTAAAATTTGTACATATCAAGCATTTAAAAACGTTGCATTCAATTGCTTTATATCATATACAATGTCTTAAATGGATTTTATATCTATTCTGTCCTGAGATCCAATGATGGTAGTAGTAATATTGGTCGGTTGCAGAAAGATCCATAAATGGTCTTGCTTTAAAGACAAATATGTTCCTCTTTAATGTGCCATAAGGAGCCCCCAGTGACACAATGTGTTAAACCTTTGTGCCAGCAGGACTGCTGACTGATGGGTTAGTTATTCTAATCTGAGGAGTACAGCTTAAACTCCCTCTGTCAGCTCCAGCTCCCCATGTGGGAACATGAGAGAAGCCTCCCACAAGGATGGCAAAATATCAAAACATCCAGGCATCCCCTGAGCAATGTCCTTGCAGACAGCTAATTCTCACACACCAGAAGCGACTTGCAGTTTCTCAAGTCGCTCCTGACACGAAAAATAGGTGTCATAAAATATTTTTGTTCTTTTAAAACCTGTCATGTGGCAAAAAATAATCATGTATGTCAAATAGACAGCACTAGATTTTTTGATAAGTCAAAATTTAGCAGTTTCATATTCTAAGGTCCTATCCACACTGCCATACAGTGCAGTTTCAGAATGCAGTTGAATTGCATTGAACTGCATTATATGGCAGTGTAGATTCATATAATCCAGTTCAATGCAGTTAAACTGTATTCTGAAACTTCATTATATGGCAGTGTAGGTGGGGCTTAAGTTTCTTTGAATATTTTGTTATCCTTCCATAACTGGAAAAACAAGATATGAAGGTGTTACTTCACTTCTTCGAGGTATTTGGGTATATGGATGACCCCCTCAAAGGCAAATAAATGAAGGACTTAGGTGGAATAAATATAGAAATCTAAGATTTTTCAGAACCAATGATTTTGAACAACTTCTCACTGAAATTATTTTGTGATCACTGCAATGTTTGGATTTGTGTACATGTGTGTGCATGTGTGTATCCATATGGACACTTGATCATCTGCCCTCTACTCCTGTGACCCATCCTACTTTTCCTTATTGAGTTTTAAAATTTGGAAAAATTATTTGGAGGGGCTCAAACTTCCAGAATCCCCATGGCTAGTAAGTAGAAGATTCTGGAAGATCTAGTCCAAAATAGTAACATTACTAAATTGTCTTATGTTCTGGATGATCAATGGCTATGCCCTTCTTAGCAGTCTGAGTTAGCTTCAGCTGGCACCAGTGACCAAAGAGGGATGAGTGTGTGTCCCAATTCAACAGTATCATTTGCAATGAACAAAAGCATATCCAATAGCCCAAATACATCACAGAACTGCAACACAGAGATATGGACTTTTCCTGACTGTAAAACTGGTGGGTAGACAGCACCCAGCAATCCATATTGGGGGAAGTGAGGGATCGAAGATTGAGTTAAAGCTGACTTAAGACCAATGGCTTTACATGCCGATCTGTTCTTTCCTTTTTGTTTTTGTATGCCCATGCAGAAATTCCTTTGCCTGAAAGGTCATGTAGTAGGGGGGATGCCCAGGCAGGAAACAAGTGAAATCCAAATCCCCCAAATCTCCCAGCCTCTGCCTGCTTATACCGGTTTCACTTTGCTAAAGCTGATTTGAAGTTCTGATCCCTGGGAAGAACAAAAGGAAGCCAAGAGATGTAGGAGGAGAAGGCAAAGATAGGCTCGGAAATGCAGGAGTGTGGCAGAGGCCAGGAATTTGAAAAACAGACTAAGAAATCAACCCCGCAGAAGAGTGAGATTCAATGTGGACTGAGCAGGGATTCGATAAGAAAATGAAGTGTTTCTACAACACACTTCCTTCTGTAAAAGATATTTTCATAACAATGCACACGGTACTTTCCATCAACAAACACTGATGACTTTCTGTTGTTGTCATCATCATCACCATTATAATATTTCTATTGGAGAGAAACAGCATAGTTAGATTAGAACATGGAAAGAGAAACACTTCTTTGGACTTCAGCTCCTAGAATTTCTCAGATATTATGACCTCTTGCTATGATGCTTAGGGAAATTCCAGGAGTTGTAGTCCAAAAAGTAGTTTTTCCAGCACACAGACATATGGATTAAATATAGACTAGCCGTCCCCTGCCATGCATTGCTGTGGTCCAGTCTGTGTATATATTGTATATAAGTGTTTGCGTGTGCATATATATGTGGTTTTGCACATGTGTTGTAATTTCATTTGGCTTTTTAAGTCTCTTCTGCTGTATTTTTCAATGTTTTTATGTTTTTATGAGCGATGGTCACTCATTGACCTGAGAGGTGTCTTGTGGCCACATTTGGTGTCGATTCTCCCAGTGGTTTTTGAGTTATGTTAATCCCACAAACTAGCATTACATTTTTATTTATATAGATATATATGAATGCAGTCTGAAGCAGTTGAAATATCTGGTGGTGACAAGGTTCCCCATTCTGGGACAAGCACTTGATCTATCAAGTTTCTCAAAAATCTGTATTAATTCCATTGCATCTTTGAGCTCACTTGGGCTGGCAGAAATCCTCAGGAGTTATATCTGATGGATCGAACTGTCAAAAATATAGTCAAAGGCTTTCATGGCTGGAATCACTGGATTGTTGTGAGTTTTCCAGGCTCTATGGCCATGTTCCAGAAGCACTCTCTCCTGACATTTTGCCTACAGCTATGGCAAGCATCCTTGTGAGGTCTGTTGGAAACTAGGAAAATGAGGTTTATATATCTGTGGAATGTCCAGGGTGGGAGAAAGAACTCTTGTCTGTTTGAGGTAAGTGTGAATGTTTCAATTGGCCACCTTGATTAGTATTTAATGGCCCAGCAAAAAATATCCAGACAACCTACTTCCTGTCCTGGTTTAATCACCATTGGAAGCATTTGAAACTCGGGAAGTGTTTTGATATAAAATCTTGGGAGATCCTGATATCACCAGGGTTAATTTGTTGATTCATAATCTATTGTTGTTTTGTTTGTACTGTATCTCTGGGTGTCCCACTCATGATGCAATGGGGAGAGTGGAATATTTCATCCATTCACCATCAGCAGGACACAAAACCCCAGTATATGTATGGCAGGACTGGATGGGGTGGGATGATAACAACCCCTTTGAGGCATTTAATCCAGTAGCATATTTACAGGGATTATTGGCTGTCTGGTAGAGTCCTTTGATATTTTCTACTAAGTTTAAATCCAAAAAACCCAAACAACCCATAACTTTCATGATAGGTTTGACTTACACTTCTTGGGACTTGCCTATAATAAAAGCAGAAATATATATTTACAGAATTTTAGACTCACTAAAAGCAAGTGTTTCAGCTACTCTGGATGGGGGAATTAGGATTCTTGGGGACATTTGTGTAAAAGATATGTGAAATAGGAAGAGAGACAGGAAAGCTGGTGTTGAACTCATGGTGGCTCAATTGCTTTAATCTCCTGGATTAAAGCAATACAGGAATGTAGTTATGTGGTGGATGGCGGTGACCCACTCAGCACCGCCTGGTGTGAAGTTAGGTCAACACTATAAGGGACTGCAGAGCAGGCCATCCTATATGACGGCGGAAAAAAATGAGAGCCTGAGTTTTAAAGCTGCCATTAACTTTGACATCAGGCAACATTCAGATCTGAGGACACTATTATCTGCAGATCTGCAAACACTATTATCTCTTAATTTTTCTTAAACTCTATAAAAAATTAATTTTAGAAATGTGGGAATCTCCATCACTTGAATAGACATGCAGAATTGGTGTGTGCACTTTGAATTTAAAGTTGTGACTAGAGCAGCGTTTCTCAACCTGGGGGTCGGGACCCCTGGGGGGGGGGGTCGTGTGGGGGGGGGGTGTCAGAGTGGTCACCAAAGACCATCATAAAACACAGTATTTTCTGTTGGTCATGGGAGTTCTGTATGGGAAGTTTGGCCCAATTCTATCATTGGTGGGGTTCAGAATGATCTTTGATTGTAGATGAACTAGAAGTCCCAGCAACTACAACTCCCAAATGCCAAGGTCTATTTTCCCCACCTCCACCAATGTTCACATTTGGGCATATTGAGTATTCGTGCCAAGTTTGGCCAAGATCCATCATTGTTTGAGTCAACAGTGCTCTCTTAATGTAGGTGAACTACAACTCCAAAACTCAAGATCAATGCCCACCAAATGCTTCCAATATTTTCTGTTTGTCATGGGAGTTCTGTGTGCCAAATTTGGTACAATTCCATTGTTGGTAGACTTCAGAATGCTCTTTGATTGTAGGTTAACCATAAATCCCAGCAACTACAACTTCCAAATGACAAAATCAGTCCTCTCACCAACCCCACCAGTATTCAAATTTGAGCATATCAGGTATTTGTGCCAAATTTCATCCAGTGAATGGAAATACATCCTGCATATCAGAGATTTACATTACGATTCATAACAGTAGCAAAATTACAGTTGTGAAGTAGCAATGAAAATAATGTTATGGTTGGGGGTCACCACAACATGAGGAAGTGTGTTAGGGGTCATGGCATTAGGAAGGTTGAGAACCACGGGATTAGAGGGCTTGGGAATTTAATCAGTGTTATAGAACAGAAGGATGGGTCAATATGCAGAATAAAAAGGATCACCAAAACCTGGAAGGCTAGAAGCTACAAACATTATGCAGATCAAAAATGGACAAACCAAAAGTGCCAAATTGGCATATTTGGGTATGTACCCAAATACATTCTTTGCTATACTTACTATAAGATATGGAAAGAATCTATACACATAATAAAAGTGAAAATATGTATGTGTGTGTGGATGGGGTCCACTTACACATACAGGCTCCCACTTCCACAAATAGCTATGACACCCACTACTCAGGAGACACCATGACCCTCCCTCCAATGACATTGTGGGTTATATAGAGCGCTGTAAACATGTACAAGAGCTCTGTCAATGTCCTCCACAAACATCATACTGCCCACCACCCAAGCAAAGGCTTTCATACACTGACAACCTCATCCTAGATTTTCTTTTTTTCCCCTTCACCACAGACTTCCCAGTGTTTCTTACTTTCTCCATTGGTGTAGAATTTGCATGACTCCACCCACTGCCTCTTCCTTAATCCTTTCTTATTCTCTTTTATGGTACACAGCAAACAGAGGAATTGATCAGCAACTGAACATACTAGAGAGGTTTGGGGAGAATTCACCATGATTTATAGGAGTTGTAGGTACTGGGATGTATAGTTCACCTGCAATCTTAGAGCACTTTGAACTCTACCAACAATGGAGCTGGAACTAACGGCACGCAGAATCTACATGAGCAACAAAACATACTGGAGGTCTTTGGAGGGATTTTTAGGAGTTGTAGTTCACCTACATCCAGAGCGCACTATGGACCCAAAAAATGATCGATCTGGATCAAACTTGGTATGCATACTTGATATGTTGAAATTTGATTACTGGAGGGGTTGGGGTTGGGAGTGGGGACTGACCTTCCTTTCTGGGAGTTGTAGTTCACTCACAACCAGAGAAACGATGAGCTGCACTGATGATAGACCTGGACCAAAGTCGGCACACAGAACCCCCATGACTACTGTAGGGGTTTCTGGGGACTGACTCACCATAGTGGGAGTTGTAGTTTACCCTGCAGCCAGAGACTACACTGAACCCCTCCAATGATGAATCTAGAGCAAAACTGACCAACATAACAAACCTTAAGTACTGGTGGAGTTTCTCAGGGTTAACCTGGCATGATGTCAGTTGTACGTAAACCACAACCTTATGCATTTTGTACAGTTAAGAAAAGGAACTTTTGCAAATAACTCAGGCAACGCTGGGTACCCAAACTAGTATTTTTGTAAAACAGAATCATGGATATATTTTGTGTTTCTCGCGAGACTGAAAATTCTGAAGAAGAAAACTCCTTTGCAGTTTGTAGATGTGTTCTGCATGAAAAATGCACATTGTGTGTTTTTTTTCTCCTTCAGTGTTCATGTGCAGAAAACAGGCTATTTTTGCATAATATACCCATGTGTAGTTTTTCCTGTAGAATAAGTCCTAAACTCAAAATAGCCTTGCATAGTTTTCAAGGACTGGTAAACCTGGCACAGTGACTGAGCAGTGATTCAGACACTTGCTTCCAGTGCCCAACGCTTAAACCGCAACAGTATATTGTCTTTCACAGAACAAATACATCTATATGTTTTGAATCTTTACATGGATTAAAGTTGAGTCCATCTGCTTAGCAAACTAAATGTTGGCCATGCGGAGAGTTTTTTAGTCTAACACATCAAGAGCACACTAGTCAAGGGGGAGGCTGCATTCACTGATACATCTATCCATCGATTACTCTATCAACTAAAGTGGAGCTCACAGTGATGCAATTGGTTAAACGCTTGTGCCGGCTGAACTGCTGACTGAAAAGTTGGTGGTTCGAATCTGAGGAGTGGGATGAGCTCACGTCTGTCAGCTCCTGCTTCTCATGCGGGGACATGTGAGAAACCTCCCACAAGGATGGTAATAACATCAAAACATCTGGCCGTCCCCTGGGCAACATCCTTGCAGACCGCCAATTCTCTCACACCAGAAGCGACTTGCAGTTTCTCAAGTCGCCCCTGACACGGAAAAAAAAAATCAACTAAAGTTATTACATCGTTTCTTCAAATATTCCAAACATGAGCCCTGTTATTGAGGAAGGAATACCAGGGATAAAATCTGCTTCAAATGGGTCATCATTTATACTATTTATACTATCACTTAGTATATAGCCCTGTTATTACCACAGAGAGAAAGTAGAGATGGGAGCAAGACGAAAGACACGAACAAATAGACTGGCCCTTCTGTAAATGTGCAGACGCTTCCCTCATATTATAAACTATTACTGGGTTGTCTTCTGGCTGGAGCAATTTTCATTTCACTTTGCTCTCCTCACAGATTGCTTTAATCTAATAACAGCTGCACCAATTGCTGGAAGACTAATTTCTTTTGCACCCCCCATCTCTCTCTCTCATACATATTACATGCACACAAACAAGACTTCTTTCAGGCCTATAATGAGAAATAGGACCACAGAAAATTTTGGGGAGTAGTTTAATGTGCTGTTAGTATGTGTGAATTGGACCTCAGAACACAACCTGAAAACAAAATTAACTGTAAAAAATGGTAAAACTGAAAAGGTCCTTCTTTGTGGGCTCCTAATATTCCCTTTCCCTTGAAACTAGAGGTTTCCCTCTCATTGGAAAGAAAAGAGTGTTTGTGTGTATCTCCACGGTAGAATTAATGCAGCCTGACACCACTTTAACTGCCATGGCTCAACACTATGGGATTATGGAATTTACGGTTTATTAAGGCCTTTGGCCTTCTCTGCCAAAGAGTGCTGGTGCCCCACCAAACTACAATTCCCAGGATTCCGTAGCATTGAGCCATCACAGATAAAGTGCTGTCAAACTGCATTAACTCTACAGTGTAGATGCACTTTCTATTGAACATGCATTAAAAACTGGAGTGTGCTACAATTTGGGCAATAAAATATGATTTCAGGGCATTGAATGGACGACCTAGAATATGACCTGATGAAATCCTCACTGATATTGTGGAAACTGGCAAGATTTTGGAACTCCTAAGTTGGTCTGTCACCCTCCTCAGCATTGTCCTTTTGCTATTGATATTGAAATAAAATAAAATAGGGGTATTTTAATCTTTCTAGCAGCAGTCACAATGTTTTATGCCCATTTGGGCACTTATTCTACGCCCCATGAAATAGAACCAATATGTAGAAGAGGGATGCCACACCAAGCCACACCTCATTCTTACGTGTGTGTGTGTGTGTGAAAAATGTACAATTTACCCTCTATATTTGCAGATTTCACTTTTATGAACTTGATTAAAACATGTATAGGAATGTGTAGATCTTCCAGTGTGATTCTATGGTCATCCCACACTAAAAGTTTCCAATAGAGGTCCTAGAAATCTACTCAAGTTTTTTAAGAAAGAAGCAAATATTTATTTTGATATTTTCACATTTGCAGACGTAAGATAAAGCTAAAGGTTTCCCTTTGACATTGAGTACATAAAATTGCTTTACTGTTTGTTGCAAGAGTAAAATCAGGGAAGCATGTATCTTTGGAGAAAGAATGGAGAGATAAAGCAGGATATAAATAATAATAATAATAACAACAACAACAACAAAGTGTTCGACTTGTTATTTTGTGATACGAAATCCAGCATATAGATCTCGTTTGCTGTGATATACTGTGCTTTTGTGTCAATAATAATAATAATAACAACAACAACAACAGCAGCAGCAACAACACTTGGGAAGTGCCTGACGTGTGATCCAATACAATAGCCAGCAGAATTATCTTGTTTGCTGTTGACTCATTTTGTTGTGTTTCAAATAACAACAACAACAACAACAACAACAATTTAATTTTCCCCTCACCTCTTGATTTATAACAAATTTTCTGTTCCTTATGAGTGAAACTGGAAACTAGAACCCTTTAACTACACCTTCCTAAAAACTGAGTTAGGTTTCCAAAATCCAGCTGAAAATTGGTTCAAGCAGACCGGTTGAGCACCCATGCCTGACACAGAATGAATAAAGATACAAACAAAAGGACTGGGTTCCCGTCCCCCCCAGCTAATGTCTAATGAATAAGGTGGGTAGCAAAATCCTGTCCTAACTGGAGAAAATGTGTAATACGACCAGACTGCCCTCACATTTCTATAGTGCCTT
Organism: Anolis sagrei; assembly: GCF_037176765.1. NCBI lineage: Eukaryota > Metazoa > Chordata > Lepidosauria > Squamata > Anolidae > Anolis > Anolis sagrei. The sequence goes on from NC_090025.1 coordinate 164,536,887, forward strand.
TCATGCAAACTTCTACAAGGCTGCGCTATGTTTTTATTTACTCCTCCAAAAAAGCATCGTATAAAGCAGCTCCTGTTAAACAGAGTGGCAACTGAGGTTATAACATACAAGACCTTAAAATGTCTGCAACATTTGAGATTATTAGAAGGGTGTTCCAAATTACACAACTCCCTAAAGCGTACTGAACGAAGTGTGGAATATACCACATCTTCATGGACTATGTGCTATTATTCTATTGAACTCCACAAAAGATTTTACATGTTATTAGTATTTCTGTGGACAACATGTACCAAAAATACATAGACTACAATTGAAAATAAGCCCAATGTGCACAACCAGGGCCAGCTAATCACATCAAAGGATTCCACCAGGCAGTAAGAAGCCAGACCTTGAAACCGCTAGGCCATTAAATGCTAACCAAGGTGTCCAATTGAAACTTTCACATCAACCTCAGACAGACAAGAGTTCTTTCTCCCACCCTGGACATTCCACAGATATATAAACCTCTTTTTCCTAGTTTCCAGCAGACCTCACAACCTCTGAGGATGCCTGCCATAGATGCAGGCAAAATGGCAGGAGAGAATGCTTCTGGAACATGGCCATACAGCCTGAAAACTCACAACAACTCAGTGATTCTGGCCATGAAAACCTTTGACAATACAATCTGCATGTTCACATAAACAGTCTATTCATGTTAGTGAAAGTAAAATGGTGTCTACAGCAAATAACTGCTGGTGTGTTGAATTACTGTGTGCTGATGATTTATTACCTGAATATCTGAGAATGCAATGTGGTCTGTGGGGGGGGGGGGGGGTACATAGTTGGTAGTCCACACTGCTAGAAACCTTGAAGGGACTTGACCAGCAGTATCATGAAGTCAAATTTCAGAGTATATCTTGACTCTCTTTGTTGTGGTGATATGAGATTGTCTGTGATGGGTTTGTCTGTTGGCATGGCTTGGCTATTTTGTGGCTTCCTCTTTCTAACAAATCTGTCACCCTCTTTCTTCCCTTGCTCTTTCTGGCCCCTTTAAGATTGTTGAATGAAAGTGACAAGCGGCCTTTCATAGAAGAAGCTGAGCGGCTGCGGATGCAGCACAAGAAAGACCATCCTGATTACAAGTACCAGCCCCGTCGGCGGAAAAATGGCAAGGCTGCCCAGGGTGAAAACGATGGCCAAGCTGATGGAGAAGCTGGTGGAGCTGCTGCAATCCAGGCTCACTATAAGAATGCCCATTTGGATCATCGGCATGCTGGGGAAGGATCGCCCCTGTCTGATGGACACCCCGAACACTCCTCAGGTTAGTCTCTACCTGCCACAAGTGTGCTCCGAAGTTAAATGTTGGCAAATCAGCTGTTTAAGCATATCAGGATATAATTATTGTTATGACATGGATGGGTTTGTCAACATAAAGAACTCAAGGACTCACCAGAGTTAAAGACTGAGGAATTAATTACACCCAGCTGCCATCTTGGATCTTTTTTTAAAACTATCAAGAATCCTATAGCATCCATACTGGCAAAAGGATATTTTAATCCTATCAGTGGGACGAGGATAGAAGAGAGCACAGGCATCTTGTAGAACAGGGATGAGCAACTGTAATCTTCCAATTGCTGTTCAGCTGTAGCTCAAATAATACGTTTGATTATTCTGATTAGGAGTCCTCAGTGGTGCAGTGGGTTAAAGCACTGAGCTGCCAAACTTGCTGACCAAAAGGGAGCGGCATGAGCTACAGCTGTTAGCCCCAGTTTATGCCAACCTAGCAGTTCAAAAACGCAGGTGCCACTCTGGCGGGAAGGTAATAGTTCTCCATGCAGTCATGCTGGCCACATGACTTTGGAGGTGTCTATGGGCAACGCCGGCACTTCGGCTTAGAAATGGAGATGAGCACCAACCTTCAGAGTCAGACACAACTGGACTTAATGTCAGGGAAAAAACCTTTACCTTTACTTTTATTCTGATTAGGGCTGATGGGACTGTAGACCAAAAGCACACAAGGTCACAATTGCCCAGCCCAATTCTAGGAGATCAGTTCTGCATGCCAGACTTGAAATAATCCAGCCATGAAGCCCTCAGATAGACATGGGTAGAATGATCATTCACCTATTCTCTGTTTTCCTTCGTATTGCTTTCATCTCACAGGTCAGAGTCATGGACCCCCCACCCCACCAACCACTCCGAAAACAGAACTGCAGTCGGGTAAGACCGACTCCAAACGGGAGGGTCGTTCCCTTGGAGAAGGAGGAAAGCCTCACATCGACTTCGGCAATGTGGATATTGGTGAAATCAGCCACGAAGTGATGTCCAACATGGAGCCCTTTGATGTAAACGAGTTTGACCAGTATCTGCCACCAAACGGGCATGCTGCTCACCCAGGCCATGTCGGTGGCTATGCCGCAGCTGCTGGTTATGGCCTTGGGAGTGCCCTGGCTGCAGCCAGTGGACACTCCGCCTGGATCTCCAAACAGCATGGGGTTTCCTTGTCTGCTGCCACGTCATCTGTGGTAGACTCCAAGGCTCAAGTCAAAACGGAGGGCTCAGCTTCAGGGGGCCATTATGCTGACCAGCCCTCTACTTCCCAGATAGCATATACATCCCTTAGTCTGCCCCACTATGGCTCGGCCTTCCCCTCTATATCCAGGCCCCAATTTGATTACCCTGACCACCAGCCCTCAGGACCCTACTACAGCCACTCCAGCCAGGCTTCTGGCCTCTATTCAGCCTTTTCATATATGGGTCCTTCCCAACGTCCCTTATACACTGCCATCTCTGACCCGGCACCCTCAGTGCCACAGTCTCATAGTCCCACACACTGGGAACAGCCTGTGTATACAACCCTTTCGAGACCCTAGGGAATGGGGAGCAGTGACCAAAGCAGCAGCGGAAAGGCTCCGAAGAATCAGCCCCAGAAGACGAGCCTCCGAGTCCCGAGGTCATTTGGTGTAATCCAGTCGCCAGAACCCAACGAATATCCGGGCGTGTCTATCATGACCGCAGTTATCGATGGCTCACCTGGCTGGAGGAAGGTTCCCACCCACACCCCATACTCCCAGTCCCTGATTGGCTTCCAAGATCCCGTAGGCCTTCTAGATGAGGATGATTCTAGGCATGGAGCAACTAGTCGTGGTGGGTTTATGTCGGGCAGATCGAAGGTTTATAAATAATAACAACAATATCATTGAAAGATAATCCTCTTCCTTCTCATCCCTTCCCTCAAACTGTCAAGACCATTTGTCTGACAGTTGAGAAAGAAACCAATGGCCATTAGTTTGCCACTTGCTGTGGGTGAAGCCTGGCTAGTTGGACTCTCTGATGGATATGTTATAGGAGGAGAAGGAGGGTGGTACAGCTGATGTGGACAGTGTTCTCGGACATTCCTGCTTCAGAGTTGTACATGCATGAAATTTTGTTCCCCATTGGAAGACCAACCTAAGCTTGCTTTTACTATTGATATTTGTCACCTGCATTCCACTATCCTTTATCTATTCCATCGCCTCTCTGCTGCCTGGCGCTCTTAAGACTTAACTACACAGTACATTGGACTCAGGAACTGCGTTATATGCTCTGGCCGCCTTTGCATCACAACATGTAAATGTGTGTGTACATGCTGGTCCCTCGGACCATAAAGGGCAAAGGGGACTGATTCCTACTTTGTTGTTATGAACATTTTGTATTCTTAGTTTGTTTCCACTATCTGTGGTTTCCTTCTAAACTCCTGCAGCTACCTTTCTAATACTCCAGAAAATACCCTGCCAAAGCCAATGCATTTGCTTGCTTATGAGTGTGCTTGTGTATATGAGTATGTGCGTGTGTGTGCGTGTGTGTGTAGAAGGGGTGAAGGAAGACAGAAAGAACCTAGAAATGAAGAACTGTCAGTGTTGTTCTCTGGCTGCAGTGATGGGGAGCACATGAACTTTCCTATGTTGTAGTTCTGCCATTTTGCACCATTCTTCACCATTGAGTATGCAGGCTAGGCCTGAATGAAGATGCAGTCTGACAACCGGAGAGACATGTCCCCCACTTCTTTCCTTATTGCTTAAATACAGAACAAACTGTGTCATGAGAACTTCCATGTGACCAAGATATATTGGTGCCTGAGTCAGAAATTTAGAAAAGTACATGCAGTAATAGTAAAAAAATAAATAAATCCAATTAACAGCATTAGTCATTTGCTGCCCTTAAAAGTTCCCCATAATCTTCTGTGTGAGTGTGGCTGCCTAACAGCAGGACCAGCCATGCTCCCGTGTCTATAATTTTTATTATAAATTCTAAATTTGCCATAACAAGAACACTTTTGGTTCTCATAATGTGTTCCATGGGCATCAAAAAGAATGGTAGAGCAAAATTTGGAAGACATCTGCATTCAGCTTTCATGTGGAGGCAACCAATCCAGCTAAATCGAAGTGTGCCCTCATCTTTTCCATAGTCCTGTGTGAAGCTTTGCAGGCTCCACAAACATTGTCCCCAGTCAGTGAATGAATATGACACTAGGAAGACTGAGAACATGATGGGTGAATCCATCAGAAGGAGAATAGATGACACGTCAGGACGGGCACTGATAGACACAGGACACATTGCAGTACATGCTGTTCTTCCCAACCCCTTCAGACCGAGATGGTTGAGGCTAACCTGCCCAAAGTTATGAACTTTATATATGCTTGCCTCCTTTTTCAGCTATGGATGATTGTCCGTTTTCCATAGTATTTGAAAAGAACATGTAGTATGCCTGTATTCCTTGTATGCATGTAATCTATTAACTGTTCTGCATCCTTATTTATGCAAGTAGCACATCCTTCCCTACCCCCAGCACTACCGCCCTTTGTTATCCTAGCACCATTAACTTTGCATTAAATGTATGGAATAATAAACTTGAAAAGGTTGAGTTCTGTGTGTCAATTTCAGTTTCTTTTCTTCTTTTACCCTTCTCACTTGTCTACACCATCTCCACACACACAAACAAACAAAAGCCTGATAGGCACAATGTCCTCTTCTTCACTACACACAAAATGTTTTGCTCACACATACTTCCTCAACTTCTATACATTGTTGAAAAGATACAAACAAAACATGAAAACTCTCTAGTACAAAAGTCTAAATTTGTCCCTGAACACCTCAGGGCATTATCTTTTCAATTGACTGCATCTTTGTGGTGAGCTACTGGAAGCTACTGGAAACATCACAAGATCTCCTGTAAATTGTCAGTGCATCTGGGGTTCTAAGATTGCCTCAAAGTCAATATTTTTGGTCATATATATATATATTCCCAACTTTCTTATTTTGGGGATTGAAGGGGACTCGCCATATGACTAAAACAAGGTAGAGTAGTATCTTTCTTATCCAACATAAATGGGTTAGCAGAACATTGGATAAACGAAAATGTTGGATAATAAGGAGGGATTAAGGAAAAGCCTATTAAATGTCAAATTATGTTATGAGTTTATAAATTAAGCACCAAAACATCATTCCTTACAACAAATCGACAGAAAAAGCAGTTAAATACATGGCAACATTATGTAGTAATTACTGTATTTACGAATTAAGTACCAAAACATCACAATGTATTGAAGCAGCCGTGGACCCGAGCAGGAGGTATACTGCATTGGATAATACAGAATGTTGGATAAGTGAGACTCTACTGTACATAAATTAAAACTACCTAATAAATGTTTTAAAAACAATTAAAATACTATTTTAGCCATCAATGCTTCAAAACTATATAAGACCATTTAATAATCCAAGTCCAGCAGTATCCCTCCCCATTAAGGGCCTCTCTGAATAGACACTTAACCTAATGCTTGTGTAAACAAGAAGGAAGGAGAACATGGAGAGTATATAGCTAGTCTCCTATGGAAGAAAGTTCCACAGCCTGGGACCAACCACCAAGAAGGATCTTTCTCTTGTATCATCATCAAATGTACCTGTGAAGGAGGTGAAACCAAGAAAAAGTCCAAAGATTTTAAACTTCAGGCAGGGTCCTGTGTGGAGATGCAGGCTTTCAGATAATTTGGACCTAAGCTATATTGGATTTAGCAATCAACACTTAGAATTTAGTCTAGAAATTAATTAATAGCAAGCCATGCCTCCACAGAATTTTGGACCTGTTGAAGTTTCCAAACAATTTTCAAAGATAGTTGTCAGCAGAGTGAACTCTATTGTTTGGCAGTGGAACTCTCTGCCCTGGAGTGCGGTGGAGGCTCCTTCTTTGGAGACTTTTAAGCAGAGGCTGGATGGCTATCTGTCAGAGGTGCTTTGAATGCAATTTTCCTGCTTCTTGGCAGGGGGTTGGACTGGATGGCCCATGAGGTCTCTTCCAACTCTATGATTCTACGAGTGTGATACACAATCCAAATGGGATGTAAACAAGACATGTATCACTATAGCAATGGATGGATTTGTTCATAAAAACAGAAGACAGATCTTTTCTGTAAATAAATATTTGACTGAAGCATAGAGTAACAGCCTTAATCTTTTGTATTTAACTCAAAGATAGTGAATGCATCATTTTCCAGATGTTGTGGTACTGCAACTTCTATCAACTCTAATTATGGCCTGGGATGGTGGAAGTTGGAGCCCAATCACAACTGGATGCTCACATAGTCCCCATCCAGGCATAAGCTAATAACACTGTGAAACACATTTTTTTTTGTTCCTGGGTTATAAATGTCATTTCCTAATTGGTTCTGTCATAAAACCATGGGAAAAGTTTATTAAACTGCAAAAACCTTTGCTATAGCTTTTCAATGAATATCTCACCAAATCTCAACCAATTCAACATAGTTTGCGTCTGCCACAAAAATGAAGTGTCTGGAGTATAACAACTACTTTCAAAGTACTGTACAATTAAACAGGAAATAACACTTTTAAGACAGGAACAATTTTTTTCAAAAGTGTTTTTCAAATTTTGTTACATAGTATAATTTATGACATTAAGTAGACCTTTTTCCTGCAAATTTACCATCAATCACAACTGAGTTATCTCAAAACTCAGTTATCTGAAGGAGCTCTCGGTGGCACAGTGAGTTAAACTTTTGTGCCGGCAGGACTGCTGACCAACAGTTCAGTGATTTGAATCTGGGGAGAGCAGATTGAGCTCTCTATGTGGGGACATGAGAAAAGCCTCCCACAAGGATGGTAAAACACCAAACATCAAGGTGTCTCCTGGCCAACATCCTTGCAGATGGCCAGTTTTCTCACACCAGATGCGACTTGCAATTTCCTGACATGAAAAAAAAAATCTCAAAACTGGTGACATCTGGAGAAATAAAACAACTTCCTTCAAACCCTTTCCCCCAAACCATTCAGAATTTGTTTTAATGTACAGTGTGTTCCTTAGTTAGACAGATTCTGAAAGTTACCTTGCCTATTAATTCACTGTAGCTGATGTGCATTATTATGGGATGCATTATTATAGGAAGGAGCCCCCAGTGGCGCAATGTGTTAAACCAGAGGTCCTCAAACTAAGGCCCGGGGGCTGGATACGGCCCTCCAAGGTCATTTACCCGGCCCTCGCTCAGGGTCAACCTAAGTCTGAAACAACTTGAAAGTACACAACAACAACAACAACAACAACAACAATCTTATCGCATCAGCCAAAAGCAGGCCCACACTTCCCATTGAAATACTAATAAATTTATATTTGTTAAAATTGTTCTTCATTTTAATTGTTGTATTGTTTGAAAGTGTTTTTTGCACCACAAATAAGATATGTGCAGTGTGCATAGGAATTCATGCAATTTTTTTCAAATTATAATCCGGCCCTCCAACAGTTTAAGGGACTGTCACCTGGCCCTCTGTTTAAAACGTTTGAGGTCCCCTGGGTTTAATCCTTATGCTGGCAGAACTGAAGACTGACAGGTCAAAGGTTTGAATTCAGGAAGAGCAGAGATGAGCTCCCTCTGTCAGCTCCAGCTCCCTGTGTGGGGACATCAGCGAAGTCTCCCACAAGGATGGCATAACATCCCAAGAGTTTCCTCCTCCATCACCTACACACCTGGGCAAGATCACTTGTACTAGCACAGAGATATCATGTTTAATACTACTCACATTTCCATTCCAAACCACTATGCTTTCATTTCAAGCCTCTTCACTGTCATTGAAAACAGCTCTGCTTTCTAAGTCAGTACAACAGCATCCAAGAGGAAGTAGAAACATCATTTGCACTAACTTGTCTACCTTTTCTAAGGATAGAAGGTTCTACAGCAAAACTTTCAAGATGATGAACAGATGACATGTCCTTTCTTCACTTTGAAATTTCTTCTTGCAAGTCAAAGGGTAGCAAAGTAAGAAAGGAGGAGTCACAAATCAGAGGTCACCTAAAAGCTAGGAAAATGCCATGCTTTGCATAGCAAAGCGCAGTAATTGCTCAATCTCTGTGTGGGCAAATGCAAAGAATGCAGTGGGTGAGTAGGTTATGCATTTGGCCTGGCATTATCCCCACTGGCTCTAATGGGAAATTTTGGCTCTGGTTTTATGGACTGAGCAATCATTTCAGTTCAAATGTTTTCAATGGCCAACCAAATGAAGTGATATGGGCCATTCCTTCATCATAGTACCAAATGTTAGAATGACTGGGAGGGGAGATATTTCAGTTAGCTAAAGATCAGGTGAAAGAAAGCAAAAAGGTAGCAGCAGAATAATCCAATAGGACATTAAAAGATGTGCATTATTATGGGATACATTATTATAGGAAGGAGCCCCCAGTGCCACAATGCCTTGTGCTGGCAGGACTGAAGACTGACAGGTCGGAGGTTTGAATCCGGGGACAGTGCAGATGAGCTCCCTCTGTCAGCTCCAGCTCCCCATGTGGGGACATGAGAGAAGCCTCCCACAAAGATGGTAAAATATCAAGACATTGCGTCCCCTAGGCAATGTCCCTGCAGATGGCCAATTCTCTTACACCGGAAGTGACTTGCAGTTTCTCAAGTCACTCCTGACATGAAAACAAAATTATAAGAAGAATTTCTGTAGGTTCTTTCACTGGAGAGTAACAGCTCAAAGTAGTAAAATCCACTCCTTTGGTTATCCAATTAGTAAAACTGAAGGAACTTGTTCAATTCATGGAGGAAGGAGAACTAACAAAGCTTGCTGCTTTCCCATTAATTCTACAAGAACTCATGGTCATCCATTGAAAATAAATGGTGGGAGATTTAGGACTGAAATGATACCTGAGGCCTTCATACCACTTGGTCCTGCATCTGAAGAAGTGCATTCATATCCACAAATGCTCATGTGAAAATAAAAACTAATTAGTCTTAAAGGTGCTGCCATCATTCTTCTCCTCCTCCTCCTCCTCCTCCTCCTCCTCCTCCTCCTTCTTCCCCTTCTGTCCTTCTTTTTAAGACTGGTAAAAGGAAGTACTTATTCCATTAGTGAGTAGTTAAACTGGAAATCAGCACATCAGAATGTAGTGATGGCCCTCAACTTGGGTGACTTTAAAAGTAGATTGGGACAATTTCAGGAAGGATACTAGCAATAATAGATACCTGTATATTCTGGCATATAAGACGACTGGGCGTATAAGATGACCCCCAACTTTCCCAGTTAATATATAGAGCTTGGGATATACTCACCATATAAGACTACCCCTCTTCCAACACACACCATGAAAGAGCCCTAAGTGATTCTAAACTGACTAAACGACTTTGTTTTGGTCTCTACATTGTCATTTGTTGCAGCTTGCAACTCTTTGCCTCTTTCTACGTTGCCATATAGTGCAGCGTATAAGACTGCTCCCGCATATAAGACTGTTCCCATGTATAAGATTACTCCCATGCATAAGGCTACTCCAACTTATAAGACGACTCCCACGTATAAGACTACTCCCGCGTATAAGACGACCCATGACTTTTGAGAAGATTTTCTTGGGTTAAAAAGTAGTCTTATACACCAGAATATACAGTATATGTTCATATGATATGATGCCTCTGTATATTAGTTTTTGCATAAGTAAATACAGATAAGTGTTTGATCCCACCAGAGCCCCTGGTGGCATAGCTGGTTAAACCACTGAGCTGCTGAACTTGCTGACCAAAAGGTCAGCAATTTGAATCAGGGGGACGGGGTGGGCTTCCGATATTAGCCCCAGCTTCTGCCAACCTAGCAGTTCGAAAACATGCAAATGTGACTAGATCAATAGGTACCGCTCCAGCAGAAAGGTAAAGGTGCTCCATGCAGTCATGCTGGCCACATGACCTTGGAGGTGTCTATGGACAACGCCAGCTCTTCGGCTTAGAAATGGAGACGAGCACCACCCACCAGACTTGGACACGGCTAGAGTTAATCTCGGTGGAAAACCTTTACCTTTACCTTGATCTCTACGTGAACAAATGCAGGGCTAGAGAGGCTTTTGGTCTGATCCATCATGATTCTTCTTATATTCTCAACAGCACAATCCAGTCCAATAGTTCTTACTCATGGGTAGGTCGATCTAACAGTATCATTAGTGGTAGTTGAGCTTCAGTACTCAAAAATATGATGCCATGACAGAGAGAGGCCTCTGCCTTCTAGCTGTCCAATAGCCTTGTTTTGACATAAAGGACCTAGGGAAGAGCTTTCATGAAGATTTCAAGACCAGACAAATTGGTAGAGCCCACTCCAAGGTCTTCAAGACTCTGGTTCAGCTGAAACAGAACAATAAAGCTACTTTTTTGGAAATTGTTCCCTCAATATAAAGTAAAAAATAAGGGCAGAGCAAATTAAGATAGTAAGTCTAGCATTGAGTCAATATAAGCAAATATTTGCCTTCCAATAATGTTGAATAAAAGGAACAAAATGTCAATGAGAAAATCGCATTGTGATACCTGGAGTAGAGTAACAGTCTGCATCTAGCTTTTGGGGTAGGTCTAAGGAACTGTAGTTGAGATTTGGATTAGGAGATGGCACAACAAAGAGCCAAACAAGATTTGTTGAAGGTTACAAGGAACCACGCCTAAGGGACACAAGGAAAACTGGCCCAAGGGATTCCTGCATTTCCCCCCAAAGAAGTCTGGCTAAGGAAGTGGTAGCGGCCGTGATGTGTTCTCTTAATCACTAGCTCCCCACGTTTAGTGCCAACAACTAGGTTTCTGTCTTTGCAGCAAAAGCAGGATCCGGCACCCACCAGCTTCCACATTGGACACAAAGAAGATGCACATTCCCTTTGCAGTCTGGTGGGAGCTGGCGCAGAGTCCTTTGCTATCCCTTTAATTGTATCTGATACAGATGCAAGGCTTGGGGGGGAATGGGGACTATTAAAACAAAGAAGCTATTTTTTTAGTGGACCAAGAAAACGACTCCCGCGCTCCATTGCGGATGCCAAAATGATCACACAAAGGCGCATTTCATTACTGAAATTTCATCACGCCAACGTGATTAAACGCCGGGGGAGCAGGGAGGGGCAAGGAGCCTTGTAAGCTGCAACTCCACAGATTAACCTTTTATTGGCAAGTTTTGCTGTGAGCCCACAGCACATTCCTTGTGGTTTTAATGCTTGCTCTTGTTGACAGCTGGTTATCATATCCCTTTAAGTGCCATTTCACAAAATTGCCCCCTGAAACCACTCCTTAGAACACATACAATTCCCATCCCTACATTCCTTTTGCACCTAAGACGAGAGCACTGTTGGGCAACCTGTGGCGTTAGAACTACATGCGGCCTTCAGCCTAATTGCAAAAGTGATACAAAACATAATTCACATCTCCAAAAAGACTGATCTGTTCCTCTTTTATCTAATTGCTGGGTGGAAAAAGCAAAAGCAAGCAATAGAATATCAGAAGGAAAGAAACGGCAGGAAGAGAAGGTGGAAAGATCTGTTGACTTTTGACTTTAACTTGTCTACATTGTGGGTATCCACAAGAAAACACAATCCTGTTTTTAAAAAAAACAAACAAACATCCCTTTCTGTATTACTGTTTCTCAAGGTAACTGGTAACTGGAAATGAAGGATATGCAGTGGGATATTGAAATCTATTCAGAGTCCACTTTGCCAAATAAAGCCCAGTCTTTCATAGCAATCTGGACAGGTGTGGGCTTAATGCATTTGGCAAAAGCCTCACATATCACAAGCAACGCATTCAGCAGGCTGATCAATCAATCAAATTACAGGACAGGAGATTCCACCTGAACTTTAGGAAGAACTTCCTGACTGTGAGAGCTGTTCAATGATGGAACTCTCTGCACCAGATACTGGTGGAAGATCCTTTTTGGAGGCTTTTAAACAGAGGCTGGATGGCCATCTGTCGGGGGTGTTTTGAATGCGATTTTCCTACTTCTTGGCAGGGGGTTGGACTTGATGGCCCATGAGTTTTCTTCCAACTCTGTGATTCTATGATTCAAGGTATTTTACTCAACCATTGAGCCCCCGGTGGTGCAGTGGGTTAACTCCTGTGCCGGCAGGACTGAGGACTGACAGGTCACAGGTTCAAATCCGGGGAGAGGCGGATGAGCTCCCTCTATCAGCTCTAGCTCCTCATGCAGGGACATGAGAGAAGCCTCCCACAAGGATGGTAAAACATCTAATCATCCGGGTGTTCCCTGGGCAACATCCTTGCAGATGGCCAATTCTCTCACACCAGAAGCGACTTGCATTTTCTCAGGTTGCTCCTGACACGACCAAAAAAAAAAAAAACCTCAACCATTTGTTTTCCATGCAAGTGAATGTGCGTGGTGTGGTGTGGGGAAAGATTTGGTTATTTGGAATGGACAGCAATTGTTATGACCTGTGAATTTCTGCCTCTAAATATGAAACCTGCTACAATCTGCCATTCATATTTGCTGGGGACTAGGGACATACCCACCATCATTTTACTTGAGAGACCACCTCACTAGCAATACCTAGGTCCTCCAGCTCAACTTTATGGTCAACTTCAGGTGGAAGATAACTAGTGTCACTTGGGAAATCTAGAGATTTTTAGAAAGAACATTTGAAATTAAATTTGCAACTAATCAAACCTACAAATGTGGAAGACCAATGGAATATTGCTGGGATGTAATACACTTGAGCATGTTGTTTGCAAGAGGATTCTGTTCCAGTGATGTGGCAAGATTGTGCAGATTTGTTTTTCATGCCAGGAGCGACTTGAGGAACTGGAAGTAGCTTCTGGTGTGAGAGAATTGACCACCTGCAAGGACGTTGCCCATTGGATGGCCGGATATTTCATGTTTTACCATTCTTGTGGGAGGTTTCTTTCAGTCCCTGCATGGGGAGCTGGAGCTGACAGAGGGAGCTCAACCCACTCTCCCCAGATTCAAACTGCTGACCTATCGGTCAGCAGTCCTGCCAGCACAAGGGTTTAACCCATTGCAGATAATGACCTATAATACTCCTTGGAGAAATGGTAGAGGCCATAACGAAGTACAAGTGTGTGTTTTTAAACACAGAAGACTCTTAGCTATCGGATTTTAAAATTAGTCTGCCCTGAGTTTTTAAAAAAGCTGCTTTATCCAGTAAGTCTTTAGGGATATTTGCAGTGGTGATGCATCTCAATTCTAGCATCATATTGATATCAAATGTGTAAGTAACATATTCCCTATACAGATTCCAGGTAATATGACTTGGAATCTATGCACTTGACTAGATGAAGACCAGTAAGATTAAGGCGAGTACCAAATCAAGGATTGCATTACCAATTCCTCATAGGGTTGCTCGTCCCTTAAAGGTCAGCTGTAGTCTGGGGAGTACTCCTTGACTTTCCATTGCAATTTCACTGTCATGTTGTGGCTGCATCCAGAAGTATCTCCTACCAATTTCAGCCAACTTGCCACTTATAACTCATCCTCTGGGATAAAGATGACCTGGTTTCGGCTGGAAACTCCAGGTAGTGCAGAATGTGCCTGTTTACCTACTTGAGGTTTTGTCTAGCAGAGGTCATATTACTCAAATGCTGGACTGTCTACATTGGCTTTCATTTATTTGCAAACCCAGTTTAAGGTGTTCCCATTGGCCTTTTTAGTAGTTATCAAGCTGGATCTGGCATACCTTAAGAAATGCTTACCTTGTGTACCTCAATAAACACAGAGAGCAGTATATAACGTCCCTGTATTCTGTCATTTACACTTTTAACAGTTGGCAAGAGCAAAAGCAAACTTTTTTGTTGTTCCAATTCTGAAACTCTACCTTTGGGATTTTTTTTTCTCAGGGAGCACCAGTTGGGTCTCAATTTGCACAGATTTTTGTTGCCAATTTACAGTATCCTTAGTCCATTTTTTTTTACAGATTTCCAGAAAGATATTTGTTTACTGTATATCTTTATAAAAGATAATATCCTTTATTAATTCTGAAACATGCAGAATAATCAAAGGGTGTCTCAAACCTAGACCTGTTGATAAACTCTACAAGCTAGCTAGCTAGCTCCCCCACCCCCCCATGAGTGACAGGAAGTGGCTGTTCCCCCAGCAACAGCAAGAGAATCCCTCTGGGCAGCTAAACCAGGAAAACCCAATTGGATGGCCCCCCACGAGGGTCTTCCTCTAGGGGCAAACTAAGAATGGGCAACTTGGGAGTCCCTGAACAAACTCAGAAGTGGAATAGGCAGATCAAGACAACCTGGCAAAATTGAACTATCTAAAAGAATCCTCCACCTTGTGCAACTGTGGAGCAGAACAGACAACTCCACACCTTTATGCTTGTCCACAATGCCCTGCCTCATGTACAGAGGAAGAATTGTTTAAAGTTATAGACAATGCGATCACTGTTGCCTGGTTTTGGCAAAAAAATATTTAGCTGCTTGTGCCCCTTCTATTTTTTTTATCAGTTTTATACTTAATGTATGTAATGTTTTTGATACGAAATAAATCCTTTATTATTTTTAAATTTGTTATGCTTGTTCAATGTAAAAGGCATGTATGAATTCCACTTAAAGTATGGTATCTACCATTGTTCACATTACAACAGAAAAAAGAGCTGAAGAATTGTGCTAGGCCATAAGGTGCCTCAAGACCTCTCTGCAACAAACTAAAAGATCTACCAAAGAAAGAGCTTTTATGTTTTAAATATTGCTGGTGCATGTTTGTACAATGCTCTTCTTTATTTTGTCTTTTATACAATACTCTTTCCTTGATACAGTGAGATTCAATATAATAAAAGTTTGAAGAACCACCCTTCCTGCTGCGTAAGGGCCACTGTAATACTTTGGAATGAAAAGGCCAAATATATTTTGAGCAAGGCTGACACTGAGGTGGTGGGAAAGAGGTGCACTGATACCTGCCTTCTAGCATAGAGGATACCCATGCATGTCAGGCAAAGTCTCACTAGGTAGCGACCCATCTAAGCAACTGTATTTCCTGCTGCGCTACGGCCACTGTAAGGGGATCCTGTTGACTGATAAGAAGCCAGGGCAGGAGCAGGGAACAATGGGAGATTTGATGAGAGTCGCTCTGTGATACTCCTGAGAAGCCCACAGAGCCAGCCTTGATCAGAGGGGAAATTGGGGGGTTTCCAAGGCAACTTGCTCATGGGCACAATGGCATGTCTGTCTGCTGGCGGGCAACAGAAATGTCTTCGCTACTACAGGCCCCTGGAAAAGGCTGCAAGTCAGAGGGGGGTGAGGAAGGTGTCCCTCAATCGCCTTAGAAGGCATCTGGAAGCCTGGCAGCTGCAGGATCACTTTAAAATCATTTAGGTATACCATGATGGTCACAGACAAATATAGAGGAAGCTGTTCTTCTCTCCCCGCCATAGGTCACAGATGCAGTGTTTAAACGGCACTTTATGTTGCTTAGTTAAGGCAGCCACAGATTAAATGCCACAAGAAATACACGCTGCATTGCAATAGACTAAAACAGAAAAAGGAAAACTATGCCCTTCCCTCAGAATTAACATCCAAGAATCAATGTATAGTGGAATTTTATTATTTATTTACACAAAAATAAAATATTTTTAGAATCTGCAATAAAGGTGAGGTTGGAGCACAGATCAATCTGTGATAATTAGTTCATCTACGCCCCAATCTTCGTAGCTTCCATCTGGCAGGTACCTGCGGATAATTATGGGAATCTTCCGAGCTCTGCAAGGAGAAAAGACAGACAGAAGAGGTCAAGTGTTAATCATGTCATAGAGCAGTGGTTCTCAACCTGTGCATGGTAAACTGGCTGGGATTTCTGGGAGTTGTAGGTCAAAACATCTGGGGACCCACAGGTTGAGAACCACTGTTGTAGAGGCTTTGGCCCAGAGGTACACAGGTAAGTAGAACGACACTGAACACTTATAAAAAACCTCTTACATGCAGTGTTTCCCTCTCCTTTAAAGCTGAGCAGGAGATACTCTGTGCTAACTAGTCCTGAATCATGACCAAAGGAAAAACAGTGATCAGGGAAAGGAAAGAACTGAAAACTATAACACCCTTTGTAACATAGAATTTAAAACAGTCACACACTTAACAAATCACAGAAGCAACCCCAACTCTGAGTAAAATACTATAGCCATTAGAAGCTTTTGGAGACGTGGACGACAATTTAGATTTAAAAGAAAAGAAATTCAAATCCACTTTAATCTAAATACAACTTTTTAGGTCAACAATGTAATTATCCAGCTTGGACTTCGTCCAGGACATCAGGTTTATAATCTTGCAGCACATGAAAAGTAAAAAGGAGGAAATCTCTAAAAATTACAAGAATTTGTTACAGTGGCCCAAGGCTGTATACAAAATGTCATCTCTGCCAGGCAGTCTCCTTTCATGATCTCCTATTGGAGGCATTAGGCAATGACTGTCAGCTTCCATATGACTTGAACACTAAAACAATTGGATAATGCAGCTCTCGGACTATGCAAACTTGGTTCCATGAAGTTACGCAGACATGAATGTACAAATGTTCAATTATATGGAAAATGAGAGCTAGAGCTCATTTTAGGAAGAAAGCCAAACCCTAAGGAAGGAAGGAAGGATGTGTACAAATGCAAAGGAACAGGAACTGACTTTTTGAGTGTGCTATTTCTTGTCATTTCTGCTGTAATGCATGACATTAATCTCACAAATCTAGTCATTCTATAGAAGTGCAATTTTCTGAAAGTCTTGTCCAAACTGATGAATAAGGCAGATATTGGCACTGAGACTTTCAAATCAATTAAGCGTTAAATTCTAAATACAGATCAGTGCTAGCCCTGTTGGTTTCACAGTGGCAGAAACAGAAACTACAGAAAAGCCAAACGTTTACTAGTTAGATTTCTGAACAAAAAAGACATCAGAACAGCCATACAGAATTTTGTATAAAAACCTAAAAAGATTTATAGATGTAACAATATCCTGTTAGCTATTCCTTCATTTTAAATATGCAAGTATAATTACAAGACAGAATCGATATAGCGTGATTCACTATAGTACAAGCTCTCTATTGGAACTTAAAGGCACCTACTTTAGTTGTTCCACTTTTTTGTAGTCAACACGTAAGAGAGGTGGTGAGTGCATTAGCTCCCCTCCTCTCCTGCCCCTCCATCACTGCCCTTGGGTGTATCTATACTGTAGAATTAAAGCATTTTGACAACACTTTAAATGCCATGGCTCAATGGTATGGAGCCCTAGAAGTTGTAGTTGGTGAGGCACCATCAATCTGACAGAAATATGTTAAAGCAGCCGTCTCACTCTGTGGGTCCCTAGATGTTTTGGCCTTCAACTCCCAGAAATCCTAACAGCTGGTAAACTGGCTGGGATTTCTGGGCGTTGTAGGCAAAAACACCTGTGGACCCAAAGGTTGAGAACCACTGCATTAAAGGCCTTGTACAACTACAGTTCCCATGATTCCATAGAAGGAAGTAATGGCAGTTAAAGTGGTATCAAATTGTTAATTGCGAACACTGTGAACTACCCTAAATCCCCTTCGGGATTGAGAAGGGCGGTATATAAATACCACAAATAATAATAATAATAATAATAATAATAATAATAATAATAATAATTGTACAATATAGACGCATTGCTTGACATTCTTCATGAATCGGGAGCAAACATTTGGAGTGGGGGATCTTCCCTAATAGTGGACATTTCCCAAGAAATTAAGAACTGAGAAAAACCAAGGTTTTATAGAATTTAGGAGCCTATATGGGTAGGAGGGAATAAGGATGGTGACCGGCAGGGCAGGGTGAATGCACAAATCCTTGATCTGGTTCCCAGCATGTCGATTTCACACACAGACAGAAAAAGGTAAAGAGTGAGTGATATTCTGTGACAAATCATTCAAATGGCTCCAACTTACTTGAGCTCTTTCATTGCAATCAGCAACGGGTCTGTCTCTCCCTCCAGCTCTACCATCACTGGGGCACACATGCTGAGTAGGAAGAAAACCATTCTATTAATTTTAGGCAGTTACTGGAAAGCTTCACCCTTAGGCCAACATTTTATTTTCCCCTGACTTTTTATTATCCTATTTTCTCATTTTTCAGCTGACCCAATTTTTTCATATGTATGCTTGTTGTCATTTCAATTGATGCAATGTAAAACTTTTAGAATTTGTTTTATTGTTTTATTTAAACTGAATAAAAGTAAATGTAAATTAAAAACATCACTGCAACTATGTACAAAGACAGAAAGCTATGGCGTAGTCATGCAGCAAGAATGAGAGGCAATTAGATCAGGCAAACACCACACTGACATCCATGTGATATGAAAAAGAATTGATTAAAACTATTTCTGTTTTGCCTCCCAGCCCACAAAGGTCTCCCCAGGCGATGAACACATTAAAAAGTTTTTAAAACATATAAAAATACTCTTTAAAGACTTGGAAAATTAGTGTAAAAATAATCCTAGAATCCAGATTTGAAGCAGTTACAACAAATTTAAACTCTGAATGTCATGAGGAACAGCACTACTTTGGCTACCCACTGGAAGCATATAAGGAACAAAACGGATGTCTACATAACTGCTTCTTAAACTGTGGGCCCTGACCTCAAATAGGGCTATCTTAGCTCAATGTTGGGGTCAAAAAACTGGCAATAGTAAAAGTTTTCTGAATATTGCCCATTTACCCAAATCTGTTAGCAGTGTTCACAGTGGACTCCGGGAAAAATGCACAACTGTACTCCACAAAAAAGAAAACCAGCCTACTTAGCAAGATTTGCAAATGCTGATTATCATTAAATTTTCTCCCTATATTATATACCTATATTCCGGGAGGTCACACAAAAATTTCTCAGGTGGAAAGGAGTCAGCAGTGGAAAAGGTTTAAGACACCCTGGTCTATGCCTTGCACAGCAGACACAGAACTATACAAAACCATGGAGTATTTAAATATTCACACCATTCAAGGCATATGTACATTTTTAAACAGGGTACCTTTTTCATCAGATGAGATTTAAGAGTTTAAAATAAATAAACCAAGTGGTGTAATTCTCAAACAAGCACAGCATTCTTTTTTATTTATTTTAAAAACAAACTCGATATTCTAAGAGATGCCAGCAAACAAGTGTCAGTTGTCTTATCAAAGCAATGGGATTTCTACTAACTTCAGGGAGGAATGTGGCTCAACGCTTGCCATGTTGTTTTTAATTTCTGCAGGGTCAAAGCTCCTGTTAAGGCACAGATACAGCTCAAGGCGTGGCACTATATTGATTCTGCGTGTTTTCTTAAAGCTCTAGATGGAAGATACTAGTAAGCACTGAATAAGGATATTTATTTCCATTTTCTCTGACCAATGTTTCAAAATGCCAATTTTTAAGCCAAGAAAATCAGTCTTTCCCCTCCAGTCTCTTCAAAATGGTGGTTGGGGGGGACGGGACGACTTCAAATACTCCCAAGTTTGAAGGAGCGTAAGTGGAATCATGTTTTCAGTACTTCATGTCATGGGTTCTTTATCAACTTTCCCTACTGAACTGGAAGAATTGTGATTTCATACACTCAAAGAGAACCCCAGTTGCAAGTCTTAACAGGAGCTCCTATCTAATACAGATATGCCAGAGACATCAGGCCTTTTAAATATTAAATTAGCATATATACCCACTGTTGCCCTGCTTCCATTTCTCCTCTTTCCCTCCCCTCATGCCTTTTCCCTTTGTTTCTTCCTTCCTTCCCTCCTTTTTCTCTTTCCTTACACTCCCACCCTCCCTTCTTTTTTCCTTCCTTCTTCCCCCTCCCTTTCCTCCCTTCTCCAATTCTTAGAGGGCCTACATCACAATATCTCCATGGCAACGTGGCACTCTTTGTGGCTCTTTCCTCCTTCCCCTTCATACATGTTATCTTTTTTTTTACCAGTGTCATCATGGAGGGTCACTTCACCTAGCTATAGTCAATTTTTCACCTAGCAACAGGCTTTGACTTTTATATATGTAGATTGTATTATCAGGAGGAAAGTATTAATACTCTAAAGTCCAGATCACATCTATCACTTATTTTAAAATGAATGGATGAAAAAATAAACTGTTTTATAAAACTATGCGCACACAAAAACATATCCAGATATTGATGAAATCGTTTACCTACTGTGATTATAGAGGCCTGTACTAACAACTAATGTTTATTTGCTTTGAATTTCACCACTTTAAGAAGTTCTAATCATAGCTTTGAAAAAAGCTTATACTCATATTTACTCAGGTCTAATAAGCCATGAAATCTAATGCGCACCTCAATTTTCAAAACCCTGACACCAAAAAAAGTACCTGCTGGCAAATTTATTTATTTATTTATCACACTTGTATCCCGCCTTTCTCAACCCCGAATGCGACTCAAGGTAATGCGCAATGACAAAAAGTGAAAACTTTGTCATTTGGTCAAAAAAAGTGTGCATTACAGTGGCTACATACTTATAATTCCTTCTTTAAAGACAAAAGTGTTCAAACACCAAAACTTTCAGCCATGAAAAAAAATAACATTGGGGTGCATCTGTGCTGTAGAATAAATCCATCCACTTTAACTCCCCTGGATGGAGCCCCCGGTGGCGCAGTGGGTTAAACCCCTGTGCCGGCAGGGCTGAAGACTGACAGGTCGCAGGTTCGAATCTGAGGAGAGGCAGATGAGCTCCCTCTATCAGCTCCAGCTTGTCATGCAGGGACATGAGAGAAGCCTCCCACAAGGATGATAAAAACATCAAATCATCCAGGCATCCCCTGGACAATGTCCTTGCAGATGGCCAATTCTCTCACACCAGAAGCGACTTGCAGTTTCTCAAGTCACTCCTGACACGACAAAAAACAAAACAAAAACAAAACCTCCCCTGGATCAATGCTATGGGGTCATGGGAGGCTGTTGTTTGGGATCATGGGCACTGGCAAAGAATGTTGATGCCTCACCAAACTACAAATCCGACACTGCATAGCACTGAGCCATGCAATTCAATTAGAGATCAGGTTGCTCAAAGAGGGGCTCCAGGTGCTCCTGAAGTAGCTTCCCCTTTGCTTTGGCTAAGCACTAAGATTACTATATCACACGAATCTAATGCGCACCCTAATTTTGGGTATGTAATTTAGCCAAAAAAGGATAAGCATTAGATCAGAGCAAATAAGGTGTATGTCATGTGTGTGAAGCTACTAGAGTTACTATCAGTCTATTTTGTAGTCATAGAAATATGAGTGAGTATACAGCCATAGATTTTTAACATTTTTCTCCTTGCTAATTTGAAGTATGCGTACATATCAACTTTTTTAATTCTATGAATAATCTCAGAAACTGGAATTTTCTGGCAAGCTAGAATAAGCAATAACAGAGCTAATGTGAAGTTTTGCAAGACTGTATGAAAAACTTCCAAGGTCGAAAGAGTTACAGCTGATGAAAGCCACTGTCCACTGCCATTTATGCGTATCTTGCTTCTTCAGGTAATCTACTGCATGTGCATCTGGGCACACATGAGTTTGATGAACTTTTCCATATAATCTGAAATCAGGTATGCGTGATACATTGAGGGAAAGCATAGAACTCTCCAGGACATAATCAAAGCCATACTGTTCAGTCTGAACAAATGGAAAAGCAACTTTTGTAAGGGAAGAAAGAAAAGATGAAATCAGTACCAGGTGTGGCACAGAGATGGAAGCATCTCAACATATAGAGAAGAATATCTGTTTGCAATATCTGTTAACTCCATATACAGGCCAAGTACTTACGCTATCTGGAGTGCACGGGTACCAAGAACTCTGGCTCTCTCATATTTGGTCATGTAAGGGGTAGTGATCCTCTTCTGGTTTGCCTGCTGCCGTTCTCCAGATGGCAGAATTTCCACATTTTCCTGACCCTCCTGTAGAACAATAAAGGGAACTGTTACTTACATCAACAGCATTATAATATAAGTAAGCCATTGGATTGCTTGAAAATTAAACTCTAACTCTACGGATAATTTAAATAAAGGACATTAAATAAAACAATGAAAGACGGATAAATATAGTTCTGATTAAATATGTGGTCAAGCTTTAGCAGTAATCTAGAAATGTCTACTTTTATGTAACAGTGCATGACATGTTTCCTATCCACTTTCTAACACTATCACCCTATGAGTTTTGGAGTTGGCAAGAATGAGTATTTACTAAACCCATCCAGTCTCATGCTGAAGACATGGATGTATTTCCTATTTTTTGTCTATTCCTTCTTCCTCAGTTCAAATATATCCTGGTAAAAATGTGTACATGTGCATGCACACATTTTAAAGAAAATTCAGAATACTGTAAGTAAGTGCTGTGATTTTATAGACATTCATGTTCCACATTCTGAAGTTACTTACCTCCTCGGCATTTTCTAAATCATCCAGTCCTTCATCTTCTTCCACATCATCAAAATCATCTCCATCAAAACTGGTGGGTGAAAAATGTAAAACCTTCAACAGGCCAAATCCTACTATAGTCTCAAGTACAAATACTTTCTTGCTAATTTTCAAAAACAGCATCCCCTTAATACCCAAGCATTTATAGTGTTCAACCTTCTCCAACAGCAAAACGTTTATATGTCTTCTTAATGGGGTGTGGGGAAAGAGATCTGTGGGTTGCATGCAACACCTTATTGAATGGTCTTATTGAAATTGTGGGAAAAGGAAATTCTAACCAGTTACATGGAGCAAGAGCACAAAAATTGAAAGAATGTTGACAATATTGATCACACCTCCATCATGCCTAGGCCTATTAGCAAATGAAAGGCCCTCACTTCCATCCCAACTGTGGTCTTGAGGGGAGAAAAAAATAAGGCAGTACCTGATGAACATAATCCCATCACTCACTGCCTTTCCCTTTTTGTTGTGTGTTGTGACTTAATCAGAGTGCAGACCTGAGAGCTTGCTTGTTGTTCTTTTACTTGTAAAGCACTGTTTACAGTTCTAATAAACTTAATTTATATCCTGCCCCATCTCCTCTGAGGGACTTGGGGTGGCTTACAAGACAACAGTGCAAAACAAAACACATAGAATATACAACATAAATTAGCCTAAGTCAATAAAAATAAACACCAAGTGAAATGGCCTTTAAAAATAACAATATTTGTAATAATGATAGCAACAGTAACAGTACTGCCACTCTAGGTGCCACTCACCTAGAATACAGATGTAAGGTAAGAAAGGAATAATTAAAGGATAATATTATATGTGGTTTTCCCAACAATTGTAAGTCAAATTTGAAGGTAGGGAATAAACATAGAGGCTGAGTATGAGTAACAAGGGTACCTTTTGATACTGTTCAGGTTTTGTTTTCTTTTGCTTATTTTGTTGCAATTTGTGGTATTATATATCTTCTATATTTTCAGTTATGTGTGTGACCCCAAGTTACAAACAAGATAGGTTCTATAAGTTTGTTCTTAAGCTGAATTTGTATTTAAGTCAGAACAGGTGCATTTTTAAAGTGTAACTCCAGCCATAAATGAATGCATAAATAAACAAGCTTTGGATAGCATAGAGAAGGGTTAACACATTGTGGTGTTTGTTTTCCTGTCTGTGCCCCTATTTATTTATTTATCGTGTCATCAGCAACCATTGTGTTACAATTCTAACAGAGCAAAACAAACACAGAGTTTAAAAAGAAAAAGAAAAAAAAGAAAGAAAAAAAAACCACACAGATTTTGTAAATTTGGTATTTGGTTAAATGTCCTTTGACCAGTATCTGGCCACTTGGAGTGCCTCTGAGGTTGCCACAAGAAGGTCCTCCATCGTGCATGTGGCAGGGCTCAGGGTGCATTGCAGCAGGTGGTCAGTGGTTTGTTCTTCTCCGCACTCGCATGCCGAGGATTCCACCCTGTAGCCCCATTTCTTAAGATTGGCTCTGCATCTCGTGGTGCCAGAGCGCAATCTGTTCAGTGCCTTCCAAGTCGCCCAGTCTTCTGAGTGCCCAGGGGGGAGTCTCTCATCTGGTATCACCCATGAATTGAGGTGCTGGGTTTGGGCCTGCCACTTTTGGACTCTCGCTTGCTGGGGTGTTCCAGCAAGTGTCTCTGTAGATCTAAGAAAACTATGTCTTGATTTAAGTCGTTGACGTGCTGGCTGATACCCAAACAGGGGATGAGCTGGAGATGTCTCTGCCTTGGTCCTTTCACTATTGGCTGCTACTTCCCGGCGGATGTCAGGTGGTGCAATACCGGCTAAGCAGTGTAATTTCTCCAGTGGTGTGGGGCGCAGACACCCCGTGATAATGCGGCATGTCTCATTAAGAGCCACATCCACTGTTTTAGTGTGATGAGATGTGTTCCACACTGGGCATGCATACTCAGCAGCAGAGTAGCATAGCGCAAGGGCAGATGTCTTCACTGTGTCTGGTTGTGATCCCCAGGTTGTGCCAGTCAGCTTTCGTATGATGTTGTTTCTAGCGCCCACTTTTTGTTTGATGTTCAGGCAGTGCTTCTTGTAGGTCAGAGTACGGTCCAAAGTGACTCCCAGGTATTTGGGTGCGCTGCAATGCTCCAGTGGGATTCCTTCCCAGGTAATCCTCA
The DNA here is from genome assembly GCF_037176765.1 of Anolis sagrei. NCBI lineage: Eukaryota > Metazoa > Chordata > Lepidosauria > Squamata > Anolidae > Anolis > Anolis sagrei. The sequence goes on from NC_090025.1 coordinate 164,561,675, forward strand.
AAGCTCGGGATGCTTGTCTGTTCTTAAGGTGAAAGGCGCATGTCTGTGTTTTAGATGGATTAGGGATCAGCTGGTTTTCCCTGTAATAGGCAGTAAGAGCACCTAGAGCTTCGGAGAGCTTCTGTTCTACCATCTCAAAGCTCCCTGCTTGAGCAGTAATGGCACGATCATCAGCATAGATGAAACTCTCTGTCCCTTCTGGCAGTGGCTGGTCATTTGTGTAGATGTTGAACATGGATGGGGCAAGCACACTCCCCTGAGGCAGGCCGTTCTTCTGTTTCCGCCATCTGCTTCTCTGGCCCTGGAACTCAACAAAAAAGCTCCTGTTTTGTAGCAGATTTCCTATGAGGCGGGTGAGGTGGTAGTCCTTTGTGATATTATACATTTTTCTCAGGAGGAGGCGGTGGTTCACAGTATCATAGGCTGCTGACAAGTCTATGAAGACAGCTCCTGTGATCTGCTGCCTTTCAAAGCCATCTTCTATGTGCTGGGTCAGGTTCAGCACTTGCGATGTGCAGCTTTTGCCTTTTCTGAAGCCAGCTTGCTGTGGGATCAGACAGGGGTCTATATTTTCCATAATTCTATGCAAAATAAGTCTTTCCAGAACTTTGTAGAGGTGGCACAACAGGGAGATTGGTCTGTAGCTTTTTGGGTCATTACGGTCTTTGCCTGGCTTCAAGATGGCGATGACTCTTGCTTTCCTCCAGATTTTGGGGATCTGACAGGATGCAGTGCAGTTGTTCATCAGCTCCAGCAGCCAGCGCCTTGCTTTTGGACCAAAATTCTTGATTTGTTCCATCCGTAGATCATCCAGGCCAGCTGCTTTGCCATTCTTACATTTGTTGAGAGCCATGTCCAATTCAGTAGATGTAAAGGGTTCATGGAGGTTGTTGTTCTCAATCTCTGGTTGTCTGGCTATTGGTTTCTTTCCTACTTTGGTGGCGAGGTTGGGTTTCCCATTCTTCAAAAGTTGGTGTGCTATCTGATCTGCCTTTATGTTGGCATGGGTATTTGTTTGTGAGGGATCGTTGCTCAGCCGTCTCAGCAGCCTCCACGCCTTCTGGCTGCTCCTACCCATGTCGACCTCTGTGATCAACTTGATCCACTGTTCTTTCTTGGCTTCAGAGATGGAGGACACAATGCTCTGCGCTGCCTGAAGAGTCTGCTCACTGAATGGGTCTTCGTTGTGGAGCCTGTAATAGTTTTCCAACAAGGCGGCTGTTTCAGGAGTAATGCCCTGGAGGTAGTGGGTTCTGCAGCCTCTCGGTATAGAGGCCCGTGAGCAGGTTTTCACTATTTCAATAAAATGTTCGTATTCCTCAGGGATTGGCGCGACCGATGTGATCATGTCGTCTAACATGTGCGATTATTGTCATGGTTGGTCCTGAAAAGGACCGTTGGTTGTTTTGCTTCCTTGTTTGCATGCTTCAAGTCGTCTCTGGTTGCTTCTGGGTTGAGAGAATCGGCCGTCTACGAAGACGTTGCCCAGGGGACGCCCGGATGTCTTGCAATCCTGCGAGGAGGCTTCTCTCATGTCCCCCTATTAAGAAGATTTCACCTCACATTCCGTCCCTGTGATAATTGAAGTGTGAAAAATTGGGCTTGTTCTGGAAACAAGAATTGGTGATAAAGACACCTTTTCCCCATGATGCTCTTTCAGGAGTGAATTTCCCTTCTGAGGGGTATATTTCTCTCACTTCCTGTTGTCTCACCCCTGTTCTTAAGTATGAGTCATTTGTAGGCCAGATGTTTGTAACTCGGGGACTGCCTGTATTTAAAATGGTATATTACCTCTGTGTGTGCATAAAAAGACTCAGTACCGGCAGTCCTTTTGACTCCACTTTAACTGACATGGGGTCCTTCCAGACAGGTTCTATATCCCAGAATGTGATCCCAGGTTTTCTACTTTAAACTGGTTGAGTTCATACTGCCAGATAACCTGAGATAAACCAAAACCCTGGGATCAGATCCTGGGCTATAGGGCCTGTCTGGAAGGGCACCTTGGTTGCATCTCATGCAGTTTTATGAAGCACCTAATCCCATGCCCTCTCTCCATTACTGCAGATGGCACTTATTTTATTTCAATGTTTACACCCTGGCCATGGTGCCAGTAATTTACTGTCATGGTTAGAGGATCGCAGCTTGACTGAATCTGAATTTTATATGTACAAGTGTTTTATTTTATTGTATTTTGTATTGTGTTCACTTTTATGTTGATTTTTAGGCACTTTGTGCCATCTGTAAGCAGCCCTGAGTCTCTTCGGGGAGATGCTGGCGTGATACAAGAATAAAGTTGTTATTGTTATTATTATGATGAAGGACTCCAGCCTTAGGGTGTATCCACACTGTAGAAGCAATGCACTTTGTAATGGCCATGGCTCAGTGCTATGGAATCCTGGGACTAGCCACTTCGTCACACTAGAGAAAAAAATCCACTTCAAATCCGGTTTCTTCCCCCTGCAGAATTCTGGGATTTGTAGTTTAGTGAGACTGTTAAAGTCCCTAAATTCTGCAAGAGGCAGAAATTGGATTTTATCTCTAGTATGATGAGGTCTATGTTCAGTGCCTTGAATAGCTTCCTTAAAACTAGAAGTAGATCTACCAGTCTTGCTCGTATTTTATCTCATCACAGTTTTTAAATGGTTTTATCCTGTACATGTGGCCTGCCCACTGTTATCGTTATTGTGATTGTGTTTATTAGAATGTTATTTTAAGACTGCTTTTTTTCTTATTATTATTAATGTGCTTTGATGTTGTCATTTGTTGTTTATGTTTTGATTTTATTGCTGTAATATGTTGTCCAGGCTTGGCCCTGTGTAAGCCGCTCTGAGTCCCCATTGGGGAGATGGTGGCGGGGTATAAATGAAAATTAATATTTATTATTATTATTACTGGTCTGGAAGCCACCAGCCACAACTTCATGCATGTCAACAAATTTGGACCCTTCAGGTGTTTTGGACTCCCACAATTCCTTAAGCGGCTGAGAGGGGGAAAGGAAGGGGCCTGAGGCTGTTAGGAATTGTTGGAAAGAAAGTCCAAAACATGTAGAAGGCTCATGTTTGCCCACGCCTGCTGAATGCACCACTAACTGCCATGGCTCAGTGCTAGGGAATCCTGAGACTTATACCAGGCCTTCGGGCAATTAGGTTAAAGGACAATTCATAATATTTGACTATAGCTTGGAAGTGGATTTGGATAAGTTAAGTGGAGTAATCATTAGTATATGGCTAGATAAATAGCCACCAACAGCTAAATGGATCGCAAGTATACTGTTTAATCTTTATTTATTAATGTTCATGTTTTTAATTGTTATATTTGCTATTTTGTATTTTATGATGCGGCATTGAATTATTGCCAATTGGAAGCCGCCCTGAGTCCCCCTAGGGCAGTGGTTCTCAACCTTCCTAATGCTGCGACCCCTTAATACAGTTCCTCATGTTGTGGTGACCCCCAGCCATAACATTATTTTAGCTGCTATTTCATAACTGTAATTTTGTTACTGTTCTGAATTGCAGTGTAAATATCTGATATGCAGGATATATTTTCATTCACTGGACCAAATCTGGCACAAATACCTGATAGGCCCAAATTTGAATACAGGTAGGGTTGGGGGGGGGGTTGATTTTTCATTTGGGAGTTGTAGCTGCTGGGATGTGTAGGCCACCTACACTCAAAGAGCATCTTGAACTCCAAAAACGATGGAATTGAACCAAACTTGGCACACAGAGCTCCAATGACCAACAGAAAATACTGGAAGTGTTTGGTGGGCACCGGCCTTGAGTTTTGGAGTTGTAGTTTACCTACATCCAGAGAGCACTGTGAACTCAAACAATGATAGATCTGGACCAAACTCAGATGCTCAATTATGCCCAACTGTGAACACTGGTGGAGTTTGGTGAAAATAGATCTTGACATTTGGGAGTTGTAGTTTCTGGGATTTATATTTGACCTAAACTCAGATTATTCTGAACCCCGCCAACAATAGAATTGGGCGAAAACCTCCCACAGAGAAGCCCCATGACCAACAGAAAATACTGTTTTCTGGTGGTCTTTGGCGACCCCCCCCCCCCCCCAGGTTGAGAAACACTGCCCTAGGGGTTGAGAAGGGCGGGGTAAAAATGTTCGAAATAAATAAATAACAAGGACTTTGGCTTTATCTGCCAAAGAGACCTGGTGCCTCACCTAACTACAACTCTCCGGACTCCATAGCACTGAGCCATGGCAGTGGTGTAGTGAACTAATTCTGCAGTGTGGAGCAGGCCTCCTCACACCCCCGCTGTTTGGGCCTCTAACTCCCCGAATTCCTGACTACTGAGCAAGCTGGAGAAGGTTTCTGGGAGTTGGAGGGCCACAGTGCGAGGCCCGGTGTAGAGCCGGCTCTCAGTCAACTGCAAATCCTAGGGCCGGGCCCAGCTATCCTACCGGTGGCAGGTCCCCGGGGCCTTCGCTTCTCCCTCCCTCGCCGCCAACACAGACACAGAGGCATGCTCGCTTACTTATCCTCGTTGTCGGACATGTTGACACGATGAGGCAAGGCGCGCGCACCACCGGCTCCTGCTTAAGCAAGCATCTTCCGCGCGCGGGACTACTTCCGGCGTAGGCCTTGACGTCAGCGGAAGCGGGCGAGGGAGCTAGTTGCCATGGTGACGGGAGCCGCCGGCTCGAGTAAGCGTGAGGGAGAACCGGCGAAGAGCAAAAGGCATGTGGTCACCCCTCGCCACCTCTTGAGATTTGAAAATAACAATAAACTCCCTCAAAACTCGGATGGGGATTAGGCTGTTGTGGGGGGCTGATAAAATATGGAGATTATACAGTTGAGTTGTGGGGTGATTGTGTCTCCTCTTCACTCTTCCGTTTTGGACTTCAATTCCCAGAAGCCCTGGTCATCTTGGCCAACAGCGTGGAATTCTGGGAGTAGAAGTTCAAAACATCTAGAAGGCCACCTTTTGGGGAAAACCGAGGGTCCTTCTACACAGCCAGATAACCCAGAATATCAAGGCAGAATATCCTACAATGTCTGCTTTGAACTGGGTTACACTGCCATAGAATCTGGTTCAATGTGGATTTTATACAGCATTATGTAAGGGGCCTGAAAAGAAAGGCTCTTGCTTTATCATATATTACCTATATGTAATATGACATATTATGACATATTAAGGGGCGGCTCAACCCATTACGCAAAGTAAGCATTTGCAGTATAGTTGATTTTGCCCAGGGGTGCTCTTGGGGGAAAATAGACCTTGACATATGCAAGTTGTAGTTGCTGGGATGTATAGTTCACCTCCAATCAAAGAGCATTCTGAACTCTACCAATGATGGAATTGAACCAAATATGGCACACAGAACTCCCACGACAAACAGAAAATATATATCAGTGATTGGTTGGGGGGGGGGGGGGGGCAAAATACTGTTTGCTTAGCGTTGAAAATTACCTAGGGCCGCCTCTGGACATATTGTTATATATATGTCATATATATAATATGACATATTACACGTGTCAAAGAAATGACAAAATCAAATGAGGTCCCTTTTACACTGCCATATAATCCAGATTATCAAATCAGATAATCCACAGAATCTGCTTTGAAGTGGATTGCATGTGTCTACACTGCCATATAGGATTAAGTACATCTATATGCACCAGGGGTCCACAAACTTTTTAAACAGAGGCCCGGGTCACAGTCCCTCAAATTGTTGGGAAGACCAGATTATAATTTGGGGGGAAAAAATGAATGAATTCCTTTGTATTCTGCACATTTCTTATTTGTAGTGCAAAAAACAATACAATAATTAAAATGAAGAACAATTTTAACAAATATAAACTTATTAGTATTTCAATGGAAAGTGTGGGCCTACTTTTGGCTGATGAGATAGGATTGTTGTTGTTGTTGTGTGCTTTGAAGTCATTTTAGACTTAGGTTGACCCCGGGCAAGGGCCGGGTAAATGACCTTGGAGGGCTGTATCCAGCCACCGAGCTTTAGTTTGAGAACCCCTGATATGCACCCTCGCCTACCTGCAAATACCTGTTAACCTGCTGTTTACCATCTCCCCTCCAACAACTTTAGTCAATTTTTAGAAATTTTAATGAGATTTTAATGATTTACTATGTAATTATGTGTATTGTGTTATGTCTTGTTTTTTTAGTTGTTTTATAATTTAATGAGTTGATTTTTGTTTATTTATTATTGTCAGCATTGAATGTTTGCCATTGTGTATTTTGCTATAACCCACCCTGAGTCCCTTTGGGGCAGGCTATAAATAAAGTTTCATTTTATTTCATATACCGTAATTCAGTTCAAAGCAGATAATCTGGATTTTATATAACAGTGCAGAAGGGGCCTTAGAGATGAAAGAGACCAAAAAGGTTATTCCATTCCTCACATTAGAAGGGCAGTCCCTTTCGCAGCCCCATCCAGCAATTTATGTAGATTTATATGACATCAATTCATGCCTGATTCATTCCATTATGGAAGGTACAAATATGTCCTGTGTTTAATACTGTTTTAATGTTTGTATGTTTTAAGTTTTTATTTACATATTGTATGATTTTTAATGGTAGCTACTTTGAATCTTCTTTGGGGAGAAAAAGCGGGATATAAATACAAATAACAACAACAACAACAACATCATCATTTAGGTTCACTTTATTAAAATGGGTGAGGTGGCATAATAACTTTAGTCCACTCAAGCATGCGAGCCAAGCTGCATAGTATAAAAGAACTCAATCCTGTTGTGCCGTGGCACTGTCACTTGCCTGTCTTGACTTTAAAAAGCTGTCAGGATTTTTTGGGGACTAACCCTGAAAATCAATCAGCCTTCCATATCAACAGGTTCTGTATTCACAGAGTTAAACATCCACAGCTTGAAATATATATATAAGCAAATTAGTCCAATAAATATTTCAAATAGCACAGTTTACAAACAGCACATCTCAAATGTTGTATCTGCTGCTGCTTACAACTTGCCCAGTGCTCTCAGAACACATATCCACCCAAGTTAAAAGGCAGCTGGAAATAGTGGGTTTTGCAACCTTTTCAAAATGCAGCTAAGTGTTACCATTGCATCTCAAAGATTGTGCTATAGATACAAATACTATAAAGACCCTTCTTTATTTGAGGTTTACATATCTCACACTGAGGTCTAAAACAATTTGTGAGGAAGCCAGTATGGAGAGATTCAGTCTGCAAGTATGTGAAAGCTTAAGTTAAAACTAGCACTGAAAATTAGGTCTGGAAACACAGAAGTGTGGCTTATACATAATAAACACGAGCAGGACGGATTGCTTACATGGCAATCAGACCCGAAATGTGAGCAAAATTATGCACTGTATTTTCCAAAGTATGTCTCAATGTATACACTTTATATCTTTTTTAAAAAAACCTCTAATGAAGAGAAAAAAAGAAAAAAATCCTCAAAGTGATAAACTTTTAATGGACAAATGGATCCTACAACATCAGCTGATGATGTTGTAGGATCATGTGGTAGGATTGTACAAAATTCACCTTGGAATCATGATCCTGACAGCTATAAAAGATGTATTTCTTCATTCTTCTTTTCAAGGTATAACTATGACTTCCCGAGAGAGAAACATACCAGCTGTGGCAAAAGGCACTGGATTCTGGCATGCACCCACTGGGATCAAATACAGCCGAGAAACACAAGAACTGCTAAAAGGTACCTGGAGGGTGACAGGAAGATCAGAATGATATTAAGGGTGCATCTACACTGTAGAACACAGATTTACACCATTTTAATGATCATGGCTCAATGCTATGAAATAGTAGTAGTATTAATAATAATAATAATTTATTACCTGCCTCTCTTTGCGATTCAAGGTGGGGTACAACAGGTGGGGTACAGCAGAATGATAAAACACAACATTATTAAAATGCATATAACACAAAACCTCACCATGAAAATGTAGATTACAATTCAAAAGTTAAAATAATGAGAGCTGTCGTTTTACAAGGTCTTCAGCCTCTTTGCTAAAGAGTGCCTGGTACCTCACCAACTTACAAGTTCCAGGATTGTAACATTGAGCCATGGCAGTTAACGTGTTGTCAATATAATATATAGCCCTTGCCTAGCTATTATACACCCTGCTTTGCAGTACTGGAGCATGTGCTCACAGTGTCCTATATAAACTTCACTGTGCATATGGGTCTTCAGATCACATGCATATTTAAATAATCATATACAGCAGCCAATGGATATTGATACAGAAGTTTAGAAAAAGAGCAGATGGCACTGACCACTTTCACAGTCTGCAGTTCCTATCATATTGGTCACTTTTTCTCTGCCTTCCCATCTACAGGGAATCTGCTGTCTCTTTGAATAATGTAAGACTCTGGGTTAATATGGGCAACAATTTTATATAGATAATGTGGGAAACTGGCAGTTTTCCCCCTAGAGTCCCAAGTATCAGCATCATGTTTGTGACCTCTGGCTACAACTGTTTCTTTCTATTTTGGAAATTAGACAGCTAGTGGTTCATGAAACAGCATTTGTCCACTGGCAGCCACTTTGAGTATAGTCAGATATTAGCCTTCCCTATTGTAGTGATGCCCAAACGTGTTGGACAGCAAGCACTCAAACTCCATACGTATTTGTACCCTAAAACATGTGAAGAACACTGGATTCAGGAAAGCTGATATAAATGCTATATTTAAAGACCTTGATAGCATCTTCTAATTACCTGGAGACATTCCCAGAGACCAGAATTATCTTTCCTACACAGCTTATATTTATGTTTATTCCTGTGAAATTAGTGTCCTTTTTTTTTTGTATTTCAGTGATGATGCAAGAATCCAAGCTTACTAGCTTCCAGCAACGTCATCTCGCAAACTGCATGAAACGTGAGTTCTGCCAGGGTCCAACTCTTTCTTTACAGTTAGCTGCTGGTTATTAACCAGTTTCCAGAGTTCTAATTTTGGTTCACTCTCAGTCACATGAGCCATCCTTGAGCAAAAAAATTAAATCACACCCTTGGAAAGCAATCTTACATAGGCTCGAGAGGTCAAACAGAATGCAAGTGGAAATAAGTCACGAGTTAGGTTCACTCGACTCTAGTTTTATCCAGCTTTCTCTGCAGAACTTTAATGACAACTGTTTTGTGGTTCTGACTGCTGGTGAGTCGGGTCTTCAGCGTATACTGTAAAAGCAGTTTGGGATAGTTTTTTTAAAAATTATTGAAGCAGAGGTTCAAAAGAATTTGACAATGTGTCACATACTGCACTTTACCTTGCATTCACAACCAGGTAAATTTTCAGTTTATGTTTCAGATAGCAACTTCCAAAATCCTTCAGCCAAAACCTTTCTCTGAAAGTGTAGCAACTTAATCAATTTTGTTGTATTGCAGCTATATTGGCTTTTTATTGAATTCACATTAGGTTCAGCATTTTGTTAGCTCACCAGAGTAGTGTGCAATACAAACAGGTTTTGCTCAACTTATAAGTTGTTCATTTTTACTGTTTTTTTTAAAATTATTTTTATTTTATTGTTTTATCCCACTCCCACCCAATATTTATTATTATCCCAATAAACTACAGAATTTACATTTGAAATATTAGTCTTAATCCGAATTTTACCACTCCACATTTTAATACATTCTCTAAATAATTCCTAACTGGATCCCATTGACTGGTAGTGAACGCATTCAGATGTGTTCTTCAACATTTCCCTTTTCTTCAAAATGAGAATGTAGGATCCTATTTTAGTCTTCTCTAGTCTTTTTTTAAAACTAAAGCCCAATTAATGTGGGACATCAGGCTTCTCCAAAAGGCTATGCACACTCATGGAGACATTCTGTAGAGATATGACACAGGAGTGCTATGTCACTAAAAACATCATAGCTTTAGATTTATATAAAAACACTCTGGAAGTTATACTATAAATGCATCTGAGAGGCTTTGTAACACACTCTTTGCTTTTCAGGGGACCCACACATGTCGCATGGCTTTGATTTTGGTTTCAAGGAAATCTAGAGAAGAGGTCAGCTTTGGAATTGCATGGGAGGAAGGAAGATAGTGAGGGAGATGTTAACATTGATGTATTAACAACATATAACATGGGAGGCGGTGTTGCAGTTAGCAACACAATGAGTTCATTTTTCAGAGTTATCACATAGGTCTGAGGAAAGGATGTCAAGTTTTTTTCTGTTAAAATAAATGCATCTAAGTATCTATTCAGGTATTTGGTTCAAGTCTGAGATCCTAGAATGTTTGATTTTTGAACCAAGAGAGTCATGTTAAGATTCTGTCCTTGGCTGTATGTCACAAGGGAGGTGTCCACTTTGCCATTTCATAGGAGGTGACTCCCTGCCTGTTCGCTGCAACCCAACATCCAGCAGAGAACCACAGGTTCCAAAGTGTAGCCCGTCACCAAAGGCTTTTATCTCCATCGGTCCCTATGGTAGACCTCATCTACGTCCTGCAGAGAATTGCCGGGCAGGAGATGCGTATATGCGAGAGAAATTCAGGCCCCAACCCACCAGTAAGCGAGCAGACTTTTGGAAATGATATTCTGTATTTACAGGTTACTTTTTTTTTTAAAAAAAAGAGTTCAGTAAAAGCACGTGGCATGTCTTTAGCACTTTAGAATTTAGAAGGGATATGTTTTGGTAATCTAATCTGCAAGGTCAGAATTGTGTGAAGATACATTTGTGTATTTGAGCTTGAGGGAAAAGGCAGAGGTTCTTCTCAATGGGTGGTACTTCATCTCTGAAATGCCCTTTTGATTGAAATACAGTTAGTGCCAGTTGAGGTGGCACCAACTTGAAACTTATTTGCCCAGGCATATTAAAATGTTGTCTTGGCTTAAGTTTAGTTTGCTCTGATTTTTCCTTATGTGTATTATAATACTGTTTTAACTTTTTTTCATTTTATATTGCTAGCATATTTTTGTTCTTCTGTTTTGTTCTTTGTTTTAACTCACCTGGTATCTCAGGATATAGAGCAAGTTAAAATACTTTTAATTAATTAGTGGCACACTTGAAGACACCAATATGTTAACAACAGAGGCAGTATTTTAACTGGCATTTCCTAGTCCTAGCTTCCAACTGCCTGATTTATCCATATGGTCACCCATTACTCTTAAAAGCAGTCAGGAAATTAACAACAAGCTTAAGACTACCCATTTATTAAGTCGTTTATCATTTTTAAAATCTAAAGCTACAATCCTTACACAAACTTAACAAGGGATTAAGTCCACAATGAAAGTGTCTTTCAAGTCAACATGCTTGGATTGTGTTCTAAATGCTTAGCAAACAATCCTGTGTTCAAGCTGTTTCATATAATATATATAACTGATTCAGAACTTTTGCACAAAATACTGATTACTTTCAGTACAGCACAGTCATTGCAATGTGTAGGAGGTCTCTTTATTCTTGGGGACAGAAGTCTGACTGCAGATAGCAAGTGGGAAAAGTGAAACATCATTGTTTTACTTTGCTATTTGTAGGAGACTTGGAGAAGGAGAAGGAAAGGCTCCAAAACATCTTGGCAACTGGAAAGGATAAAAAAGGAAAAAAGCCCCAGAAGCAACCAATCAGAGTGAAAGAAGAAGTACCAGAACTGGACCGGTTCGATGAATGTAAGAACAGTGAAACTATATGGTTAAAAGCAGTGCTCTGGTGCACACTTTATAGTCCAGGAAGATGAAGGGGTGGCCTATGTTCCAGGCTGGAGTACAGTTACTATTTTTTGTTTATTCGTTCAGTCACTTCCGACTCTTAGTGACCTCAAGGACCAGCCCATGCCAGAGCTCCCTGTCGGCCGTCACCACTCCCAGCTCCTTCAGGGTCAAGCCAGTCACTTCAAGGATACCATCCATTCATCTTGTCCTTGGTTGGCCCCTCTTCCTTTTTCCTTCCATTTTCCCTAGCATCATTGTCTTCTCTAAGCTTTCCTGACTTCTCATTATGTTGCCAAAGTACTTCATCTTTACCTCTTTTATCCTTATTTATTATTTAGAGCTAGCAATACCTATTTTATGGGAACCCTGCTTATTGTGTCCTTTTCCCATATCTATAGATGCCAAGTACAGCTGCCAAACACATGCTGCCATATTTGTGGCTAGGTGTTACTGCTTATTTGCATCCAAAGATTTCTTGTACTTCCAGGGTGATCAGAGCAACAGGGGCATAACTCCTATTTTGCTACACAAGAACAATACAATGCAAGGCAGTCCCCACTACAGACTTACTGCTACACATACAGAAGCTCCTTGTGATGGTATCATAGCAAATTGGTACAAGAGGACAAACGAAAGATGGGCACAGTGGATTTGCATTAGGCATCTTGTCAGAACACACACAATGTAGAACTGAACATCAAGCTTAACCCAGGTATAAGGCAGACTAGGAGAGCCAGAGATTTCCTGATACTGTAGAAACAACACACAAACCTATAAAAGTGCAGGGTATCCCCTTTGCAAATGGTGTACACACTACAGAATCTCACTGTCTTTAAGGAATTCTGAGGTACATTTGGTTTGTGAAGGAATGGTAAAGACACATGATTTTGGGAATCCATTGTCTTTTGTGTGAAGGGATGGTGCCAATGTCTCACCTGTGGCAGCAGAAAGGAGTGTGAAAGAGTCATTCATACACATTTTATAGAGGCAGATATTTCAGTCCATCTAGTGCAGTGGTTCCCAACTTTTTTTTTTACCAGGACTCTCCAACATAAGTACCAAAAGGGATTCAATTCAGCTTTTGGTCAACCTTAGATTCGGTTTGGTTATTTATGGTGCTGAATCGGCACTATAACAGGGTTTTATAAGGCCAATCACTCTCATTGCAATGGTGTAGCAATGGACCATATTTAGTTTCTGCGGACCACTGGAGGTCCACGGACCACAGGTTGGGAACCACTGATCTAGTGGTCAATGATCTTCTCTAGTTGATCCACCTTTAAGACAACAGCTCTTTTGAACTGCTTTATAGTTTTCAGTAGTGTATCTCTTCTAAACCTGGTTTCATTTGCTGAAGATAACATCCACTGATAAATCAATCTTCCATGTTTGTGCAATTCTGTTCAGAATGCCACCCAAGACTGTCGCCATGAGCTCATGTCCAGAAATGAACTACATGTAAAATCCTTTTTTCTAGATGTGCAAACAAACCTGTCAAGCTTTCTTCCTTTGAAAGGGATGATCTTTGTTAGATTTAAAAGGCATATTATCAGCCAAACGTATGTCTAAGAACTGGAAGTACTGATGTGTTCTATCCCATGAGATCTTCATTTGAACTGCTTCCTCTTTCTTCACTTGTCTAGTGGTGAATGAAATCCAAGATCGACAGAAGTTTCTGGCAGAGATGGAGGCTCTAGGACGGGGCAAATTGTACCACGGGATGATCCTCACTGAAATATCACAGGTATCCAGCCACTTCTTATCTGAAGATTCTGACCATTTATATAATTACGGTTTCATTCTGACTCCTGAGAATAACATACTTTAAGAATGTGGGAATTTTCTGGTAAATATCTATGTGGAGATAAGCCTTCTGGCCTCTAGAACTGCAGATTATTTTGTAAGGAAATGAAATCTTATGAAATTCTCTTCTTCCTCATCCCCTTTCCAGAAACTGCATGAGATGGAGATAATTGACAAGCAAAGAAGCGCAGAACTGAAAGAGGCAATGGCTAAATCCTTCAATATAGGCAACAAACCTGATCCTCAAAGCACAGAGGGAGCCCAGTAGTCCTATACCAACTTAGCACAGGACTGCATTAGCCTGACTACTTTCTACTATCCCAACAGTGTCAAGAATGGCTCTTTAATGCTTTAGTGAAGCAATGCACAATCTATTTGGACTGGAGTTTGGCAGCTGAACATGGCTGTTTTCCCTCCCCAAAGTCCCCCGTTTGCTGAGTGCCCTCTTTCCCTCTATTCATCTCCACTGAGGTTACTGTTTATTTGCCTCTACCAGCAGCAAGTAAACAAGAATTTTGGAAGCTAGTGAACAGTATTTTCCCTACAGTTCAGCTGGTCAGAAATCCTGTTTTCTGCATGAACTCATATTATTTTACATTAACAGAGTCTTTTCAAGGGTGTGGCTTACAAACAGCCATTTAACTGCTGGCCAGGAATAGTAACTGCAGACTGCTTTCCTTCTTTAAGCAGACAAACAAGTAATGATAGAGCTCAGAATACCTGTCTAACCTCTGAACATTGTGATATGCCTTTAAAAAAAACATTTGTTGCTTTTTATTAGAATGTGTGTGTATAGTAGCAGTTGTTCAAGTGACATAGTTTTGCATGGGTGCCTGTAGGATTCAGTATCTCTCTAGCCAAAACTGGAGGTTTATGTTGGTGTTTCAATCATAATCTTTTGTATAATCACATAAGGCAAGTATGGTGTCTTTTAAATCAAAGTAGGAAACTGAAGACTCAGAACAATTTATCTAAACACAAACTTTTTTCTTTATGTGAGAGGTCAGGACCAGTTGAGATCTGATGGAGGAGCCATGTTTGCTCACATGTCCGCCTCAATCATGCAGAAGGCTTCCGTTTTTACAACTGTGGGTGTGGCTAGGTAAGAGGAGCAGATCTCATCTGTGCCTTCATTCACTGCACTCTGTTGCCTTGAAATACCTTTTGGTCTATTGTTGCTATAAGAAAAGGGTATTGGAGAAAAGTGACTAAGCAGAAAGAGGTGGAGAATCACATTAATCTCCTCTCATTTGCCTACATTCAAAGTTAGATGTGGGGGGGGGGGGGGCAGACATGAGTAGAAGTCTAGTACAGCCGTTATCTGTCCCCCTTGGGATAAAAAGGAAAAATGTTGGTATATACTTGAGACTTCATGACACTCTGCTTATGGCTCCCTGGAAATATATTTATGCAGAACCGACTTTGCTCTTTTTCTGTTTGGATAAGGAGACAAGGAAATAAAATGCTACAACAGATGCTCAGTACAATTGTTCCATTTAATGTCTTTGTTCCCTGCATGCTAGTGAAAACTGCAGTTATTACAGTGTCATTCTGTCCACCAAAGTCTGGTGGGTATTTCTGATTGGAGTAAATCTGATGGTATTTTGGAACCTTGGTTTTTTTAAAAGAGCAAAAGGGAAAGTTGTGCTTTGGGATTGAACCCAGGGGTGACCTTGCTGTGGAGGGTGGGAACCTACTGACAGTTGTCATTCACTTGTAGGGGCTGAGAACATGGCCCTGGCCAGAGCTGGCAACACCCGTCAAGCTAAATCCCCTTCTGGAATTGTCTGGAGTGAGTGTCATAGCCAGGGCCTGGCCAAGATATTCATCGTATTTGGATAAGGCAGCACA
Organism: Anolis sagrei; assembly: GCF_037176765.1. Taxonomy (NCBI): domain Eukaryota; kingdom Metazoa; phylum Chordata; class Lepidosauria; order Squamata; family Anolidae; genus Anolis; species Anolis sagrei. The sequence goes on from NC_090025.1 coordinate 164,576,961, forward strand.
GCAATTTGCTCTGGGCTGGTAGTCTACTCGGCTCACAAGAACTCAAGACTAACAGCTGACTAACCAACATCTACAATACTATCAGTGTTTTAACTCAGACCAAACAAACATTTCAATAAATAGCTCCTCAGCGCAGAGGAGAAGGCAGAAAGAAAGGAAGAAAGACACGTCTCTCTTCTTCACACACACACACACATAGAGCAACATACATATACCAAAATCAAAAGAAAGCTGGGAGTGTGGTAGAGGGATTTACAAGTCTGCTAAGAAAATAACAGAAAGCACTGTCTTTGCATTTTTAGAAAAGTATCTACAGACCAAGCTGGGGGAGGAGCAGTTGAGATGCCCCCAAATGAGTGAAGGGTGGCACTGATGAGCAAGGCAAACAAGCCTGGTTGGCATTGAGTGCAGCTTGAGATCTTCTAATGCCTAACAGCGGACAGGGAATATTTGATCCTTTCCCAGCTTCCTGCATCCCTCAAGGAGCACCATAGATGAAATTAGCAGCAGCAACCAAGAGGGTTTATAAGGCGCAGTGAGCGTTGTATTAACTCATTTTGCTAAATGGTTTCCCAAGAGGTCCAGCATTCACTGTACATTACCTTTGGTTGTGCAGAAGGCTTCTAAAAGTGGGACATTTTAGAATGGATTCTGGTATTTTGGCTGTTTCTATAAGCCATTATGACACTGAGGTGTTTTATCTGCAAACTCTTTGAAATTTTAACAGTTTTAAGCCAGCAATAAAATAAATAATCCTACTCTGAAAGCCCCAAGGTTTTTCAAAATTATTTTTGTTTTTTGACACGCAGGTAAAAGTACATTCGGAGCGGGAAAACAGAGTCCCACCCTCTGTGACTGCTGTAAAGGGTTTTCATAATGTCAGGCACATGTGATTATCACAGTTAGAGAAGGGAGACAATTAGTGCAAGTTTCCCAGAGCCACCCAAATCCTGGACTGCTCAGAACCATGAAAAGAACATGTGCGCAACTGAGGAAGTCAGACATGATTTCACCTCTTCCCCGCCCTCACCCCTCCCTGAGGCTAAAAGAGACCAGCGACTTTCTCCTTCACATTTGCCCTCTATAATTTTCAGTGCTGACTGGGCTTGCCATTATCCCACCTTTACCCCCTGGTTCTTAAGGCGGAGGAGCACCTATTGCTGGAAGGTGACCATCTTTCTCCAGGGAAAAGCCAGCGTTCATGTATGGCGAGCCATGACCTCTTAGAAGGACAGCAAGCTGGAGGCAGCAAGTCCTGTTTGCCAAGTACCCAGCTGAACAGGGCAGAGGCAGTCAGAGAGCAACAACAGCCCTCTCCTGCTTCTGGCTGCCACGCGCTTTAGCTTTTATCCTTGGGTGACTTGCTCTTTGACTCATTTTTGTTCCCAAGGAGCTTCAGCACTTTCATGGGCTTGAATTTCCCTTTTTTCTTGTTATCAGCATCAGTTTCCTTGTGAAATTCTGGAGAGAGAAAGAGAGATGTATAAAACATTCTTTCTGTGGAATGCAAGCTGAAAAAGGGGGGCATGGGAAGGAAAAAAAAACAGGCAGAGCTTGGACAAGTTAACTACTTTGAGAACAATATCCAGAATGAAGCATTTGTCCATATTTTTGAATAAGAGTTCTACCTGAGCTGTCATGTAACTTATATACATACAAATTATCTGGAACACCAGAGACTCTGTGCTAAATACATTCTTAATTCCAGGACACAAAAACCGGAATTATGCAGGTGGACAATTTAGCATAAACCAAACTGACACTGTTTACAGAATGTATAATTTACACAATTAAGATATTTTTGGTACTTCTGGAGGAGTGTGGAAAAGACAATAGCCACTTAACTGATGCACAACTATTGTTTCCATGTCCTCGCAATTAATGCAGCCTGAAATCACTGCATTTAAATACCAAGGTGATATGCACACTGCAATATTCCAGGGGCACACAGAAAACCCAAAATATTCCCTTGGTGCTAAATACGACTGGCTGAGTATTTTTTTCCTGTTAAGTCTTTAGGGTTGACAATAAAAAAACTGCAAATGTTCATGTAAAATATCTAACAGGTTGCATTTCAGTATTAAAGGGAAAGGATGGAAGGAGTCCTGGGTCACTTTTAAGACGAACCAGTTTATTCCAGCATGAGCTGCCATGGATTGCAAGACATATTAATAGGTTAAAATATTCAAGCTGCAAGTATTATATGCTCAGTTACATAGTTATGGGGGGTGGGGGGTGGAATAAATTGTCTGTATTCCAGATTGAAATAAATTACAGAAATACAGATGCATGAGTGCATCTGAGCATGTGTACTGTAATCCACACCCCCCCCCCCCTGCGAAAATAAATTATCGCAAAAGATTCTATAAAGCTCTTGGATTCTTTTAAACCTTTTCCTTCCTTTTGGATTTCTAATGTTTGGGAGAAGACAGGGATTTTGTGCCTTGCACTATTTCATACCCTATACAATGGCTGGCAACACTAAATAAATAAACACTCAATAAATAAGGGAAGTATGCTAGTATCACATGTGGCTGAAACTGGTTTGGGAGAAAGCAAAGAATCCTTTGAAATCTGTCCCACTCCCAATAATATTTTCCTCTACTTCCTATTTGCTGTTTCTATTGAATATGCAGGCTGAATGTGACTGAAATGATTGGGGAGTATTTCAGAAAACATGATACAATATATAACTTTCTCAATATGTATCACTCTTAGGATAAATCTGGGATGCCTGATGCAGGTTTTAACATGGTTAGCATGGTATCTACAGACAACTGATAACTTGAGAATCAATGTCAACAAGGAAATATATGGGCTGTTTAATTTCTGGAGCCTGGTCCTCACTGACCTTTCTTTTTAATCATTGCTTCCAACATTTTGTCCTCTTCTTCCTCTCTGACAAAACAAGAGAAAGCAAGAGTTAGATTAGCCTTAGGGAGAGCAGCTATCCTCTCTGGAGAGGATTTCATGGTAAGAATTATACTATCAAGTTGTGGTTTACCTTTGCCGGTCTTCATCCAAACAGTTGACTATGGCATTACGTTGCTCAATAATGGTCACAAGCTCTTGCATCAACACCTTCTCCCTCACCCGGTCATCATCCGTCCATTCTTTCTCTGTCCAGCAGAGAGAGAATAAAACAGTGACAATAAGAACTTCATTTGGTAAGATGGCAAAACTCCTGCTTCATGAAATTTTCTCTGATACACGCCCATTTGACACCCCACCCCGCTCTCAATGTTTTCCTCTTTTAATACAGAAATTGCTTGGATTAATGGGACAACCTGAGTAAGTTCTGGCATTATATTTTGGTGTGTATTAATACAGACATAAAACATGGCCTATCAGAAAGTGAAACAACACATAGGATAAGAATATATCATCTCCTCCCCTCCCACTTACCTTTCCATGGTGTTGGGATTGCCTGCCCCTTTGAGGCAAGAGGCCAGGTTAGAATAGAACAGAAAGCTATAACTTACCCTACTGTCACATTATTCCCAGCAACTTGTGTATTAAAGGAGGAAAGACAGCTATAAAAACATCCTGAAGTGTAAAAATATATCACTGAATATTAAAATTAATACTGCCCATGCCATCTTATTTCCAGTTTCTGTATATGGTTGTGAAAGCTGGACAAGAAAACTGATAGGAAGAAAATCAATTCATTTGAGCTGTGGTACTGGAGAAGAGTTCTACTAAAGAAAGCCCCAAATAAATGGCCCTGGAGCAAATCAAATCTTAATTCTCCCTAAAAGCCAAGATGACTAAACTGAGATTGTCATGCTTTGGACATCTCATGAGAAGACGTGACTCACCAGAAAAGACAACAATTCTAGATAATATGAAAGGCAACAGGGAAAAAGGAAGAGACTATCCACATGACAGATGGATAGACTCAATCAAGGAAGCCACAGTCTGCAAGTCCAAACCTTGGTTGTTGATAAGAGGGTGACTTGACGGTCTCACATTCATAAGGTCACCATAAGTCAAAGATGGCAATTAACAGCAAAAACATTATTTCCAGTTAAAAGGATCCCAAGTAGCATGGTTATAGTTTGGAAAACGCATTGACCATTGAAATATGGGGATTCTGGGAGGTATAGTCTATCACCTCCAAAAAACACTTTCCCAGGTAGACTGCAGTAAAGAGCACTGGACTGGACAGACAAATCGCTTGACTTAGTATGAGCATAAGGCTGATTCCAATATTCCAATTTTTTGAATTCCTATTCAAATTTCTCTCCTGACAAAGTAACTTTTTTCTGTAGCTCAATACATATAGCTCAACATATACTTAGTTATACACACTGATTGATTATGTTCTCTGTTCTTTTCTATGCATCATTCATATTTTCAGCCTATTCTGGGAGCATCCATCATCTTGGACTTTTGTTAACTAGATAAGGGAATGAGATATAGAGGGTGCACAGATAGGCTGGTAATAGAAATAGAAAACTCCTTTAATTGAACAGTGCTCCCTGCTGGCAGTTAAGATGCACAGAAGTGAAGAAAAAAACACTAGCAACAAAAAAACAATCCTCTCAGTGTAATCCAACCCTTCTCAATTTGGGAGCTTCCAGATCTACTAGACGATAATTGTCAGTATCTGCCAGTCAACTATAACAATGATTTAAAAACCTTCAGCAGGAGCACAACAAAAAAGGCTTACCAGGTTTATTGAGAAGGCACCGCAACTCAAACTCCACATCAGCCTGCCGCTGCTCCAAGTTTTGTTGCTTAAAACTAAAAGAAAGGAAGCTGAACATTATTAACTTTGCAATTTTAGCATTTGTGTGTGTATATATATTCTTGAATAAAAGCTATATGCAGTCTACCATACACTTATCCAGCCCAGCATTGTTTGTTTCTAAAGTAGCCAAACAGATTATGAAGGCAAAACTGTTCTTCTGATCCTGTTCCTAACGACTGCTCTCCGCTTTAAAGATTGTGAAGCCCTCTCAAAGTGGTTACAACCCTCTCAAACAAGTAATATACCAGGAATACAATAATAGGGAAATATTCATTGAGATAATATTCCTTTTGAAGTATGTTTTTCCAAGGATCAGTCTGAATATTGGATACTTTTGAATTCTGGTTGCACACTGAATATTGTTTCAGCATTATCCAATAAAAAAGGGAATGATAACTGAAAGAGGTGAATATGCATCAAATAGACTTTTCCAGCTATGAACTCTCAAGCAATCATGGCATGAGGTCTATTTCACTTGCCTCCACTCTGGTTCCACTGGGCATTTTGCCTTTGTGTTTTGCCCTGAGCTTTCTATTTGCAGGAGGCCACCCAAGAAACAGTCCTATTCAGAGCACAGTGATGCCAAAATAAGCCTTGCAGGGTTCAATAATATCTGCTCCTCAGTGAGCATCTTTGGGACTGCAGGCAAACTCTGGGACTGCAGCTCGTTCTACTCACATGTAGATGAGTTCAGATTCCCGTCGTACCAGCATATGCTTCTCATGGATGAGTTTAAACCAGTCTACCAGCAAACCATCTTCAGGTGCCTCTGCCAATCAAATGGGGAGCATGGGATCAGAAACTTTCAGAGGGAAAGGAGCCACTTTCCTTCCCCTGTGAAAGGCAAGGGGTAGATGCACCAGAGCACCTCTGTCTCTTGCTCAATGCCTCCTTCAAGTAATAAGGACCCAGTGATGCTATTTTTGAAGTACAGGTCCAATAACAACATTGAGAGAAGTATTTCTTCAACTAACAATGCCTCTGTGAAGGCTCCAACCCACCTCCTAAATGTTCTGCAACAAAGTACCAACAGATTCCCTTTTCCTCTTTGCCAATGTTTTAATAGAGACACATTCCCTGTGATCCTCACCCATCACCTCCCCCAGGGAGTGAAGCTGAGAGATAAAACTGATGTTTCCCCCACTTTAACCTGCTGCAGTTCACTTTCTCCCTCACAAAAAAACAGGTGTCATAAGCAGTCCTTTACTTTGAATATCAATCAAATCAATTTCACAATAGCCACATTCAGAGAGGTTCTGGTCTATTATGAGAAAGGTAACAAACCAAAAACCTATGGTTTGTTTATTGTGGCGCGCAAATCTGTAAACACAGCACATTCCCAAGTTTATGACTCTGGCATATCTGAAACACAAAGTTCCTGGTTTATACATGACACTAAATAATTGATGACAGAAGACCAAGTTTCCTGAACTGTTCCCACTTGTAGATGGATCAAATAATGGTGCTTAGCCTCCATGTTTCCTCAAATAATATGCATTGAAATATATGCTGAAAATAATATTAATGAGAGTTCTGTGGCTGAGAAGTAACATAATTTTTTTTCTAAAGAGACAATGAAAATTTAAAAACCCACAACCCCCCCCCCCCAAAATACTTTCCTTAAATAGTTGAAAATGTTAAAAATAATTAATAATTGATAATGAATAATTATTTTCAAATTATTTGAAAATAATTGTTTCCAAAACGTGTTTCAATGTTACTATATACAACTTCTAAAAACACTCTGTAAGATATGATGAGGAAATACATTGCCAAATAAGAGCTACAGTCTGACCCTTGACTCTGCAGGAAATATGTTCCCAGACTTTCTGTGGATATGCAAAACCATGGAAAACAGTGGATTCTACCCTCACCAAAATGAAGTTTCCAGCCCAAGAACAGCATGGAGCTATTCTAGAGGACCTAGAAAATGCCTACAGATACAATATTTTGTCAGAATTGGATAAATGAAACTGTAGGTATCAGTCCCGTGGACAAGGAGGTTGAATTGTACTCAAGACCAAGTTGATGATCCCACAGTGGCAAGTCAGAAGGAAAAGCTGTCCCACTTGACAATCAATATTTCCTTGTACCTCAGAACTCTTCCGGTCTCCCCCCTCCCTCTTTCCCCCCAGAGTGGCATCACCCATCCTACCGTTCTCCATGCTGCGAAGTTTTCGTTCTAGCTCAACTCCTCTGTGCTCCAACTCATCCAGCTGTTGCTCAATGCTGTCCATCTCACCATAGATATCTTCCACAGGGACATACTGGTCTGACTGAACCTGAAGAAAGAAGAACAAAGAGACATACTTCTTTTTAAAAATAACTGCAACAACAAAACAAGCAGCTTTATCTTTCTGGAAGATGCCAACAGACTTCAGAGGCACAGAACAGAGATTAAAATGACTGAAAATACTATTTTATTTTTTAAAATGTGAACAAGCCCCAGGAACGGGATGGGACTTTGCAGTCTGGGCTTTTTGCCTCCTCCAAGCACTTCTTGAGGATGTAAGAACATCCCTGCACACAGTTTTGAGTATAGCTAGATATCAGGAAATTGCTGCTAGAAGAGAATTTAGGGTAGAAATGATCTTGAAGGGCAGGTTCCAAGCCTAACCATCACCTCTTAAAAATGGAGTATGTTTTTTAAAGAAGCTACTACCACTACATCTAAATATCAGTCTTCCCTTCATGGCATTACTTAGGCCTCTGCTTCTCTCCTTTACTATTGACTTAAAACGCCAGAGCAGGTAGTGCAGTCCTTCTTCTTTCTTCTCATTTACCTTCCGTTTGATTAATGGAAAGCCATGTCCAGGAGCAGGAGGCCTCGCTGGCTTGGGTCCTTTGGGATTTTTCTTAATGGAGGGGGAGGCAACAGGTGATGGCTTCCGGTTGAAGGGATTCTCTTTACAAGATGACTGAAGACAAACACATAAAACAGAACATTACCTTAAGCAAGGATATGATCCTGGGCTACTTTTCAACTTAAATGGTTTTTTGAGGAAGTCCAGTGATGTCTAACATAATCAGTGTGTATGGTTAAAAGGAAACTGAGAAAAAGCCAAATATATTATTATTAACTCTGAACTATAGAGGCAGCAAAACCTTAACTCAGGCTGCAACTTTCTGTCAAGATACTTCAATATACATAGATGCCTGTGCATATATGTTGATGGCCTGTCTTTCAGCCAATGTCAAGAGCATGAATACAGATTCTGCAGAACAGCTGTAGTGAATTTGGTATCTGCCACTAGGCACAAAGTTTCATAGTATCATAGACTCTTATAACTGGAAGGGGCTGCAAGGGCCATCCAGTCCAGTCGCTGCCATGCGTTATAACTAATTGCAGTCTTCCTGAAATATGTTGGTGTAAGCTCTGTTTAAAGGCCTCCAAAGAAACAGAGTTCACCCCTAACCCTGGGGCAGTCAAACAGTTTTTACAGATAAGAAATTCTTAATAATGTTATTTATGTCAGAAATATTAAATATTAATTAGGTATTTTTAATTACAAAAATGTGAGTCAAGCACTCAAAGGGTTAAATGGGCGCAATGACTCAGCAAAAGCTGTAGTTCACTAGAAGCAGGTGCGATTATAGCTTAGTTCCCTCAATCTGTGAGAGGTCTCTGTGGGAGAAGGGCCTCAGTGTGTTAGGTAGTCCTCAGTATGAAAGGCCTCAGTGTTAGTTTGCCTCAGTGGGAGACAGGTCTCAGTCTGAGAGAGTCCTCAGTGTGGGAAGGCCTCAGTGGGAGAAAGGCCTCAGTGTGAGGTAGGCCTCAATGTGTTAAACCTGGTGTGTAAGAAGCTTTGGTGAGAGTAGCCCCAGGTTGAAGGCCATCGTGCATGAAGGCTGCTGTTTGTAAAAAGCTACTCTGTGAAGTTCCTGTGTAACTTTGGTGTGAGAAGAGACTCTGTGAGAGCGAAGCTGTTTATCTTCATGAGAAAGAATCCCAGCATGGAAGCAAAGAAGAAAGTATAAAGAACTTTGTTCGTGTTGTGGAAACCATTTTCTTATTGTTCCTTTTATCACTTCTGGCTACTGCTGCTGGTAAGTTACTCTGCTGTGCATTTATGAGGAGGGTCTTTTGTTAATAAGCCCACTCGCCCAACAGGTTAATAATAAAGTGCAATCATTTACCACCAATAAAATTTATGAGAAATCAGGGCCATGTGTCAGTGTTCAGCATCAAACTCTTGAAGCATGCAATTACATCCAATTTCAGCACCGAGGACCAGTGTAAGTCAGAGGAGTAATTGCATGAAAGATCTATAGCAGAAGTGAAGAATATTTGATGTTCCAAAAATTTGGGATTTCAATTCCTCCAGTCTTTTACCACTCTAACTGGGGCTGCTAGGAACTGGGGACCAAAGCATATGGAAAGCCCAGGGTCCCCCACCCTGAATTATAAACAGGACCAGGATCACCAAATCCCACCTAGGCCTTTGAAGCATCTGCCCTGAGACAGTATGTACTATAAGGAGCCTTGAAGAAAGTGTGTCGGGAATAATGGAAAGGGACTTTATCTAAGAAAGTAACTTCAACTTACCTTTGGCTGTGCTTTGGGCGAAGGAGAATTCCTGGCAGCCCCGCTATTCAGATCTGAGACCAAAAGGATAGGTGTGGGAGTGGCACCTGCCAGGGGCTTGGGTGAGGCTTGCTCAGAGCTGGTTTTCAAGTTCCCAGCTGAGCAGCTATTGGTAGTCTGTAAATTCCCCACTGGTACCTCATTGCCAGAATCAGCCAACTCACTAGATGACGATAAGGAAGAGACAGTGGAGCCACTGGGCAGAGCTGCAGTGCCCTCATTAGAGGAGATGTTGGCAAGTGGGGGGTCCAAGATGGAAGCAGGTGGAGCATGGACCATAGGCTCAGAGGAGCTCTTGGGCACAGAGATCTCCTCCAAGTTTTCAGCTGCCTTGACCAAACACTCAGAGGCGATACTCTCCAGGCTGAGAGCAGGAGATGGGGTGGAAGAAGATGGCTCTGATCGGGAAATTCTAGAGATGGAATGGTGAGCTGCAAAACAAGTGAAGCATTTGAGAGGCTGTGATGATACACACTTACCTGAAGAACCACTTTGCTTGTTAGGGCCATTTACAGATAGAAGCTATTTTGGTTTAGCCTCCTGGTCGCAGGTTAGAAATACTTTTCAATCACCAACCCCAATTCTATCACCCATCCATCCTGAGCCAGGTTTCCCAAACCAGGAGCCCCACCCCTGAAGTTTTAGACTATAGCTTAGAGTAACTTGAAATGATGGGAATTGTAGTTCAGGAACCCAGAGGGTCCTGGGTTGAAGAAAGATGCGCTGAGTAATTTAATTCATAGCATGTTTTAAGCAGAGTGCATATGTAAAAGGAATGCAGATAGAGACAATTAAAGCAGAAATCAAGAACAATTAGGGGGCGAAGCAAAATTTTAAAAACCTCAAAGATATACAAGGTTGGGAGAAAACATTAACAGCAAATATCTCTCAGGCCCTATCTACAATGCGATATAATGCAGTTTCAAAATGCAATTTATCTGCATCAAATGGTAGTAAAGACTTATATAATGTAGTTCAACACAATTCAACTGCATTATGAAACTGCACTATATCTCAGTGTAGATGGGGCCTTAATTCCTATGTTCCATCAAATATAGGTCAAGAAGGTTCAGCTTAGCCACAATCCTTTGCTACTGAAGGCATTCAAAAGGTCTCGATTACCACCCAGAAGCATTATATGAAGGAGAGAAGGTAATATGTATATTGGAAAGATGCCAGAGGTGCCTAATTTGTTTCCTATTTGAAGACACAATACAGACTCACCAAGTGGGGAAGCATTGGGAGCCTTTGGTGCTGGACGCTTCTTTGTTCTGGGACTACTGGTAGGGGTGATGCCGTACCAGGGGTGAGCAACCCTCGAGGTTTCAGCCTCAGCCTGCTCTGGTTTTGAAGCATTCTGTGGTATGGCAGACCCCTCCTCTTCTTCTATTTCCTCCTCTTCCTCATCCTCAAAAGGGTTGTAGGGCTTTGATTCCCTTGTAGTGGGCCTGCTCTTTCTCCCTTCTGCCTTCCCTTCCTCTGCAACATCTTCATCCTCTTCTGAAGCCCTTGGTGGACTCTCCTTGCTACCACCTGGTGGGGGAGGAGCAGGCTTCCTCTTGGGCTCCCCCTGAACCAATGCAATCCATGGAGGGTCCTTTGGCTTTGGTGACTCTCCAGTTCTAGTGAGAGGTGCAGGGAGAGAGGACATGGCATAAGGAAGGATGCAGTGAGGGAAAATTGAGCTCTCTTGGAATAGAAAGGTACTGCAATGTTCACTGCCCCTCAATAGTAAACTGTTCCCTCCCTTATATATCTAAAGCTGCATGTACAATAACCCTCCCTTATCCATTGACATGATATCCATGGTTTCACTCACCCATATTACAAAGATATACAGATTTATCTGCCCCTCTCTGAAACTCTCCACAGTCTTCTGTGGAATGCTTCTGGCCCACATATAGTCAAAATATAAGGTTTGCTATTATCCACAGTTTTGGGTAACCACTGGAATCTCGGGAGGTATCTCCCATGGATACTGGGGCCATATTGTATTTTGGGATTCTGCCACATAAGCATCAGAATGGGTACTAAGCAAAGAAGCCAACCTCCACACCAGCTGAGCTTTAGTTTTTAAAATAAAATTACGCATATATTTATTTTGCTTTTTAGAACAAAAAAGTACAGGATATTACAAGTACAGACAATGTTATAATAATAAGAGAAACAATGTATGTAATACCATCTTCTGCCTTTAGTAGATAGAGAACTGAAATGGCCAAAGACATGGCATTTAGTCTTCTCAAGTCCTGCTCTGAGTAGTTAAATAACAACAACAACAACAACAATAACAATAATAATAATGATAGTAATAATAATAATAACAATAACAACAATAATAATCTTTATTTCTATGCCACCCTATCTCTCCAAGGCGACTTAGGGTGGTTTACAACAGAAACTAATTGTTACTAAGAACAGCTTATTACATAAAAAAGACTCTTGTACCACTTTAAATGCTCATTAGGTTTGCTGACCTCTAAAGTACCACAGATCTTACTGTTTTTTGTGCAGTAGGTTAACCACCCAAAGCCCTTTTCTACCCTAGGATAATCTCTATAGGCCAGACAAAATGCATAAAATACATCATGCAAAATTTTGAAGTTTTGTGGCTTCTTCATCAGGCAAAGCTATTAAAAATCATACAGAAGAAAATTAACAATATTAGACTTACAGGCTTACATTTTGTTGTGCATAGAAGCATAATTATTTTGCGGATTTTCTATTTTGCTGTATTTTCCTGCATGACTAATGCTATCTTCTGGAGTAATCTCTATTACAAATATAAAATCACTTTTAATTAATGCTTCGACTTGCAATCCAGAAGTTCAGGAGGTGTTATGATCTGAGAATAATTTATCAGATTCATTCTGTCTCAAAGTGATTTCAGAGCAAAAAGACATACCGTTCTGAGGATGCTGGCCTGCCTCTGGGCTTCGGAACTGGAGGACAGGGGTCAGAAGGCCTACCTAATCCGGAATTGAAGAAAACAGCAAGTGTGTGGCATCTTCTAGAAAGTGGCTCCAAATCAATTTAAATATTGGAAATGTATTTTGCAAACCAAGTAACTGCTCCTTATTCTGGACAAAAACTTTATCATATCATACATTTGTAAAATGTCGCCTAAAAGTACTGTAGTCTCTTACGTTAGGAGGGTGGATGCCTACCTCTGGGAGCAAGACCAACACAGCTTATCTTTACACTCTGAGGACAAGCCCAAGGGACTTTCATCCATCCATGCTCCATGTCCATGCTTTTTTTTTTTTTTTAACATATTTTTAAACTCAGGGATTCAAGTGGCCAAGCATTCTGTTTAACAACTTACCTACTAGACACCCAAAAGTGTGTGTTAGGGACTGTGAACATGCTGACTGGAGAACTCTAGCAGTTGTAATTTTTAAAAAACAACTTTTTATAAAGCCTGTATGTCAGCTGTGAAGGAAGGAAATCTCTTCCACAACCAGCATGGAACACACAGCAGAATGTCAAATGGAGAAAGGATCTGGAGGCCACAAGTTCCCAACCTTGACAAATTATGCTCTTTTAAGCAGACCGTAAACCCACAGATTTGTTGTTTGCTGTTACTGACTTGCTTTGATATTTTGTGCCAAGATTTATGTGTAACCTCTGTTTGTTTTTTATTCACTGCGTTCTGGGCAGGAGCAGGGTTGCTTTTCTTTGTATTCTTTTTTTTCTGCAATGCAAACAGCAGAGGGGTCAGCATTTTCCCACAGAACAAATATTTTATAAGCAGAAGATGGTCCTAGATCCAGTCTTAAATCACGGGTGGACGTCCTCTATCAGTTCAGGGACTGTTTTCAATTTCAGAGTTCTCAGCAGCTGCTTTTCAGTTCAAAGAGGGTATGTCAAGAAAATCCTACAGTATTTTTCCATGAAGTTATTATCAGCAGTAACAAGTCTACCAGGAGATGAATTTTAACCTTTCAGAATGGGGAAAATACAAAGGCTGGGAACCACAAAGACAATCATGCTATAAAGATGGGGGAATGAGGAAGAGAATATCAATCTGGGGAAACCTTGAGGACTATATTTACAATGGGTGCTTTTTGTGTGTGCCTATAATTAATATGCATTCCATCTGACTTTAGCATCATGCAATGGCATGGAGTCACAAGAGCCATTTCTTGATTTCCTAACTGGCTCACATTTCCTTACCATTGACCATGCCAGATCCTAGCTCACTGCAGCTCCCAGTCTGGATATTGGCTCTAGGCCTTGGAACAGGATGAAAATTTGGTGGCAACAGAATTTTAGTTCAGGTCTTAGGCTCCCCATTCCAGAGTTAAAGAACAAGTAAGATAAATGGCGACAGGCAAAAAGATTTTTTTCTATGATACTCTCCCTAGACAGTCTCTTTTCAGCACCAGTTTTTTTTAAAAAAAATTCTTAGGGGTATTTGAAACTGCTTTAGTACTTTAAGATCATCGTCTCCAAACCTTGGATTCCCAAGTGATGTTTGATGACATATTCCTCCATATCTGACTGATGGGAAATGTGATTTTGGCTCTTAACACTGTTTATTCTTTGTTTTACTTTTGATGTGTCGCAGTTTAGCTTTAATTGCTGATTTTGATTTTTATCTTATATTTATTATTCTTTTACTTTTATTTTATGTTTTTGATCTATCTGTGCACTAACAAGGAAACTTCAGTCACTGGGTATTTTCTAATTCAGAGAAAGAAGGAACAGGATGCTGAGTGGCATACAGCCTGATTTTTTTTTAAATGACCATTCTCAGAATTTCATACGTAGCTACTGGTCATACCATTGAGGGATTCTTAAGAGTTGTAATCCAAATAGTAAATTTCCCAATATGTACTGGAGACCTGTGGTCAATCAAAGTAGACAGTACAAGGCTTGGTGGACAACTGATTTGTCCCAACACAGGGTTTTGCTTTTCAGGAGAAAAAGACTTCCTAAAGAGCTTCATTGAGCCTCAAGAACAGACATGAACTTAGATTCAGTGGGTGCTTTTTGATTGTGTCTACCATTTATACACATTCCATCTGACTTTAGCCTCATGCAGTGGCATGGAGCCACTAGAGCCATTTCTTGATTTCCTGATTGGCTCACATTTCCTTACCATTAACCATGCCAGATCCTGGCTCACTGCAGCTGTCAGTCTGGATATTGGCTCTGGGCCTTGGAACAGGATGAGAGTTTGGTGGTGACAGAGTTGTAGTGTCTATGCTCTTCCGGGGGGCAGGAGTGGGGCGAGTCTCCATGAGCTTAGCTTTCTCCTGGATAAACATTGGGGGCTTTGCTGGCACAGGGGGCTTGGGAGGCATTTGAGAGGAAGGCTCAGAGACAGGATCAGATGCAAGTGTTTCATTCTTTGGCTGGACAAGAGGCATCTCAGTCTCTGCTTCCACTCTGTCAACTGCTTTTCCCTCTTTGTCTCTCTCTTCTATAGCTGATGGATTAGTCTCTAATATTCCATTCTCTTCCTCTGCACCAGCAGTCACCATCCCAGGCTCTTTACTTTCCTTTACATATTGAAGATCTGGACTCGGCCTCCGCTCAGCTCTCCCACTCAGACCCAGTTTCCCACGATGTTGGGTGCATACAAATGTGCCCAATTCAGGTCCAGGCTTATAAGATCCAGGGAGAAGTGTGCTGGAGCATTCCTTACACCTGTCAGAAAGAAAGCTTGTTACCAGAAGGTAAGAAAGCATTGTGTCCTAACTGAAAAGAACAATGTGCAGCTCATGATTTTGTCGGATTACCTGCAAGAATCTGGACATTTAACCTCCACCTCTTGGCCTCCCTTTCCCATTTGATCAATCACATATATGTGAGGAAGGGAGCACTAGCGAGTGGTGTATCAGGGATGATTCTCAACTTCTATGTTTTAGACTGATGGATTGTCAGACAAAAGTGGTTTCTTTCTGGGGTGCCATTATCTGGTCCCCTGAGTGCCCAACTCATGAGGATGGTTAAACAAGGCCTGCCAAATTATCATCAACTTGAGAATTTTCAAGTATGGGAATTTCAGGATATTTACTGGGGAGATAAGCAATCTCTTTGGATACTATTATTAGGTTTCCCCTTGACATTAAGTCTAATCGTAGCCAACTCTGGGGGATGGTGCTCATCTCCATTTCTAAGCAAAAGAGCCAGCGTTATCCGTAGACACCTCCATGGTCATGTGCTCAGCATGACTGCATGGAGTGCCGTTACTTTCTCACCAGAGTGCTATCTATAGATCTACTCACCTTTGCATGTTTTTGAACTGCTAGATTGGCAGAAGCTGGGGCTAACAGTGGGAGCTAACCCCACTCCCCAGATCTGAAGTGCTGACCTTCCGGTCAGCAAGTTCTACAGCTCAGAGGTTTAACCTGCTGTGCCATTGGGGGCTCCATTATTAGAAGTATTCATAAATATATAAACATATACATTCCCTTTATGGAAAAACACAAAAATAGCAATGTCTAGGTGTATTGCTTCAGGGTATTTCATTACACTGCATTTTAAGGCACCATTCGTATCAGTATATCATGTTATATTTAGCTATCAATATATTATTTTTCATAGGGAAAGGCATAAAAACTGAAGCTTGATCTCTTTGTTCAGACTTGGTAACAATCAATACATGATGTGAAAACATCATCTTTCTAAACCACTTAACACAGTTTCTTATCCCATCATTATTATCCTCAGGTTCGTCCATCACTTCTTATATGTCTGCTAAGGCATCATACAGACATTTCATAAAGGCTTTAATTTGCACATAATTCTATCCCATGTATATTCATAATCTATAATGATATAATACAGCAAATTACACATGACAGAATACATTGTCGTCTGTCTGAAGAATTAACACAACTTTAACAGGTCTCTGTAATTACATAGGTATGCAAGAGTTATTTTCCTTGTTACATTTTACAAGTGTTCATAATTACTTAGAAATATTTGTTCTTATTATAACCCTATAAATCAGCATTTTAAGGCACAAAATCAGGGCAATTATTTGTCTTTAGTTTATCAACCAGGTTGTCATAGACAACAGCATTATACAGTGAAGGTATGCAGAAAAGCTGCCTCATTTGAAATTTCTTTCAATCTTTTTAATGCTCCTTGTTTATTGACCAATCAAAATGATTCACAACTGATAAGACAGTTGAAGTAGGTTAGGTGTTCTTCTTACCTTTTCCAGCTAGTATACATTGCATTGTCTGTCTTCATTCCAAAATTTACTGCTGCCCCCTCATCCCATCCCTTCCTGAAAACCTATGCTTCTTAAATATCATTCTATAGGCATTTTACCTATCTGTTTACAATCCAAGGTATCTGACATTGTTCTCAGACTGACAGAAAATCTGTAGCACACATTATTTTCTAGAGAAGACACATACCACAGACAGCTGTGAAAACTGGTCTGGAAAATGTCTCACTCCCATACTGAACCTTTGTATACACCTCAAAACAGGAATAATATGAACAACAGTCCAAAATGGGCTTGACCTTAAGAGTTATGAGTGTTGGGTGTTTGCACTTAATAGCAGAGCTCCATGTAGCTGAAAATGTCACCACAAACTCACAGTATCCAACTCCATATTCAAATATTCTGCCTTATTTTTCAAAGGTTGATTTAATACTTTTGAGGAATGTTAGTACTAACAAAAAAAAGATAGCCTGAGCAATAAGTCTATAAAACATAAAAGACAGTCATCAGTTAGAAAAAGAACTTTTGAGTACACAAATGATAGTCTTCATTTAAATAGAGAATCTTGATGGCTCCTCCTTCCAGCTCATTATTT
The DNA here is from genome assembly GCF_037176765.1 of Anolis sagrei. Classification (NCBI taxonomy): domain Eukaryota; kingdom Metazoa; phylum Chordata; class Lepidosauria; order Squamata; family Anolidae; genus Anolis; species Anolis sagrei. The sequence goes on from NC_090025.1 coordinate 164,594,083, forward strand.
TTCCTCTTTAAAATGCATAATGGTAGGCCTCTCAATTTATCATTCAGGAAATGAAAGATGCGCCTGGTGGCCTTCTCCACTAGGAGAAGAGGTGATAATGTCTGCTTCCAATGGGCTTGGGTTGGAATAGCTTACCTGAAGCACTGACGGTGGTAGAGCTTTCCATCGGCCAGATAGCGCTGGACCAAGTGAACATGTTGTTGGCAAGCTGCACAAGTACTGCTAAGGGTGGTACGTTGGGACTGCTCTGCCAGACCTTCAGTAACATCATTCTGAAGTAAAAAAATAAATTTCTAATAAAGATTCCTCCATTACTTGGAACACAGAGTTGGACTAAGCAACAGGTGGAGGACATCCTCCAGAAGTTCCCATCACCTTTCACTACTGCCTCTGCTTTCTAAGGCCCTTTTTACACACTGTATAAAATCCAAATTGAACTGGGTTTTATGGCAGTGTGGACTCCAGTTCAGATAATCCAGTTCAAAGCAGATATTGTGGATTATCTGCCTTGATAGTCTGGGTTTATGGCTGTATGGAAGGGCCCTAAGGCTGTTAAGACATGCAGTCCAGTGCCATCTGGAAGACCATACATTCCTCATTCCTCTTCTACGTATCAAGTATAACTTTCTCCAATCTAGTGCCTTCCAGAAATTTTAGACTTCAATGCCCAAACTCCCTAATCACTAACTATGCTGCATGGATCTGATGAGAGTTACTTCAGAAAATTTGGAATGCACTGTTTTGGAGGAATATGGTCCACAGAGCTGCAACTTTAGGCTAATCACAATATGCAAGGAGGGGGGTCAAGTCAGATACTAAACAGTTTTACTAGATTATGGTTTTACTATATCACAAATGGCTGCCTCATTTAGTTCATATATGTCAGATCGTTATGCTAATATTTAGCTACTTACAATATATATATGGGCTCTTATCTAATCCTGGAATGAATGAAGCCACCTTCCTAAACATAGTGTATGCTAGGTGCTTTGGACAACAGTTCCCAAATCAACCATCTGCCTGTTATCTGGAACAATGGGAGTTGCAGTCCAAGATATCTGGATGAGGATGAATTGGAGAATACTGGAATGCAGCCTCTTTAGTCAATGTTTCCCTTCTTTAAGAGATTGCCAGCATTGAGAAAGACAGTCTTCCAAGACCTAACAAATACCTCAAAATAAGAGATACCATTATAGCTGCTGAATCTTTAAATGCTACATCTGAAGGATAATAATAATAACAAAACAATCCAGGCATCAATCCAAGATCTGACCACACTACCCCAAAGAGAGAAGCTCTCTCATTGCCATTAAGAAGAGAAACCATCTTGGAGCATCTCCGTTATCCCCATTAGATCAATAGGTACCGCTCTGGAGGGAAGGTAACAGCGCTCCATGTAGTCATGGCAGCCACATGACCTTGGAGGTGTCTATGCACAACACTGGCTTTTCCGTTTAGACATAATGTCAAGGGGAAACCTTTACCTTTACTTTATCACTTCAAGAACACTTCTGTTCTGGCTCTGACCTTTATTGGCACATTTCAGTTAGGAATATATAAGGTAAAAAAACCTCTGAAATATTAGAACTAACATAGGAAGCCAATTTAACCTGCATCACAGATCCTATCTAGCCTATTGCTGTTAACACTGACTGGTACCAACATCACAGGGTTTTTTCCAGCTGTATCAGAAGATCTGAGGCTGAATCCTACATATGCAAAGTATGTGCCCTACCACTGTGCTACAGCCTCTCTGCAGAATGAATTCTGCTATTAGCATTATGGCATGTGTAGATTTTGACAACCTTTATATTTTTGCAGTAACGGGCATGATAAACATGATCCTGGTGGGTTGGCATCCAGGGTACAATTGGTTGAGTTACAAGTTGTGCACTGCCCATTGCACCTTCTTGGAGACAAAACTATTTTATTGTATTTTATTATTATATGTTTAGACCAGCTAATAACCAGAGTTCTGGGGGCAGAGTAGAAAACATTTAACATGTAGAATATAAACAATGACTAGAGACAGCACTGAGTGAAGCCAAGAGAAAACTAGCAACACCATCTGTTCTGAATGTCTTTTGAAGGGTATCCATTCAGAAGCCAAGACTAAAAGAAAATTAAGAGATGTAGGCCAATTAGATGGGCCCTGGTTTTTAGCAGGCTCTTATACCTGGGGTGCAGATGTAGTCTCAGATGTAGATGTAGACTCATGAGCTGGCTGGGGGGGCGCAGAGGCACCTGCTGGGCGCTTCAGAGATGGAGGGATTCTAGCTGCAAAGGCAGAGATAAAAAAAAAGTCAGGTCGGTTCTTAAGTGTAGATGATGAACCAGGAAAGAGAAACAATTGGTATTATCCCTTGGTTTTAAATGGCTCAGAAGGCCTACTTGGCTTTTCACACTTTGTTTTGACTTATAGTTGGGGCTCAAATACAAAACCTTGACTTGTATCCTACTTGCTGACTTCTGAGGGCAAACAATTCATCCCTTCCCTGCTCCATACTACATAGTTGTTGTTTTGATCATTTAAGCCCAACTTAGCACAGGGCTTAAGTGTTTGAGCAGCATAATTAAAGTCATGTGGAGTGTGAGGCATTTACAAATGTTGACAGGAACTTGGCAGATAGCCCATATTTGTGTCCATCACGATCTCCTAGCTCCTCTTCTGGCTAGAAGAAAGAGATGGTGTCTTGTTGCCTGCCTTTGAGAGGCTTTTGCAATGACTGCCCCTCAAGTGAGGAATTGGAATGCCCTCCTTGGAGAGGTCTGCCTGGTGCCTTCTTTTCGAATATTACAACTAGCAAGACTCCTTTCATTCTTTCAGGTGTTTCACTCATTACTCATCTTTATAATCAAGTTGTTTTATATTTTGTTTTGGGAAACAATGGAAGCTAATTTAACAGAATTTGGAAGAATAACAGGGTTACAAGTTAACTGGAACAAGTCAGAAATGTGTATTTATCATGGTTTGGTAGGATTGCATTGGTTAAAATGAAGATATTACCTAAATTAAATTTCTTATTCAGAATATAAAAATTTTGGGTAAATATTTTTTAAATGGCAAAATATGCTAATTTTTACTGTAATGGAAATAAAAAAGCCAGAATAAATAAAAACCAATGGTATAAACGACAAAAAGAATGTATTTATTCATTTATTTCCCACATTTATATCCCACCCTTCTCACCCCTTTGGGGACTCAGAGAAGCCTTACAAAAGGCAACAATTTGATGCAACACATATCAAGTAGGCCTGCCAAATATCAATCTATACTGCCAAGACAATCCAATACAATACATAGCAGAAGGCTTAGCAAAACAAAGAGATTTGGAATGGTGAGAAGAGGGCAATAAAAAACTAGATTTGAAATTGAAATATATTGTCTTTCTAGATAAAAATGGAATACTTTAGAAGAATTGGTATAATAAGTTAAGTAATCCCTTCTTTAAAATATTTTGGAAATCTGGAGGAAATATAAAGCAAAACTGATGCCAAATATCTCAAACAATTAATACTGGAATTATTAATTAGGATTTACACATGACAACTATAGAAAGCATTAAAGATCAATTATTAGAAACTAATATATCATGGTACAAATGCCTACAACTCAGAAAACAATCAACAGGTATACAAAATAAATATAAGGAGGGTAGAGAATATACAAAATTTGAGAGGATGATTATCCAAAGACAGGCTAAGGTAGAAAATGAAACAATAAAAGCTACAATAAGTGATATTTGTTCACTAATACTGGAAGAAGAGCAGATTCAAGAACATCTCAGGGAAATATGGGAATAAGATCTGGGAGGAAGAGTGAATAACCAAAAATGGAAAAACAATATGGAGCATGTGCATCTTAAAAATATTTCTATAAGAATTAAATAAAATTATTATAAAATAATATGGAGATGGAACTTAACACCAGTTAGATTAAATCAGATAGAGGAGAAATATTCAAAACAATGCTGGAGAGGATGCCAAGAGTTAGATTCATATATCCATATGTGGTAGTCATGTAAATTTATACAAAGATTTTGGGAAATAGTATTTAGGGAAATAAGAGCAATAATAAAAATAGAAATAAAAGGTACACAAGAAATAGCATTATTATCATTCTATGATAATATTATATCCTCACAAGAAGTAAAGGAATTAATTTCCAACCTATTAATGACAGCAAGGCTGATAATTGCAAAAAAAAAAAAAAAACAGAAAGAGAAAAGCAAAATTCAATTGGAAGAATGGTATAGAGAAGTTTGGAACATAGTGATTAATGACAAACTGACTTGTGACATTAAAGTTAAAAAAGGGAATATGGAAACAATGGACTTTTGGAAAATCTGGGGGAAGTTTATAGAATTTGTATTTATAGAAGGACAGAGGGGAAAACATGCAACAGAAACACAGACATCAGGAGATAAAGAATAAGATAAGTTGGTCCTAGGAGCCCCCGGTGGCGCAGTGGGTTAAAGCCCTGTGCCGGCAGGACTGAAGACCGACAGGTCGCAGGTTCAAATCCGGGGAGAGGCGGATGAGCTCCCTCTATCAGCTCCAGCTCCTCATGCGGGGACATGAGAGAAGCCTCCCACAAGGATGATAAAAACATCAAAATCATCCAGGCGTCCCCTGGGCAACGTCCTTGCAGACGGCCAATTCTCTCACACCAGGAGTCACTCCTGACACGACAAAAAAAAAAGTTGGTCCTAGTGAAGATGGCACAAAGAAAAGGGAAAGAGATAGGGGGAAAGGATAAACACATTCAAGTAATTAGAAGAATTGTATTAGAACTATAAATGCAATAGTCAACAAGTAAAGTTTTTGTTGACTTTACTTGTTGACTATTAATACATTAAAAATCCTTAATATAATGTACTTTCTTGGTGCAGCTACTGTTTTAATATGTTTTTCTTGCATGTGTTTTGTTTGTTACTATATTTGGAATTTGGTTTTCTTGAATAAAAATTATATATATATTAACATGTATTTATATTTTACATCTAACATTGTAAAGTTGTGCCACATACTGTTTTAGTTCCATTACAGTTTTAGATTATTTTGTATTTGCTGCCTAATGACCGTTTTACTTTATATATTTAGAAATAATAATAATATAACGAATAACAATAATAATTGTGATTTTACTGCTGGTTTTATTGTGCTTGTAATTTTGGAATTATTGTTTTATTTATATTAGTTTTTTTGTTGTGTTTTTATAATATCCATTGTCCTGACAGTGTAGGCTATGGGTGACTTACCATAATAAATAAAAAAGTAATCCTCACATCCTCACACCTATATACATATATAATATAATATAATATAATATAATATAATATAATATAATATATACATGCAATATAATATATACATATATACATATAATACATACAATGCAAAGATGTTTACACATCCATCTGCCAGAAGCAAATATCTTATGCCAGTGTAGTGTAGTAGCAAGAATGCTGAACAGAGACTTGACAGATTCAGGTTCAAGTCCCCACTGAGCCATGAAAATCACCAGATAATCTTGGGCCAGTCATTCCCCCTTTGTCTGACCTATTTCACTTTTCAGGGTTGTTCTGAGGATAAAGTATGGAGGAGGATAATCACGGAGGTCAGAATAAATGCAGTGGAGAAAGGGGGAATATAAAACCTTGCTAGTGACTCAGCCATCAATGCTCTTACCTCTGAGCTCTCACATTGGGGAAGGAAACGAAAGCAGGAGTAACTATGACAGGTTTTTTAAGAACTTCTCCACATGTAGTGCAAATGAGAGAGGTCGCTCCCCTGAGTCTTTGTTAAATGTCAGAAGAGTTGAGTGACAGGAGACTTTGGTAGTAAAGTCCGCACAGAACAATAACATCAACTGCTGAGACCTCCAGAAGACTCTGGAAAGGGCTATAGAGGCTAAAAGAAGAAAATACAGCTAGAGGCTTGAATGGAAGGATATAGTAGTTCTCCCCATGGACCTGTTATGTATGCTGTGCTATAAAGGATCTTGGCCATAGTGTGTTCAGACACAGTGAGGTTTAATAACAGCCTCAGCTTGGGAGAGAGTTCTTATCATGCTGGAAACCAGAGGCGTTAAGAGCACTCCCAAAGCACACTAGGAGCCAAAAGCAATCTGCTGCTGCTCTTCCCAGCCCCAAGATGAAAAGAAGGATGGGAATTTTCCGTACTGTTTGAAGTCCTCCCAAATAACTCAGGGTAACTAAGAGATAAAAGCCATCCCTCCGTGTAACTAATCCTATCATTAAGCAGAATTACTTCAAGAAATTGATTTTGGCTACCATAAAAAGGTAGAAAAGGGTTAATCATTTATCACAATACTTTTACTGCCAGAGAAAGGTAAAGGCACTTATGGGTTTTTCTCCCTTAGATGTCCCCTCCCCACTCAAACCCAATAAAAGTTCTGCAGAAGGGTAGATACTTGTTATGTTTACAAAAGGGTGTTCACGAATGTGAGTATCTCAATGGACTTACCACGAACACCCAGGTTGTAAGAAGACCAAAGAAGCTGATGCTGCAGCATCACAAACAAGAAGAACTCCCCAGCAATCATATTATAAAGTTGAAAGTGGTCATGACATAAAATTATGGGTGTGGGGAGGGGGGTGGGAGTGAAGGGCGCTGCTCTTACCTTGGTTGGGATTGTTAAAATGGTTGTAATACTGAGACACATAAGTCATGATGCTGAGGCAGTCGGGGACCTTCATGGAGACCATGTCGCTGGGATCCAGCAGGGCAGGGATCCCCAGTTCCTGCTCGGCCACCTCAAATGCCTGCAGAAGCAACAGGAGAGAAACTGTTCAGAAGCTGAGGTTGGCACAGTATATATCAAAATCACAGGTTGGAAAGAGTCTTTTTTTAAAACTAAAACTCCCAGAACCCACTCCCAGCTAGCATGCCTCCCCTAATCTACAAAAGGAGGATTGCTGAAGCTCTGAAAATGTGGGAAATCATAGAAGACTTAACAATAAAGAATAGCAGCCTTGTGACAGACATTATTATGTTAGTCTGTCTTTCTGCCACCTATTTCCTGTTTATTTATTTATTTCGTATCAAAAGTATTGCACAGATCAGTATAAAATTGATAAATATAGGAGCACAAGCACAACACACCCTGCTGACTGTATCTGAAATACGTATCCAAGGAACACTGATATCTATAACAAATAGCAAAACGTAAGTTGTAAACTGTTATAAACAACCGTGCTGTGTTGTTCTTAACTATGTTTGCTGGTATAATCTGAAAATAAATCACTGAAGAATAACACATAAAGTACAAGCCTCAATGATACTCTGTTTACTCCCTCCAGAATATACTTGTTCAGTCAGTTTTAATTTCACTCTTCCATATGACATAATAAGCAACTGTTAGATATATAAAGGAAATAAACAACGTTTCTGAAACAACAAACTAAATGCTTGAAATGTCCTTTAGAAATAACCCAACCTTGCTGCGTAGGTTGCTCATGCAGACAAAGTTTTTATCTTCACTCTTCCATGTAATCTTGTAAACAGTTGGTAAATATTGAAAAAATATTTGCACTGTCTCTGAAGCAATAAACTAAACACTAAAATTGTCCTTGGGAAAGTAAAATAACGTCTGATAAAAATAGGAGCACAAGCACAACACACCCTATTGACTGTATCTGAAATAGGACCAGGACAACTTTCCTCCCATTCTTTGTATAAAGAGGTTATCCTTTTTGACAAGTCTCTCAGGTCAGCACTCATTCCCCAAGTATTCCTGCTGGCTTCCTTTCTGAATCTTCAACACAGACTTCCAGCTTTTGAAACTTGCAGAGCTTATACAGAAAAGGGAGGCTGCAAGTGTCAAATACAGATAGGTCCTTCTGCAGTCCTTCCTCTCTGCAGAACAAACATTAGAAGACTTGTCCTTTTAATGTTTGCACCGCTTCTCTTAATGCCTGGCATCTCTAAAGAGTATCAATTTACATACTGTAGTTATCTCCACTATGATTTTGCATATTTTGTTGTGACCTCCCCTTGACATTCTTTTTATCCCGAAAAGTGCCAACTTTATACAAAGGAATAGTTTCTCCCTATCAGCAAGATAATGTAAAATGGTGTCAATTTTCCAATATGAGCTCCCATTTTCCATATGAGCTCCCTTCTACCTAAGTAGATGTTGGGCTTCTAGGTGCTACTTTACTTTTAATTGCAAGGCTTTAATCTGCAACTAGGTCCCCATGCAAGAGACACACTCTTCAAACTGAGAAATTTGTTTTGAAGATCAAAAATGAAGGAAGCTCTTAGCCTTTCCCTACAATATTGACTACTAATATCAATATCAGTCCCAGCTTTCTTTATTTCAGTAGTTTAATTGGGGAGAGGGCAGTGTGTGTGCTGCTGCCATTATTAACCATTTGGGAATCAGAAATCTTTACCAATCTAGTTCAAATCACTTCGAGATCGTCCAATAGAATTAGATGCACCTCCTGCCCAGTCCACAACTAAGACATGCAAAGCAATCTAAAGAGTTTCATTCACATTGCAACCCTACTTCAGAGACAGCAAGGAAATGTTTTGGGTGGGCTGTAAAGATATTGGTTAAGAAGACTAGTATACCTTTGCCCCAGCCACAATCTACTGATTCCCTGTTATGCTTAAAACCTGCACACAGAAACTGTTCCCCATGGAGGAGTAATGTATCTGGACACTAGTCTAGCCAGGAATTGGGAAATTAAAGCGTGAAGTTAATTTTCTGATTGTCCCTGAAAGTTCACAAAGTGGCCATGCACTAGTCACCAACTCTCAGTCAACTCTGAGATACAAAATATAAGAATTGCTATAAGATGTCCCATGCTTCATAGTTCCTCATCTTCCTTTCCTGACCTCCATTTCTGTTAAATGCTCTTTCAAATTTATGCGGGGGGGGGGGGGGGGGGTGTTGTTAGAAAACACTGAGTCGCCGATAGGCTGAGAAAGGCAGTATATAAATACAGTAAATAAATAAATAAAAAATAAATGAAAAACACTTCAAGTGAGAACAGGTTAGCAGAAAGGCCAGTATCTGTGTCAATACAGAGTGAATGGAACAACATGACTAAAACAAGCAGATTTTTTTTCCAGTCATAAATCATTGCTGGGATGAAGAAAGGAGTGGAAGTAAGAGAGATGACAGTGCTCAATTTGCTTCTAGCAGTAGCTCATTAGAAAGCATGCTGGACTGTGAGCAATTCTCAGCTGCTCCACAGACTCACCAGGTGACCTTGGGTGAGTCATTTTCCTATGTTTTTGTGGATGTCAGCAATTAAACTGATGTTAAATTGCATATCATATTGTAAGACAGAGATAAAAACATTTTAATCCTGTTTTTCGGTAAGTCAAAAGTCAGTACAGAATAGTGGTTAGAGCGCTTGTCTGGAATTTGAAATTTAGGTTGCAATCCCCATGGATTCATAAAATTCTCTCTCAGATTGAGCTGCCTCAAAAATTTGGCTGTGAATGCAGTGGATGACTGCCAAATATGGCTACTTCAAACTTGTCACAGCTTGTTTATTTAACTAATAAACAGCAGTTCACCTTCAGTAAAACAAAGACTAAAAAAAACCCTGAAAATTAATGCATTGTTATTATTACAAGATGAAACAGTATTGGGAACGAGATCCTATGAAGACATCAAAAGAATTAGAAATTAGATGCACATTAAACACACATCTATGCAAATCATACGTTATGGGAATTGTGGTAGCATAATCTTTATTGCATGGTTGAGACAAAGGAATTTAAAAACACTATTCCACTATAGTTGTGTTAGTACTGATGGTAGATACATATCACATTGAGTACCTTTATTATTGCACCTGTTTTCAGCACAATTTCACTGATTTGCTAACCTATGGTCCCATGATCATTCTTTTGCACCATCTGGTAATCCAATCTTCTTGCTCTATTACTATTCCTTAATTTTTTAATTGAGAGGAGAAGAATCTTGGTCTTTGCTAACATGTTACTGCTGATGTGCTGGAACAAAAGGGACCAAGGTAGGTGACAGGAAAGTTGCAGGATTGGTAACTATTGATAAGTTTTACCCGTTAACAGCTAGAGATAGGAGACTTATGGGGTGGTAGGAGGCAAACTGACATGAATGGACATGGCGTCCTGTAATATGGACCATCACCAAAGGCCTAGCTATATCCTGCTTTGTCTACATTGTATGATAAAGTCCTTACTTAGGTAGCCTCTCAGTTAAGGACTCTGTCAATGTATGTCTCATTTCTCTCCCCCCAGAAAAAGAGTTACCAAAACTTTACATCACAGCTACCCCATCCCTGGCCAGAACTCTGCAATTATATCAGTGCTCCTCTAGCCAGCCAAGATTATTATTTATGCTTGTGTGGTATCTTAAATGGGTCACATGGCATCCAACCATGTTATTCTACTGCCATGGCATGCCCGTTTCATTGGGCTGCAAGTTTGGGTCTGCAAATTTGTCACGTAGGCATGAATATACTCATTTTCTATGTTTGAAGAATACCAGCAGAAAGCACGTAAATATTTGCCCTGGAGATCTTAGTGTGCTTTTTTTCTTTTAAAGACAAGAAAACAATGCTACTGTTTTGATTGTTTTAAACTGTTTTATGTTGTTCTGAGCATTGAATTTTGTTATTGTTAACCGCTTTGAGTAGCCCGAGGACTGAGAAAAGCAGTATACAAATATATTAAATAAAATAATTAATAAATAAAATGCTTCTAGCCACAGAGCTCACATGTGAAAACCAGTGGCACTAACAAAGTTAGTTTAAATTAGGGATTTTGAATATACTCTCAAGTCATTCTCAAATAGTCTTCTAGGAAAGACCTCCAAAAGTCAACAGCTGTTCTGCTCAGGTCTTGCAAACTCATGGCTAACTTGATTGAGTCAATCCATCTATAACAGGGGTCCTCAAACTAAGGCCTGGGGACCAGATACGGCCCTCCAAGGTCATTTACCCGGCCCTCACTCAGGATCAACCTAAGTCTGAAACGACTTGAAAGCACACAACAACAACAATCTTATCTCATCAGTCAAAAGCAGGCCCACACTTCCCATTGAAATACTAATAAGTTTATATTTGCTAAAATTATTCTTAATTTTAATTATTGTATTGCTTTAAAGTGTTTTTTGAACTACAAATAAGATATGTGCAGTGTGCATAGGAATTCATTCATGCTTTTTTCAAATTATAATCTGGCCCTCAAACAGCTTGAGGGACTGTGACCTGGCCCTCTGTTTAAAAAGTTTGAGGACCCCCGATCTATAATAATGTGGTCACACTCCTCCTACTGCCTTCACATTTCTAATGAGTTACTTCATATCACAATACAAATAAAGTACAATACGCTCACCGTCTATTTGTTACTCATTAGTCTCTCTAATAGTGGTTGATTTGGCTTTCATTTCTATAAGTTTGGCTATAGAGCACAATTCTCTCAACTTGTCCCAGTCCTAGAGTTTGGAGCACAAACCTGTTTGGACTACTGCTCCAAGAATCCTATAGCCAGCAAAGATCATACTAACCACGGTACTCTAGGAATTATAATAAAAAGTAGCTTTTCCAAATTCTAAAATGCCAGATAATCCCATGTTGGAGACTTTTAATGTTCTGAATCATTGATCTTAATGTCAATGTATTTTTTTTTAAACTCCAATTTCAATGTTTTAATGCTTTGTACTCCTGGTCTGTGACCATTACAATAAAATTCATTCATACAATGCCATCTCTATTCAAAACACAGATTATCGGAAACATTTGTTCAATTGATGTTTTTGTACTCCCATTAGAGTTTGAATCAATTCTCCACTCAGATTGTATTTAGGATGAATGTGAAGAGACAACCTTTCAGTACAGACTTCAAAACTGCTTTGATCAGGCTGATACTTTTACTTTTATTGTTTTCTGGCTGACTGAAGCACTAGTTTTAGTGGAAAAGTAGAATAAAAATGCAATCAATAAAAATGAACATAAGAGGAAAAAGGAGCTGCCTTGTTAGTTTATAAAGAATGAATGTCAAACAGGATATTATGCATTGTAGACTTTGGGTGGCATCTAAGAGAGTTCATGTGTAAGTGCAATGAAACATATGTAAGTAACATACAGGAAATAAACTGATTTCCTGTCCTTGAGATGGTTTGACAGTCCCTGACTCAAGTGCATTACTGCATTTGACTCATTGCCCCACATTTATAATTTTATATCACTAAAAATCTCTATTTATACAGGACAAAAACCATTAAATCTGTATCCTTCTAAATGGGGGGGGGGGGAGTACAGAAGCCCTGTTCTATCTTTACCCACTCCAAATGTTGTTCAGGTAAGTCAATGGACTGGTTAAGGAAGAGCTTTTAACAGGTGAGTGTTGTACGTTTGTACTAAACAATTATATGTTTGTACTAAATATATAATTAATGTAATTACAGTATGTTTCAATATTATAATTTCTGGTGTTTTCACTGATATCTGTTTCTTAATCTTGTTTTAGCCTATGCTATTCTGGTTTGGAGAAATAAATAGTAAATAAATAGTGAATGAATGTAGTAACTAAGAGGAAACATCAAAAGAGGCAAGGAGAACAAGCCCTTTGTAATTTCATTACCATGGGAAAAGAAAATGGATTGAGAAATGTATACTGTAAACATGCAATGGAAGTCAGCTTCAAATATCTGGGTGTCAGTAAGAATTTTCCAGACATACAAACAACCAGGCATGTAGGATTTCTCTCACATTGTTTCCCCATTCAGTGTGAGTGGCATTAGTTACAAACAGGAAATAAACACAGGTTGAGTAACCCTTAACTAGAAATCCAAAATCCAAATGCTCCAAAATGCAAAACTATCCACATAGATGGTTGGGATAGCAATATCTTTACTTTTTGGTGGTTCCGTGTATACAAATTTTGTTTCAAGCATAAAGTATTTTTAAATGATGCATATAATTACCTCCAGGCTAAGTGTACAAGCCAAATTTTGTATTTAGACTTTGATCCCATTTCCAAGATATTTAATTAAGTATAGTATATGCCAATGTTCCAAAATCCAAGGAAAATGAAAACACCCAAAACACTTGTCATCCCAAGCATTTTGGATAAGGAATACTCAGTCTGTAAACAAAAATAAAGTGAAAAAATGACTGGTGAAGCCTGAGGCATAGACTTACCAGGCGGTTGTTTTCGTACACATTCTCCTTAGAAAGTGAATTAAAATCCCTACAAAACAAAATTGAAGATGTCACATGAAGAAAAAGATGTACGCGTTAGTGTCTATCAGATCACAATCAAATTTATGAGGTGGCCCCTATTGTTGTTGTTGTTATGTTTATTTATACCCCGCTTTTTATCTCCATAAGGAGACTCAAAGCAGCTTACATTAAAAGCAATTCAATACAATTAAAATCTACAAATATGCAAACATTAAAACAGAATTAAATATCATGGGTATTTTAAAAATTCAGTTAAAATCCATAAATACATATTCAAAACTAAAAACCATAGCAGCCCCTGAATTGATCTTAAAAACCTTCTTCTTTAAAAGCCTGCCTGAATAAAAAGACACTTCAAAGTCATGTTTCGGGGAAGAGAAACTTCAGTTATCTTCAAGAAAAGAAACACTTCCATTGTGGACACAAAAGGCAGGGAATACAGACAAACCTCAATTACAAGACCACCAATAAAAAGTGATGATTTACAATTAGTACTGAAAGAGTGGAAGGCATTTTAAAAGAAGCTGTTGCTTTACTGTTACTATATTGTACTATAGTGAAATGGTAGGTCACGTATTACCATCATGATTAGCCATCACTGATAGCGTATCTAATCTTCTTTTAAATCTGTCCAAGTTGGCAACCATTGTCTAATCCTCTTTTAAATCTGACCAAGTTGGCATCCATCACAACTAGTGCCAGTGCACATTGCCCTTTTCACATTATGTTTTTTTCTAGGCAGACCATCACCATATAGGAAGACCATGGCTACATAGAAAGTGAACATGCTATTTTAGGCTATGACAGTCATGAACTAAATACAAGCCTATGAGCTTCTTTCAACTTCCAGAAATCCTATCAGCCAGTACACTGTCTGGGATTTATGGGAGTTCTAGGCAAAAACATCTGGGGACCTACAGGTTGAGAACCACTGGATTAGACAGACATTTGAATGGATCCAGCATGACTCTTCTTGTGATAAGACAAACTGAATCCTTGAGAAGTATATGTATAATTTTAATGCATGGTTTTTATAGTTCACGGCAAGCATTGTAGGATGCATACATGTTTGAACTAGTTTTCAAATCATTCCAAAACCTGTAGGGAAACCAGAAGATCCGAAACTAGTTTCCCAAGATGTCATGATGTACATAACTTCACTCATCACATGTCTGAGACCCTCCTCATAACACAGATTCCTGGACTTCTTCATCTACAGAACGGCTTCTTGATAATAAGTCCAATTCAGTAAAAAAGAACTGGGAAACAATGATAACATTAAAAAGTAGAATACTAGGGAGGAAACTTCAAAGGGAAGTGCATGGGAAAACATGTCATTTAACACCTTGTATGCAAATAGTATGTTTCACAAACATAAAATGATCCCATTCATTGGTACAATACCACCTATTGCCTGACAAATACAGCCATCTGGGGTTAGGGGCAGAAGGCCTCAGTGAAAGTGAAAAACAATGAAAAAGGGAATCTAGAAACTCCTAGGTTTTTCAGCATGACTCTATATCAATTTCTACTGGAAACTGACCACAGAATCGCATCGGAGGATCTTGAGATTCCTAGAGAGATGTTCTCTCTAGAAATTTCTAAGTACTCAGCATGACTGAAGGAATATGACTGTAGAGTTACACTAGAAGACTTAAAGATTCCATGAAAGAACATTTAAATCCAATCCTTGAAAAGGAAGAAAATTAGCAACCTAGTACATAGTTTGTAGATGTCTGGTGCATATATCATGGTTGGTTATGATGGCATCTGTTCAAATATCAGGAGTTGTTTTCTTAACATAAC
The DNA here is from genome assembly GCF_037176765.1 of Anolis sagrei. Taxonomy (NCBI): domain Eukaryota; kingdom Metazoa; phylum Chordata; class Lepidosauria; order Squamata; family Anolidae; genus Anolis; species Anolis sagrei. The sequence goes on from NC_090025.1 coordinate 164,609,103, forward strand.
CTTTAATTAACCATGAGAGCTACCATTTGGAAGAGGTTTTGGTGTTCAACTAGGATTCTAGAGATGGGGGTTTAAGGGTTATGGAACCACTGGATGACCTTGGACAAACCGAATGCTCTCAGCCTCAGAGGAAGGCAAAGTTTAGATGTCAGGAAGAGTTAAATACACAAAGCTCTGATGTTATACTAACTGAGAAATTTGAGGACTTGTAGTCCAAAAAATTAACTTTTCTATGATCTGTTTGTCGTTTAAGCAACTTGCTTATTTTTTCTCAGGTTTAGCTGGAGAACAGCATAAGCCACAAAGAACCTTGAAACTGCAGCTTTTTCACTGTCTCAAGCACAGAGTTAATCAGTGTTGCTTTATAGATATAATTTAGAAAGGTCTGTTTTTGATCTGGCAAAGGAGTGATTTTTGACATTTTTTCCAACTTTGATTTTTTGGTTTCAGAATCAGGGCATATTGAAGTGATTAATAATGATTCAAAATGTCCCTTAAATGTTCCCTGGAAAATCCTCTCTTAAGGTGCCATGTCCTTGTAAGGTCCTATGGTGTCAAGCTTACTATACACTGTGCTCCACTTAACTGTGAAGTGCTTAGTTAGACCATCTGCTAGAAATGAGATTTATGTCCTGGATATTTAACAGCAGCGACTTCTGCTTAATGGGATAGTCATTATGTTTCAAGGAGAGAGGTTTTTTCTCTGCCAAAAGCAGATCTTTTGAGCTTTTTGTCTTCAGTGGAGGCTTAGGCCATGTGCTCTTCTAACAGCTGTTTTTTTGGCCTTGGGTAGCTATCGCATACATTTTAAAAGTGCATGTAAAGTCTACAGTTCCCACAAACATTTGTTGCTCCTCATCAATGCCACATTGTAGTTGACTGCTGCTACATTTGTAGCAAGAACTCACTTGTGTGAAGAGGTGGTGGTGATCTAAATCATCCCCAGAGCGATCCAGCATTTGCCACATCAGATTGACCCCAGTATAAGTGGTCAGTGTAGGACCTGAGGACAACTGTCTCATATTCCCCATCGTGTCTCTGATTCAAAATATAATATATTCCCATCCTAACAGCCACTGATGGTCCTAACCTTCCTGAATTTACCTAATCCAATCTTAAAGCCACTGAAGTTAGAAGTCATTGTGATACCATGCAGCAGCAAATGTTATATTGTATATGCTGAGCAAAGAAGTGCTTCTTTTTACCTGGCCTACTGAATCTCCCATCACTTCACTTCCTTGGATGACGATAGGCTCTGGTATTATCATGGAGAGAGAAAAGCTCTCATCTACTTCCTTTTGCCAATGCATCTGGCAGTTAGAAAGTTAGATCATCAGATACTGTGTATGCCTACTTGAATTTTGTCCATGTTGCACATTTTTCAGCTGAAAGAGGATGAGGATGAATATCATCACACATAATTTGCCTTTAGAAAATGCAGCTCAAGGGCATTCACACACATGATCTCAGGAACCCAAATCTGCATTATTCATACCAGTTGCAGAGAGGGAAGAGGCTAAAGATAAGCAAGATAGTGGCTTCCTAAAGGCAATTTCTCATGCCTTTGTTAATCAGAACAAAACTCCATCCAAGCTAAGGATGGCTAGCTTGTACTGTATATTACCAGATGTTTCTCAACTCAACCTCTCTGTGCTGGCTAGGGATAATGAGAATCGCAATCAGAAAAGTCAGGATGGTTACATGATAAATGTCCCTCATCTATGTCCTGTATTACTGTGTTTCACAGTAATCACCAAAATGTGCCAAGATACAGACATAATCGTCAAATTGTTTACATCAGCTTCCAACTTTATACCTCTTGAATAGGGTACATCTACACTGTAAAATTAATGCAGTTTGACATCGCTTTACCTGCCATGGCTCAATGCTATGGAATCAAGGTGTAGTTCTACAAGATTCTTAGCCTTGTCTATCATAGAGCACTGGAGCTTCACCAAACTATAAATCGTGAAATTCCAGAACATTGAGCCGTGGCAGGGAAAGTGATGTCAAATTGTATTAATTCTACACTGTAGATGCACTCTCTGTCTGGGTCCAAGGAACGTCTGCCTGACACATCTGAAGAGCACTGAGTTGCCTGAGGCTAGCCTATAACGTGTACAATAATGGTGTACTCAATACAATTTTATGTTTAGCTATTAATATGAATGGCTCATCCATTTAAAAAGCTATCTAAGTCAGGAAGCTTCCATCGAGCAGAAAATGTAACTAAATGATCTCCAATGTTCCTTTCATCTCTAAGTTCTGTAATTCTATGGCTGGGGGAGGATAATGGATCTGGAAGCAGATAGATGTACAGTAATTATTTGCAATATTCATTTATTTCTATATTGTTCACGCAATACCTCTGCATGTGGGCATTCTTGGAGCCAAGATAATGATGCTTTCCAGAAACTGGGCCAGTTTTTCCACCCAGGCAATTAATCCAATCACAAGGAAGCAATAACCATATGCAACCTTCCACGGCAACACAGACAACAGAAGTCATTGAAAGATGCTAACTGGGTCACACTAATTTATCCCTTGTCCTTGTCAGGGGACGTTCCCTACTGATGCATTATATTCTCTGGTGCTTTGTTCACACGTCATATTTATAAATAGCAACAAGGAAAGGAGGAAGAGGCTCAGTGACTGAGATAAGGGAGGAAACTCTCAAAATAACATTAGGAAAAAACCTTGAATTTTTACATGAAAATATGAATCTGAAAATAGTACAGTAACCGTAATACTTGGTAGTGCTAAATAATCTGGGTCTGTTAGAGATAGTTCCTTAAAGTGCATCAATGCAGAATTAATGCAGTTTGACATCACTTTAACTGCCACGGCCCAATGCTATGGCATCCTGAGATTTGTAGTTTGATGAGGCACCAGCACTCTTTCGCAGAGAAAGTCAAACACCTTGTAAAATTACAACTCCTACAGTTCCATGGCATTGAGCCCTGGCAGTTCAAGTGGTGTCAAACTGCTTTAATTTTACACTGTAGATGCACCCTTTGTATCCTCTGATAACAAGCTGGCTGGTCACATTGACTAGGATCAGATGATCAAACCAGCCATCAAAGCCATTGTTTAGCACCTGTGATTCTATTAACATGATCCTGTTGCAAGATGTATGCCAGTTGATGCCCTGAGGTCCAAAGAAGCAAGATGAATGCCTAAATTAGCTAAAATCCTGACCATTATACACCCAACATCGCAGAAATAGGCTCAAATATATATCCATCAAAATATAAAGTTAGGGATGAACTTTGATTTTTACAATATAACCAAAACAGGGGGATTAGTAAGTGGTCTGAGAGCCAGCATCGTGCAGTGGTTTGAGTTTTGGACTAGGATTGGAATCAGGGTTCGAATCCCTGCTCAGTCATGGAAACCCATTCAGTGACCATAAGCAAGTCACACTCTCTCAACCTAAGAGGAAGACAAGGCCAAGCCCTCTCTGAGGCCCCTTCTACACTGCCATATAATCCAGATCATCAAAACAGATGGTCCACATTATCTGCTTTGAACTGGATTAAATGAGTCTACACTGCTTTATAATCCAGTTCAAAGCAGATCATCTGAATTTTATATGGCAGTATAGAAGGGGCCTGAGCCAATGTTTCCAAGAAAGCCCTGTAGGAGATCTGCTTTAGGGTCAATGTAAATTGGAAAGGATATTAAAGCACACAACAACAACAAAAACAACAACACCTATTACTGAAACTCTCCACAATTTCCAAGAAAAGAAAAGGTTTGGACTGGAGGCAAAACATTGTCCTTTCTTAAATCAGTTCTATTTGCAGAACCTCTAATTACACTGTGGGAGAACTGTGAAATAGAAACTGGCTTATCATACAAAACCTCTTTCAGTGTCCCTCCACATTTTGCTGCAATCTTTTAAGGAATCTAGAGTCCTCCTTATTGCTAATTAATGGCTGTGGAGTAGAAAGGTGTGGCTAGGGCTACATCTCTACACTGTGGAATGAATGCAGTTTGATGTCACTTTACACGCTATGGCTCAAAGCTATGGAATCCTGTGGGTGGTAGATTTACAAAGTCTTGTCTGGCAAAATGTGCTACTGCATTCAGCCATGGCAGTTAAAGTGATGCCGAACTGCATTAATTCTACAGCATAGAGCAGGCTGTTAGGAATTGTAGGGGTTGAAGTCCAAAACACCTGGAGGGCCCAAGTTTGCCCAGGCCAGGATACACCCTGGATACACTTCAGGTGTTTTGGTCTACCGACTGTTAGGAATTGTGGGAGTTGAAATCCAAAACACTTGGCGGGCTGAAGTTTGCCCAACCCTGGATACACTTGAGGTGTTGTGGACTACCGGTTATTAGGAATTGTGGGAGTTAAAGTCCAAAACACTTGGAGGACCCAAGTTTGCCCAGGCCTGGATACACCCTGGATATACTCCAGGTGTTCTGGACTACCGGCTATTAGGAATTGTGGGAGTTGAAGTCCAAAATACCTGGATGGCCCAAGTTTGCCCAGGCCTTGATACACCCTAGATACCCTCCAGGTGTTTTGGACTACTGGCTGTTCGGGATTATGGGAGCTGAAGTCCAAAACACTTGGAGGACCCAAGTTTGCCCATGCCTAGATAGGATACACCCTGAATATACTCCTGGTGTTTTGGACTACTGGCTGTTAGGAATTATGGGAGTTGAAGTCCAAAATACCTGGAGGGTCCAAGTTTGCCCAGGCCCGGATACACTTGAGGTGTTTTGGACTACCGGTTATTAGGAATTGTAGGGGTGGAAGTCCAAAACACCTGGAGGGCCCAAGTTTGCCCAGACCAGAATACACCCTAGATACACTTCAGGTGTTTTGGTCTACCGACTGTTAGGAATTGTGGGAGTTGAAATCCAAAACACTTGGCGGGCCGAAGTTTGCCCAGGCCTGAATACACTTGAGGTGTTCTGGACTACCGGTTATTGGGAATTGTGGGAGTTAAAGTCCAAAACACTTGGAGGACCCAAGTTTTCCCAGGCCTAGATACACCTTGGATATACTCCAGGTGTTTTGAACTACTGGCTGTTAGGAATTGTGGGAGTTAAAGTCCAGAACACTTGGGAGAACTGAAGTTTGCCTATGCCTGGATACACCCTAGATACCCTCCAGGTGTTTTGGACTACTGGCTGTTAAGAATTCTGGGAGTTGAAGTCCAAAACACCTGGCAGGTCCAAGTTTGCCCAGGCATAGATACACTTCAGGTGTTTTGGACTACTGGCTGTTAGGAATTGTGGGAGTTGTAGTCCAAAACACCTGGAGGGCTGAAGTTTGTCCATGTCTGGATACACCTTGGGTCCTGGCAGAAATATTAGGGATTCTGGGAGCTGAAGTCCAAAACACCTGAAGGATCAACGCTTCAACACAATATCACACTTTAGGGCTGCTTAATAAATAGGAATATCTCGTTTCTCTCTTCTTAAGTCCTCTTGGGAGTGTGTCCCAAACTCCAAAGGACTTCAACTCCCAGAAGCCTCGGCTGCTCCGTCCAACGATGGAGGATTCTGGGACCTGGAGTCTAAGACACCTATGTAGGGCTGCACCTTTCCCCCTTTGCCTCACGAATAGGGTCCCCTTCCTTCTCCCTCAGCCCTCTCAGAGGAGCAACTGCTTGCCGAAGAGGTTGCCCCCAGCGCCGGCCGTTCCATCTAAGCGAGCCCGGGGCTTCTGTTGGGGCCTAGTGGCGGAACGGGTGAACTCACAGCAAGTCGGGCCGGTGCCGGTGGAGGATGGCGCAGAAGGCGAGACCGTCTCTGAAGGAGCTGCTGAGGTCCCGGACCTCGACGCCGGGGTAGCCCTCGCACTGGCGGCGGCACCAGGCCTGCAAGGCGCTGCGCGGGCCCGACATGGACTCCAGCCTCCTCCGCGCTTCTCCTGGCTCTCCTCTCTTCTCCGCTACTCCCGGAGGGAGGCTCCCTCTCCTCCCGCCCAGGAAGGGCGCCGCAGGGCTCTGCTCAGACCTGTCCCGCCGGCGGACGCGGAGCCTCCCTCTCCGCCCATCGCCCGCAGCGGCAGAGCAGCGCTCCTCTGCGGAGGAGGCTTAGTCATATCACAGGAGGAGGAGGAGGAGAAAGAGCCAACTGGGGAGAGGGAGCAGCAGGCCCACTTCACTTCAGTCTGGGTTATTTATTTTTATATTCATACCTAGATGCATTGGACATGTTGTTAAATACTAAACAAAGGGGTGTGTGTATATATACACACATCAGGCCTGGGCAAACTTGGGCCCCTAGGTGTTTTGGACTTCAACTCCCACAATTCCTAGCAGCCGGTAGGCTGCTAGGAATTGTGGGAGTTGAAGTCCAAAACACCTGGAGGGCCCAAGTTTGCCCAGGCCTTATATACATACATGCATCAAGAGGGATAGGAAGTTCAGGATCAGGAAGGATCTGTACCAGGCCTGGGCAAACTTGGGCCCTTCCAGGTGTTTTGGACTTCCACTCCCACAATTCCCATCAGCCTACCGGCTGCCATGTACAGGTAGATTCCAATAGGCTTGTGCATTTCAGCTGAATTATTTATTTACTGCAGTAGTTCCCAACCTTTTTTAAGCAGGGACAACATTGACCAGGGACTGCTTTGGCCAGGGACCGCTTTGACCACGGACCTCATGAACAGGGGCTGCATTGACCAGGGACCGCTTTGACCAACGACCTCTTTGACCAGGGACCGCATTGACCAGGGACTGCTTTGACCAATGACCGCTTTGACCAAGGACCGCTTTGACCAGAGACCACTTGACCAGGGACCTCTTTGACCAGAGATGCATTGACCAGGGACCTCTTCACCAGGGACCACTTTGACCAACCACTTTGACCAGGGAGCACTTGAACAGGGACCTCTTTGACCAGGGACCCCTTTACCAGGGACTGCATTGACCAGGGACCCCTTCACCAGAGACCACTTGACCAGGGACCACATGAACAGGAACCATTTGAACAGGGAGCACATGACCAGGAAGCACATGACCAAGGACCTCTTTGACCAAGGACGACTTGAACATGGCAATTTAAGCTTTGTCAAACTGTATTACTACTGCAGCAGGTAAACCTACCGTGGTTAACTGCCACCCATTCCAGACAGAGCCCTTGCTTCACATCATTCAATTTCCTTGTTGATCAAAGGAAGTGCCCCTTATTGTGCTTGTGAATGGTCCTCAATGTGACTTTGACTTACTGCCACTCCATAAATAAAATTCCTGGGTGTTGTAGTTGGGTGAAGCACCAGCACTCTTTTGTGGAGGCTAAAGACCTATTACAACTACACCTCCCAGGATCGGGGAGCATGGAGCCATGGCAGTTAAATCAGCACCAGACTGTATTAATTCTACAGTTGTTGCTGTCATTAACTGCCATCCAGTTGACACATGGGCCTAACTAGTAAAGGGATGTGCAGGTCACGTATTGCACTTGTTAATGGCCCTAAAGTTGACTTATTATGGCAACCCCATTCATGAAGGACCTCCAAATTGCCCTGTCATCAGCTCAGGTCTGGCAGACACAGGGCTGTGGCTCCCTTGATTGAGTCTATGCATCTGCCGTGTGGCCTTCCCTTCTTCCCACTGCCTTCTACCTTGCCAGATATTATTGCCTTTTCTAGTGAGTCATGTCTTCTCATGATATGGCCAAAGAAGGACAGCCTCAGTAGAGTCATCTTGGCTGCTATGATAAACTAAGGGAGCAAGGTGCTTTGAATGCAATTTCCCTTCTTCTTGGCAGGGGGTTGGACTGGATGGTCCACGAGGTCTCTTCCAATTCTGTGATTCTATGATTCTATAAAGCAGTCTGCTATTGCTCTCAGATCCTGAGACCTAACTAGCCATAGGATTCATTGCAGCAGGACTACTCTTCTTTTAATTCTATTTATATAGCACCATCACTGTGCTTTTGCTGTCTGCCTTCGAGTCATTTCCAACCCTAAGGTGACCCTATCTTAGGTTTTTTTTCTGAAAAAGGTTTGTTCAGAAGAGGTTTGACATTGCCGTCTTCCAAGGCTCAGAGAGAATGACTTACCCAAGGTCACTCAGACGGTTTCATAGCTGAGTATGAATTTGAACTCTGGTCTCCAGCATCTAATGCTTAAACCACTGCACAACGTGACACTTTCCAAGTGCAATAAAAGTGTCCCACCCTTCGGCTTGGGAATCAAATTTAGGCATGACAGTTCTGGGCCTAAGCAGTCTGCTTATTATCGCCTGCCAATACATGGATGAATGCTTCATCAGATCCAACATGGGATGTTAGTGTACGCAACTCTTATGATCACTTCCAACTATAGCAGTGGTCCTCAACCTGTGGGTTCCCAGGTGTTTTGGCCTACAACTCCTAGAAATCCCAGCCAGTTTAGCAACTGTTAGGATTTCTGGGAGTTGAAGGCCAAAACATCTGGGCACCCACAGGTTGAGGACCACTGAACTACAGTGGCCCCTTGGTGCTTGTTAGGGTTTAGTTCCAGGACCTTCCATGGATATCAAAACCATAGATGCTCAAGTCTCCTTATATAATGGCATAGTAATATGCTAAAATCAAGGTTTGCTTTTTGGAATTTAAAAAATGTTGAATCTTTTGATATAGAAGGACAATTGTATATGACTGTATTCTTTACCTAAGATCCATATTAATTCCTACCCTAGACCTTTTTTCTTGCAACAATGTGTGGTTAGCATTTCACCCTTTGTTCACACACATACCCAGGTCCTGACCAAGAAATGCAAATAATTGGCAAGCCTTTGGAATCTATTTTACTTTATTAGAATTAACTGTATTATGTTTGTTTTATAAATGCGATAACTGCATACCTGTTAGACGACTTGTGTTGTGTAGAAGTTGCCTAGCAACTGGCGTGTTTACCAGCCATCAATGCGGAAAGGTAAGAGGAAAGTAACTGATAGAAACATGGAGGATGGGAATAGTGCTTGTAAGAGTTTGTCACAGTGTTAAACTAGAACACATTGATTTGGGAGGTAACAAGGCCATGTCAGTATTAGTTTTCTTCAAATTTCATACACGGTAACGTTTTTCTTTGTAGTTTATTGAGTAAAATTTACAGATTAGTTCAAAAAATATATATTCTTTTGGGAAGTTGTATAGTGTGATTAAGTTGCCAGAGTGGTATAGTGGTTTGAATGTTGGACTACGAGTGCATCTACACCATCAAATTAATGCATCTTGACACCACTGGCATGGCTCAATACTATGAAATCTGGGAGCTATAGTTTGGTAAGGCACTAGCTCTCTTTGGCAGAGAAGACTAAAAGACTTGTAAAACTATTTCCATGATTCCATATCATTAATTTTACAGTGTAGGGGCACCCTATGACTCTAGAGACCAGGATTCAAATTCCCGTGTGGCCATGAAAACCCGATGGATGACCACGGGCAAGTCGCACACTCTCAGTCCCAGAAAATCCTGTGATGAGAATACAACAAATCAGAAATAGTTTAAAGGTACAGAACAACTAGGGATGGGGGGCTCCTTCTGTTCTATTCTAGTGAGCATTGACCTTGAGTTTTGAAGTTGTAGTTGTAGTTCACCTACATACAGAGGGAACTGTGGACTCAAACAATTATGGATCTGGACCAAATTTGGCACAAATACTCAATATGCCCAAATGTGGACACTGGTGGAGTTTGGGGAAAATAGGCCTTGACATTTGGGAGTTGTAGTTGCTGTGATGTATATTTCAAGTACAATCAAAGAGTATTCTGAACCACTCAAACAATAGAATTGGGCCAAACTTCCCACACAGGACCCAATGATCAACAGAAAATACTGTATTTTCTGATGGTCTTTGGTGACCCCTCTGACACCCCCTCGTGACCCCCCACGGGGGTCCCAACCCCCAAGTTGAGAAAAACGGGATTAGAGTATGTAAAATGCTGGGGGCCCCTCATGGCACAGCGGGTTAAACCACTGATCTGCTGCACTTGCTGACTGAAAGATTGGAGGTTCGAATCCAGGGAGTGGGGTGAGCTCCTGATGTTAGCCCCAGCTTCTGACAACCTAGCAGTTCAAAAACATGCAAATGTGAGTAGATCCATAGGTACTGCTTCTCCAAGAAGGTAAAGGCACGCCATTTAGTCATGCTGGCCACATGGCCTTGGAGGCATCTATGGACAATGCTGGCTCTTCAGCTTCGAAATAGAGATGAGCACCCCTACCCGCCCAGAATCAGACATGACTAGACGTAATGTCAGGGGAAACCTTTACCTTTTATGTAAAATGCTGGTATGTATAAGCTGTATTAAGATTTTAAAAATCTGTTTATGTTTCGTCTTAAATACCACGTACTTTCCTGACCTAGATATAGGCTCTTTATTTTCTTATTTTTTGAAAAATTGTTAATTGTATATTCTGATTTTTTTTTAAAGCAAAGACTTGCCAATAAATAAATAATAAACAGACAAGCACTCCCATAAAGTTACTGTACCAATTCATTGGCTTTGGAATGCACACCTTGTCCATTCTCCCAGGAACCCAACATAAATACCGGTTAAACCGGAGAAACTGGAAAGAGGAGTTATGCAAAGTGGATGTGTGTTCAGTAGCACTGTTCTATGTGCGACTTAAGGCAACTCCATTAATTTCATAGGGTTTTTTCGGTAAGGAATACTCAGTGGTGGTTTTGGCACTTCCTCTATCTGAAATACAGAATTATAGCATATGGCATTCTTTGACCGTTTCTTTTCGAAATGTTAACCAGGGCTGATCATGCTTAGCTTCCAAGATCAGACAGGATCTGGTGCCTTTAGGCACCTACTGTCCCACTAATGCTGGTCCAAGGAGCAAAGTTCATGTGTGTATAGACATCCCTTATTAATGCTGCAATTAAAAACCTTTGTAATAAGCAATGACCTATAGAAAGCAGCAGTATTTTCTAAAACCAGCATATACAATGAAGCCATTGTGGTCTCCGAAGTTGAAAGGGCAGGGGTGGGTGAAGAGTAAGGCTGGAAGCTGGGCAAGTCAAACTATGACATAGTTCTTCCAAGGCTTTCTGCAGGCACTATGCCTGAACCCAGCCAAAAGATTTTCCATCCTTTTTGGTTACAGCACCGTGCTGTTATTGAACAGTTTGTGGCTTCCTGGAATCAAGCACTAGGTTTACTTACTCCAGTCCTTCTACAGAAGGCTCCTTCTTCTCTTTCCCTGTGTAAATCCTAGCAGAGAACATAACGTACTGATGGGGTTGCTTGGCGTAGACTCTCCTGAGCGCATATTCCTTAGTAACACCTATATTTGTGGCCCATTCATTCATTATAATCTTTAAACAAATCAGGCCTGCAATGTTCCATCAATTAATTGTTTGGATTAATAACTTTTGGGGGGGGGGGAGTTTGGTGAGCTAAATTATGGTGACGTAAATAATCAGACACTACATTTTAAGAATTATTATGGTCATACAGATTAAATATACTATTTGTGGATATAGTAATATTAGAAATACAGTATTTAGGCACCAAGTGTGTTAATGAAACTTGTTATAGAAACTGTACACAGCAAAAATAATATTTGAAGCAATATTTTCATAGAAATGCACCCTATGAATTGGAATCTGAGATAATATTTGTTTTTTAAAATCTATATATCTATTGAAGAGAGAATATTTGTTATTATTGCATGCTTTCAAGTAGTTTCTGATTTATGGAGGACCTATGTTTGGATTTTCTCAAAGAGGATTTGATACCTCCTTCCTCTAAAGCCAAGGGAGTGTGACTTAGCAAAGCTCACTCAGTGGGTTTCCATGGCTAAGTGGGGTTTTGAACGCTTGTTGCCCAGAGTCCTATTTCAACACTCAAACACTATACCACTCTAGCTCTTCTAAAATAATGTGCATAATATTTTTCAAAAGCAGTTTTGGAGCCCTCAGAGGTGCAATGGGTTAAACTTGTGCCAGCAGGTGAGCAGTTCAAATCTGGGGAGAGCAGGTTGAGCTCCCTCTGTCAGCTCCAGCACCCCATGTGGGGACATTAGAGAATCCTCCCACAAGGATGGTAAAACATCAAACATCCAGGTATCCCCTGGGCATTGTCCTTGCAGACGGTCAATTCTCTTACACCAGAAGTGACTTGCAGTTTCTCAAGTCGCACCTGACATAAAAAATGCAATTTTAAAATTATTTGTTTCATTAGATTTAATATAAATCTAGTGAGTCGCCTGAGGGCTGAAAAAGGCAGTATACAAATATAGTAAATAAGTATAATAAATTAAACTTTTCTCAATTGTAGGGAATGCCACAACACAACTGCAACTCTACTTCCCCCTCACCATTGGCAATGCTGGCTAAAGGTAATAGGAATTGCAGTTCAGTAACTGGAGGGATGGATTCAGTCCTTCTCTGTGAGCTAGGCAATAAACAAGAAGATGGGACAAAGTGCTAATAGATTTGTACATTCTTAATGAGATGCACAAAATCCATGAAAGCACAGTACCAAAGGGGAAGAAAAGGCAGACAGCATTAGCATGTCTTGTGTGAATTGCATCACCTCTTTCCATACTGATGCAAAACAGATGGTTCAAAACACATGCAACCAGCTGCTTCTCTGCACATTTAACCTCTGAGTAATATGAGAGAGACTTTGCCTCATAGGACTTTTATCTCAGATCCCAGTCCCATTATATATCCCCTTGGGTTTACTCTCCAGACAAGATGAGTAATTGATGATGTAGTCAAGCCTCTCTTTGGGTGCCTCCATATTTTGGATAGAACCCCACCCCAAAGGACTCTGATAACAAAAAATTCTAGAGAAGTCAAAAGAAAACCTCAAAGCTTTGCGGATCCACTCCTCCTTAATCTATGTGTGCTGCTGTAATATGTTGATAGAGTTATGGTGACTCATTGCATATTTCAAAATTACCAGGTTGATGATTCCAACAAGACAAGACACTTCTGAGATTATAGGGTAGAAATAAAAGTGTAGGTATAAGCTTTCATGGTCATGCAGCAAGTCAGTGGCAGAGTCAACGCTGAAAGTTCTAATTCATGCTTTCTTGGCTTAGATCAATAGTGGGCAATGTGCAGCTCGGCAGAAGTTATTAGACTTCAGTTCTCATCATCTCTGACTATAGAGTATATTGTCTTTGGTTACTAGGCACTGGAATCCAGCAATATATGGATAGCCGCATAGCTACTTCTGATTTGAACTGTGAGTGTATGACGTGTGATAATGAGCAGAAAAGCACCCCTTTAATTTATGAAAGCAAGTTTTAGCTTGATTTTATACAATTGTAGAAAACATGTAGAAAAGTAAAAAAAAACAAAAAACCACTCATCAATGCTTAGAGAAAGCAAAACCTAGGACTGGCCTTAGAATCCAAAAGAATGTTGGGTACACCTCACATTATCTCCTCATGACATGATAATGATGATGATGATTTTGTGATACAAAATTCAGCATATATATCTCGTTTGCTGTATCATACTCTGTTTCTGTGTCAGGAAAACAGCAGCAGCAACAACAATAATAACAACAATAATAACTTTATTCTTATATCCCACCAACATCTCCTCAAAGGGACTCAGGGCAGCTTACAAATGGCACAAAGTGCCTAAAAACAAACATAAAAGTGAACACAATATAAATACAGTAAAATAAAACACATGCACATACAAAAACATCAATTCAGACACAATCAAGCTGTGTCACAAGGGTGTCATGCACTCGTGCAGCAACCTGTGTAATTAATATACATTATACTATGTACTACAATCCTCATCTCATTCCTTCTCAACTGTTTCTACGCATACCAATTGTATGCTAAATATTGTCTGCCAAGAGACTGATGATCTAGGCCACTTGAAAGGAATGTAATTTATCTTTTTACAATATAGAGTATCCTACTTGAAGGCATCACTATTTATTTTTTTGCCATTCTTTTGTGGCAAAATTATTTTTATTCAGTTAATGGTTCTTTTAATTCAATTCATTGATTCAATTCAATTAATTAATCAAGGTGACTCACAACCATTTAAAACACAATATAACTTTTTAAAAATCATATTCGTCCAAAAGTTACAATTAAATCAAAATTAAATTTAAATAAGAGCAAGTTATAAAAGGTAAAAGCAATATTTAAACACATACTTACGCTTGCAAATGCACTTGCAACCATCAGTAAAAACTGGGCATTCAGGCTCTGAGTCCAGAACTAGGCTCACGTTTTGTACCTGAAATCTCAATGAGAATGTAAATCCATCTAGCAAAGTGCTGAATCCCTGTTCCCTGGCTTGTCTTCTGACTTACCAGGAACATTTTTATCTTGTCCATTTTAAGTTTTCATTAGTTTATCCTCATCCAGTTTGTTACAGACAGCAGACACTGGTGTAGGAGAAATAACCTCATTGGAGTTGGATGGAAAAGGCTAATAGAATTGAGTAGCATCAGCTTAGTAATGACACACAAACCCATCCCAGATTGCCTCCCTCAGAAGTTTCATATAGACATTAAAAAACATGGGGGGGGGGGGAGAGAAACATTGAGGGACTTCACTGTCTAAAGCCTATAGGCTCAAACAAAATCCTGAAGGACTGCAAAGACTGCAGAATACTGCATCCAAGTCTCATCCTAAAGAGGTGGCTCAGAAGGATACCATGATAAGTGGGATCAAAAGTCACTGAAATGTCCAGCGGAAACAAGAGTGATACATCACCAGACCAGTTCCTTACATCAGTCATCCACCAAGGTGGGCAAAGGACTTTCTGTCCCATGGCCAGACCTGAAGCCAGACTGAAACCCCTAGAGCTGAAAGGTCACCACATGTTCCAGAACCATGCCCAAGTACAATAAAAAACTAGCTCAGAAATGGACAACTTCTAGATATTGTTAGACTGTAATGCCCATTACCCCTCATCACTGTCTTTTCTCATTAATGGGATTTGTAGGCCAGTAACATCTGGAGAAACACAATCTCGCTGCCTTCAAAGAAGGCATTCCATTTTCAAATAAGCCACCCCCCCCCTTTTTTTTAAAGCTTGTTTCCCACCACCACCATTTTGTTGTTGTTACACTTGATTTCGTCCAAATATTTAGAATTCTCCTTTCATTAAAATGGCAGAATCTCTCCACAACTAGTTGCACAACTGAACAAGCTAAAGTCTAGAAACACATCAGAAGGAGATTTTCAATGCCACTTTGTTCAGAACTGATGTTCAGAGAAAGGACATGTCTGGAAATTGCCACACATGCCAAGTGCTTGAGGATTCTATCAAAAATGTGGTGAGAACAACAATAAAGAACAAATTAATGAAAGCAGCCTCCCCACGAGCTAGACTAAAACTCCTGACCTTCAGATAATTGGGATGCGGGTGGGTGGAAAATGTAGACATGCCGGACTCAAATTATAATTATTTTGAGGAATGGGAAAAAAATAGGTTGCTCAATTGCCTTAGCTAAAACAAGCACTTTTTCTTTTTCCTGATTAAGAGTCTTTTAAAAATGGAATAAAGGTACATAGAGAAACCAGTGTTTATCAGGTGAAAATAACAGTCCCATCACACACTCACCACCACCACCATCACCACGCAACTGTCCTGATTTCTCAAGAACAGTCCTGGGTAATAATTTGTTACCCCACTTTTTTTAGACTCCTCGATTAATCTTCAATTGTCCCATTTTTCAGCTCTTCTAAAGTGTCACACTTTCTCTCTTTGTTCCTGGCTTACTTTAGTTGTTGCAAGCAGGGTTCAAAGTGCAGCAGCTGGCATTGAATTAGCTCAGTGGGGAAGAAATAGGCAAAATATTGATCTTCCCAGTAGTTGCAGACAAAAACAAACTGCTTCTACACCTCCGGGTCAAAAGTGGGAAACTCATTGTTTCCAGGAATAGGAGTAGTCCAAGGTTCCACCATGGGTCAATGAGAAAGAAGTGATGGAAGTTGTAGTCCAACATCATCTGAGATACCAGAGGTTCCCCACTTCTCCTTTAGAGTATATCTGCTGCTAAAAGGTCAGAAAAATGAGATTCAAAGACACTCTATACATTGGTAAGAAAATGTATTTCCAGCTTCAGGACAGTGAACATGTTCTGAATTCCAAACTCCACCGTTTTCTGCTATCCAAGTCAATGACAAATATATTATTTAATCCTGCAGTTTAAGAAAGGCAAGGCAAGTGCTGCCCACAGTAGGAATGGAAAAAATGCTGGTCTCAAGATATGGCTGGATTGCAACTCCCAACGTTCCTTCCTGTTGACTATGCTGGTTAGAGCTGCTAGGAATTACAGTTCAGCTATCCCAAACAAAACAGGATCTGTGTCATTTGCTATTAACATCAACCTTTGATGAACACATAGATCTCACCAAGCAGATGGGAATCTAGAAGTAACACAGAAACGAGGCTTGATATAGTCAAACTATCTTGACTTAACATCAATGGAACATTAAATGTGCTCATTAGCAAAGTATCCCTGTATCCCACACAGTTGCTTTACAAAGAAGTGTTTCATTGGGCTGGAACATAGATTTAACAGAACTGAGAAGTGTTGTTTTTTGGACTGTAACTCCCATAATTTCCCAATCTGACTATACCACCTGAAGAATTTTGAGAGTTGTAGTCCAAATAAGTACATTTCCCAGACTCTGAATATCAGGTTGCCAAAACTCCAAGGCCAAAACCAATCTCACACAGGTATCAAAGTTGGCATATATTGATCAAGAATCAATTTCAAAAAGCGGCCAACAATATGTCCTCTTGGCTCATATGGTATGATGTTTAAGTTGGATTTGATTTTGTTTTAGGATGTATATTTTGCTCTGAGTGATTGACACTATCAATTTGTAATATTAGCAATCTAATTCCAATATCTCATTAATGAGAACTCTCTAATCAAACTGGACTGGTTTTTGCCCACTCAGCTACAATCAGCCTTCAGATTTTGTCGTAGTAGCTCAGCCTGGAGATGGGAATTAAAAAGTAAGGTTGCTCCATAGAGACTTCAGCAGCATTTCAACAACTGGACTTTTGTTCATGAGGCTGCATGCTCTAAATTCCTTTTGCTCCAGTTGGTGCCAGGCACCGGCTTGGATGCAGCCCAGCTTTCCTCCCACAGCAAAGAGCAACTGGTCCGATTTCTTTCATGCAGGGCAACTGTGGCGAGTGAAGAAAATTTATTGTAAGTTTTCAGTGCTTGTTGTTAACGCAGAAAAATCCATTCTGGGCAAGTGTGCACATGATTCCCCCATTCCCAATACTTTTATCAGAAAGATGTACAGCTCCCATAATTAAACACTGTGCCAAGTTCACTACATCTGTTAAGTTTGATCAGACCTGCTAAAAAGTTAACCACATGCTCATCATGGTGCGGTTTGCTGACACCTTGTTTGTTATGATATGCGAACCCACCTCTGCAAACAAGCCACAGTTTGCAAGCAAGCAATAAACCATAATTTGAATTTATGGTTTCTTGTTTACTAAATGATCCACTTGGATGGAATATTTCAATCCGCAGAATTGCATTTCATTTTAGAATTCACACAAAAGTAGTCCTACATGGTAGGGCTTTTAATAAAACAACAACATGGAGTGTGAACAATTTAGTCAAGTTTCAGCCACTTGCAATGCACACTTGCTCTTTTTTTAAACAGACATAAACAACTTTAATAAATAACACTCCTTCCAAATTTATTGCTGTTTGGTATTGATGCATTTTCTTCATGTCGTGGCTATGTAATGTGCAGAGACATAAATGTTCTGAGCCATTTTTAAAAGAAAAGATGAAGTCAGAAGCAGAAATTACATAATCTGACTTCGCTAGAATGGGGGAATTGGAATTTTTAATGGATTCAAGGATATAGAGACATGTCAGTGAACAGAACTTCTGACAATGAATTCACGATTTAGAAACTATTTGTACATCAGTCAACTCTATCTTTTCTGTTAAGTCTTTGCTAGCGGGAAGGATTTTTGTTTAGAAGATTGCACAATTGACAATTAGAATAGTTCTTGATTACGTTTTTGAACTGTGTGGTTTTAATGTTAATTTTAAGATGTTTTAATTTTTATAGTTTTAATGTAAATGTGTATTTTAATTGGTCGTCTGTTTTATATGGCATTAAATTGTTGCCGCATGTAAGCTGCCCTGAGTGCCCCTCGGGATGAGAAGGGCAGGATATAAATATGATAATCAATCAAACAAACAAACAAACGATTCATGTTGAACGGATGGTGAAAAACAGACTTTTGGTGTGCCATTGCACTAATGTATCTGCAATAAACAAAAACTTGAGCTGGGAAAGAGTGGGATTCTACTCTAGCTGATCCTACTGTTGCAGCCTGTGCCTGTTTATACTGTATCAGGCAAGGTAAAAATCTCCCAAAATCTCTCTAAAAAGTCCACGTGTGAACAGCAAGACAGAGAAAAGGGGAGATCAGAGAAGAATGCCTGATGAGCTACCACCATATGTTAAAAAGCACAGATCTAAAAGTCAGGCTACTTCAAAATAAGCTCCCCTGATATCACTGGAGCCTAGTTTAAGTGGATAAATGAATTTTATTGTTTTATTTATCTACCAAGAGGTCTCATTCCAATTTTTGTCCATTCCTGCCTTAATGCATGTTAGAAATAAAAACAACCTTATTCCCTCTTTATCTGTTATCATGAAGACATGGCAACCTTTATGCTTGAGAATCATGACATCAACAAAAAAGATCCTATAATCCTGAAACTTCTATGTGTACATCTGTTAGCTCAATGTGCAATATCTTCACTTAGGATGAATGTCTGGCAAATGTCTGTGCTCAAGCATTAATATCAGCCACAATGTTTTTTAAATAGAATGCTGTTTTGCATTTTCAGCCATATATGCCTTCAAGAGTTGCGGCATGTATCATGTATAAATACCTACCAGAAAATGAAAGAAAATGCACGCAGCTTCCTCAGATATCCTAATATAAATGAAAGACAAAGATTTGCTCCTTTGCCATGAATCTTTAAACAGAGGAGTATAACTTATTTTCTCAGGCAAGACCTTTAGGGCTTGCAGTTTGTGTATGAGCATTGCTCAAGATGCCCCCCCCCCCCAAATAAGGCACAAATGTTTTGCCAACAGGTGCCAGCATACTGAATGTGCAAATGAAATTATTTTCTATCACAGCTTCACATTCTTTCTCTCAGGGAGGAAAAAAGATAGAACAATCCTGAACAAATTGCTCATGTTCTTCCAGTGACACTGTCTCATCAACACCATGAGCCTCCTGATATCTACTATCTTTACTCATACAGTGGAGGCTATCATTGAATCATAGAGTTGGAAGAGACCTCATGCCAACCCCCTGCCAAGAAGCAGGAAAATCACATTCAAAGCACCCCGACACATGGCCATCCAGCCTCTGCTTAAAAGCCTCCAGAGGAGCCTCCGTCACATTCCAAAACACTGCTGAACAGCTCTCACTGTTAGAAAGTTCTTCCTAATGTTCAGGTGGAATCTTTCCTGTAGTTTGAAACCATTGTTTCACGTCCTAGTCCCCAGGGCAGCAGAAAACAAGCTTCCTCCCTCCTCCCTATAACTTTGCCTCATATATTTATACATGGCTATTGTATCTCCTCTTAGCCTTCTTTTCTGCAGGCTAAACATGTCCAGCTCTTTAAGCTGCTCCTCATAGGGCTTCTTCTCCAGACCCTTGATCATTTTAGTCACCCTCCTCTGGAAACATTTCAGCTTATCAACATCTCCCTTCAATTGCGGTGTCCAGAATTGGACACAGTATTCCAATGTGGTCTGACCAAGGCAGAATAGAGGGGTAGCACAACTTCCCTGGATCTAGACACTATACTCCTATTTATGCAGGTCAAAATCCCATTGGCTTTTTCAGCTGCTGCATGACATTGTTAGTTCATGTTATCCACAAGGATTCTGAAATCTTTTTCACACGTACTGCTGTCGAACCAGGCATTCCCCAATCTTTGCATTTCATTTTTTTCTGCCTAACTGGAGTATCCTGCATTTGTCCCTGTTGAACTTAATTTTGTTAGTTTGGGCCCATCTCTCTCATCTGTTTAGATTGTTAAGATCATACCATAAGCTGTGACTAGAATTGCTTCTGGTTTCTGCAAACTGTTTCAGGTTTACTCAGAAACAACTTCCCCCAAATTCAAAGGAAATAACTGAGGAAGTGAGCAATGGAATTACAGTTTTTGCTTCTTCTATTCCATATAGAAGGAACGTGGAAACAGACCCCTCCTTTTATCTTTCATTGTATAAAACTGAAAAGAGCAAAAAAAAAGTCAATGTCAAATTCAGTATAACTGATTTAGCAAAATAAAATCTGGATGTAAATTTCAGTATATCAATTTTCTGTCAGTGTTCAATATACACTAAATAAGAGGGTTTTTGTGATAATATTGCACCTATGAAGAGCTAGCAAGATATAACTCAAGATTGCAATAGTTTCTCCATTGTGGCGTCTGTGAAATCACACATATATGATTTTCAAGAAAAACATAAATCTATGTCCACTGTTGCTTGATTGTTCATGAAGGAGATGTGGCACGTGGTATACTGTTAGAGAAGTGAAACAGTTATATGCCTCTTATGAAGCCATGTGGGTTTAATTTATATGAAGCCATGTTATATGAAGCCATGTGGGTTTAATTTATTCTGACGACTTGGCTTTTGTAATTGTATGATATTGTATGATCTGTATTTTAATGTATTTTGTATTAATGTATTATGATGCTATTATGCTTACTATATTTGTGTTGAATTTTCTGCTGTTAGCCAGCCTGAGTCCCTCTTCGGAGGTCGAGAAGACAGTTATAAAAGCTCTAAATAAATAAATAATAAAAATAAATAATCCAGTTTCATACAAGTGTATTATGCAGTTTTCAGTTCCCCTGTGAGCTCTGCCTACAAGTCATCCCAACATCTCTCACTCAGTGAAAGCTAAACTAAAATATCAATGCAAGCTGGAAGACTGGGAACTTATCTCCTGAAGGGAGAAATGAATTACAAATTCAGAGACACACATATTATTTCAATCGTTTAATTACATTTCTTAGTCCTTTGTATGAGCTCAGGCATTTGCTATCCAAGTAAAGACGGCTGCTAGTTATAGAAGATTCCAAAATTCTTAGCTCATCTTGCCCTCTTTACAAAAAGAGTAGGCAGCCTGATGACGGATTCAAGGACTTTCAAGGTCTCTGGCCCATCTTCTTCAGAGTGCGGTTCAGCTGGAAGAGAGACAGACATCTAATTAGAAGAGTATTTGGGGGCGGGGGAGTGGAACACCCACGTACAGCCACACACTTCGGTGCCACAGCCCCAATTATGCAGCCCTTAATCAAGTGCTGGCATATCCTGCCAAAATGCTGAGCTCAGTTATGTGGAAAAATTAAACATGACCCATGGACTCTCCACCGAGGTGGAGAGACCTGAGGTCAAATCACAGTCTCCTGCATTCAATGGAAACCTGTATATCTTGCGAGTTACCAAGGCTGTTTGAACAAAATGATCAGTGACAAGATTCCTTAAAAGTGTTTTATCATTCAAGAGATGCTTAGCAGTATTTTGTATTTTTTTTAAAAAAACTATAAAGGCAGAAGAAATTTTTAAAACGGATATTCTCAAAGTTAGAATATCAGAATATCACCCTCTGGTGGTGCAGTGGGTTAAACCACTGGACTTGTGAACTTGCTGACCAAAAGGTGGGCAGTTTGAATCCGGGGAGCAGAGAGAGCTCCTGGTGTTAGCCCCAGCTTCTGCCAATCTAGCAGTTCGAAAACATGCAAATGTGAGTAGATGAATAGGAACTGCTTCTGTGGGAAGGTAATGGCGCTCCATGCAGTCATGCTGGCCACATGGCCTTGGAGGTCTCTATGGACAACACCGGCTCTTCGGCTTAGAAATGAAGATGAGCACCACCCCACAGAGTCGGAGACAACTACACTTAATGTCAGGGGAAACCTTTATCTTTACCTTTACCAAAGTTAGGAAAAATAAAACCAGGCTGAGGGAGTCTTTCCTCAAGCCCTTTTGCTCATTAGACTGCTTTTCACAAATTTAAATAGGACTATGGTTTAACCCACTGCGCCCCTGATGGCGAAATGGGTTAAACCACTGAGTTTCCAAACTTGTTGACCGAAACGTTGCAGGATTGAATCTGAGGAGCGACGTGAGCTTCTGCTGTCAGCCCCAGCTTCTACCAACCTAGCAGTTCTAAAACATTCAAATGTGAGTAGTAGATCAATAGGTACTGCTCCGGCAGGAAGGTAACGGCACTCTATGCAGTCATGTGACCACATGACCTTGGAGGTGTCGATGGACAACGCTGGCTCTTCAGCTTAGAAATTGAGATGAGCACCAACCCCAGAGTCAGACGTGACTGGACTTAATGCCAGGGGAAACCTTTATCTTTATCTATCCACCGTAGTTTGAGGAATTAAGTCTTGGGTCGGGGTAGATAGCCCTATTTAAATTTCAGGCTGAAACCACCGATATATTTCTCCTATTCCTTCTGTACTCCCTGAATACAGCAAGCATTCAGAACTGTAACATTACTGGTGTCTTATAAATCCTTCCTGCATCCTTACTGTTAATGACAAAAGAGAGTTCTCCAGGTCTTTAAGTAGTTACTTTGTGTCCATAGCTAACAATTGAAGAGCTCAGAAGTGACTAAGCTTGTTGGTAAAGGAAGAATGGAGTATTTTATCTATGTATGCTACAGTGTAGGAACTGTGTGGACTACTAGAGAACGTAAGCCCATTTTTCTGTACCCAGTATATCCAGTATGCAAACTGGACATTGAATGTGGGAGCTGAACTCCAAAGTGGTTTTTAGCCTGGGTACCCAACAATGCTCACGTTATTTGAAAATATCATTTTTAATTGTACAAAATCATAAGGTTATGGATGAACTACAACTCACATCATGCCAGGTTAACCACGAGAAACTCCATCAGTACTTAAAGTTTGTTATGTTGGGCAAGTTTCCTCTAGATGCATCATTGATGGGGTTCAGCATGCTCTCTGGCTGCAGGGTAAACTACAACTCCCACTACGGTGAATCAGTCTCCTCAAACCCCTCCAGCAGTTTGAGTTAGTCATGGGGGTGTCTGTGTGCCAAGTTTGGTCCAAATCCATAATCGGTGGAGGTCACAGTTTCTCTGGTTGCGGGTGAACTACAACTCCCAGGAAGGAAGGACAGTTCCCCTCAAACACCTCCAGTAATCAAATTTCGGCATATCAGGTATGTGTGCCAAATTTGGTCCAGATTCATTGGTGTTTGGGTTCACAGTGCTCTCTTAATGTAGGTGAACTACAATTCCTTCAAAACAAGGTGAATTTTCCCCAAAGAACTCCAGATTTTTTTGCTAGTTATGTGGGTCCTGTATACCAAGTTTTGCCTAATTCCATCTTTGGTGAAGTTCAGATTGTTCTTAGATTGCAGGTGAACTATAAATCCCAGTATCTACAATACCTATAAATCATGGTGAATTCCCCCCAAACCACTCTAATGTTAGTTCCTGATCAATTTCTCTGTTTGCTGTGTGCCATAGAAAAGAATAGGAAAGGGTTGAGGGAGAGGAAGTGGTCGGGGTCATGCAAATTACACATCAATGGTGAGCATAAGAAACACTGGGATGTCTGTGATAGAGGAAAAACAGAAAATCTAGAATGACATTGTCTCCGTATGAAAGCCTTCACTTGGGTGGTGGTGGGCAGTATGGCATTTGTGGAAGATATTGACAGGGCTCTTGCACATGTTTACGATGCTCTATAACCTGCAATGTCATTGGAGGGAAAACCTTTAGTGTCTACTGAGTAGTGGAAGCTATAACTATTTGTAGGAGTGGGAGCCTGTTTGTGTAAGTGAACACCCCAGCAACACATACACACATATTTTCACATTTATTATGGATACAGATGTATTTATTGAAGTTGTATCCCACTTTTCTCCCAAGGTGAGATCCAAGGTGGCTTCCAGAAGTTTAAAATAGGATTTACCAACCCATTTAGTCACTTCCACTCATACTCCCATGATCACTGCTTCATAGTCATGCCACTCAAATAAGCTTTATAAAGAATGCTACAGCCATTTTCCATACAGAGCTTTTCCATTCTTTCATATGGGCATATGGTGAGACAGTGCCCCCTGCAGAAGAACTGGAGCAAACCCATTGGCAAAAAAGACAGGACTCCTTCACATACAAAAATGGCAGCAATGGGATATTTCTGCAAATGCAAGGCTACTGTGTTGAAATTGCATCATCTGTTCTAAACAGTTCGCATATTTCCTTACAGAAAAATGTGTCCCCAAATCTGGCTGAAAACATGAAGAAAAAGCCAACCGCTCTGACTGCATTTCAACCGATACCGTATATTGGAAAGAAATAAACTGTGATTGTGAAATGAATTATCTCTACCTGCACCTATCTCTGCATATTTCCACGTATTCGCCCAAACACATACACACATATATTGAATAAGTTTGTCCTGTTGTTCAGCCAGCAACTTACCTCCTCAAACTTATGGATCTGGCGGATGAAGAAATCTCCATAGCGGCGAGCAACTTTTGTATCTGCAATGTGGATCATATCCTGCCAAGAGATAGTCGAAGATAAAAGGCCAGGAGCGATTCACAGGGCAGTGTTGGGGATGAAATTCTCTCCAGCCTAGAATTAGGGCTAATTTTCATAATGGGTTGCTGTATGGCCATGTTCCAGAATCATTCTCTCTTGATGTTTTGTCCACATCTATGGCAGGCATCCTCAGAGGTTGTGAGGTCAGTTGGAAACTCAGCAAGTGGAGTTTATATATCTTAGGAATGTCCAGGGTGGGAAAAAGAACTTTTGTCTGCTTGAGGCAAGTAGGAATGTTGCAACTGGCCACCTTAATTAGCATTTAATGGCCTTGTAGCTTCAAAGCCTGACTGGTTACTGCCCAGGGAATCCTTTGGAGTTGTTAGCTGGCCCTGATTTATTCTTGTCTGGATTTCCGCTGTCTTTTGAGTGTTGCTCTTTATTTACTGTCATTAAATGCTAATCAAGGTGTCAAAATTGAACATTCACACTTGCATCAAGCATATATAAACCCCACTTGCCTAGTTTCCAACAGACCTCACAACCTCTGAGGATGCCTGCCTGTCCTGTTTTGCTCTTAAAAACAGCCTCAACACAGAATTGAAAGTAAAAGAAAAATGCTTTACTCCAGCAAACAAAATAAGCAAATGCAATTGAAAAAGAAAACAAGGAAGTCTTACTGCAGACACCAATGAAAGTCTTTTGCAAAAGTCCCAGCAAAATCAGCAGACAATAAGGCACAGATCACGAAGTCCTGATCCCACAGCAAGCTGGCTTCAGGAAAGGCAAAAGCTGCACATCGCAAGTGCTGAACCTGACTCAGCACATAGAAGATGGCTTTGAAAGGCAGCAGATCACAGGAGCTGTCTTCATAGACCTGTCAGCAGCCTATGATACTGTGAACCACCACCTCCTCCTGAGAAAAATGTATAATATCACAAAGGACTACCACCTCACCTGCCTCATAGGAAACCTGCTACAAAACAGGAGCTTTTTTGTTGAGTTCCAGGACCAGAGAAGTAGATGGCAGAAACAGAAGTATGGCCTGCCTCAGGGAAGCGTGCTTGCCCCATCCATGTTCAACATCTACACAAATGAACAGCCACTGCCAGAAGGGACAGAGAGCTTCATCTATGCTGATGATCATGCCATTACTGCTCAAGCAGGGAGCTTTGAGATGGTTGAACAGAAGCTCTCTAAAGCACTAGGTGCTCTTACTGCCTACTACAGGGAAAACCAGCTGATCCCTAATCCATCTAAAACACAGACATGTGCTTTTCATATCAAGAACAGACAAGCATCCTGAGCTCTGAGGATTACCTGGGAAGGAATCCCACTGGAGCATTGCAGCGCACCCAAATACCTGGGAGTCACTCTGGACCGTGCCCTGACTTACAAGAAGCACTGCCTGAATATTAAGCAAAACGTGGGTGCTAGAAACAATATCATATGAAAGCTTATTGGCACAACCTGGGGATCACAACACAGTAAAGACATCTGCCCTTGCGCTATGCCACTCTGCTGCTGAGTATGCATGCCCAGTGTGGAACACATCTCACCACACTAAAACAGTGGATGTGGCTCCTAACAAGACATGCCGCATTATCACGGGGTGTCTGCGCCCTACACCACTGGAGAAATTACACTGCTTAGCCGGTATTGCACCACCTGACATCCGCCGGGAAGTAGCAGCCAATAGTGAAAGGACCAAGGCAGAGTCATCTCCAGCTCATCCCTTGTTTGGGCATCAGCTAGCACGTCAACAACTTAAATCAAGAAATAGTTTTCTAAGATCTACAGAGACACTCGCTGGAACACCTCAGCAAGCAAGAGTCCAAAAGTGGCAGGCTCAAACCTAGAGCCTCAATCAATGGCTGATACCCAATGAGAGACTCCTCCCAGGGCACACAGAAAACTGGGTGACTTGGAAGGCGTTGAATATACTGCGCTCTGGCACCACGAGATGCAGAGCCAACCTTCAGAAATGGGGCTACAAAGTGAAATCCACAACATGCGAGTGTGGAGAAGAACAAACTACAGACCACCTGCTGCAATGTAACCTGAGGCCTGCTACATGCACAATGGAGGACCTTCTTGTGGCAACACCAGAAGCACTCCAAGTGGCCAGATTCTGGTCAAAAGACACCTAATCAACTACCAAGCTTGCAAACTCTGTGTCTTTTGTATGTTTGTTTGTTTGTTTGTTCTGTCAAAAATGTAATACACCTGTTCGGTTGCCTGACCAGATAAATAAAAATAAAATACGAAGTCCTTAACACAAAAAAGTTCCGGCAGTAACAGAGTTGTTGTTAGCAGCGAAAAGCTAAGTTCTCTTGCTTCTGATTTATACCCCATGCAGGAGGGCTTAGGGCATCACCCAATTAGCTCATCAATCTTTTAGCTGCGAATCGAGCTGACTGCCGTCTGTTCTCTGACTCCCTCTGTCTTTTTAAAAAGGTGGGCACCTGCAAAGCCTCATTGTCGGATTCTTCTTCCTCTCCCTCCAAGACTTGAGCAGCTCCCTGCTCCCCTTCCTCTTCTAACGATGAGAAATCCCCAACACTGCAATAGATGCCTGTGAAACATCAGGAGAGAATGCTTCTGGAACATGGCCATACAGCCTGGAAAACTCACCGCAACCAGTGATTGCAGCCATGAAAACTTCTGACAACACAATATTCATGTTTCCTTCATGCGAAAAATACCAGTAGAACAGTGTGTTTTAACTGTCATCATCTGTACTTGAGACATGATTCTGTTCATGAATCAAACTAACATGAGGTTATATTAAAAGGGAGGAGGAGGCACACATGCAGGCAGCCTAAGCACACCTGTCTCCAATCTGCATTGTAATTGCAATTAAGCAGACAAAATAGGAATTATGTTTAAGGTTTATATGTACACTTACACTATCCTTTAAAGGCATGATGCATCTTCAGGTGGTTAGTCATTTGGGAAAATGGGGCTAATGCGAATAGCTGTTTCTGCACCAGACTCCCAGAGGAAAAAGAGAGACCAGAACTCTCAGGCAAGTCAGAAAACTGAGTATGATTTTCTTTCGTTATTTAAGTACAGCATGACCCCAGCAGCCAATTTTCTGAACTATGGAAGCAGGAACCATGGATTATAGCATTATATTGAAATGAATGACTTTTGCCAAAAGTTACCATAAAGTTGCTATGAATGAACTACAAAATTCCTAGAAAGTCATCCTTCATTCAGTGTGACTAGCCTAAACAGTATTAAGCTGCCCATAATGAGTACAGAGGAGTGAACTGACAGAGGGAACTAGACAGACCTTGTCAATGTAGAAGTCCACCTCAGAAGCCGACTGGAACTCCCCATCCAAGGCAGAGATGCCACTTGTCCAGACAAGGTTCTTCATCTTGTGTTTGAAGACCAGCAGTTGGATGCGGAACTCTTGCTCTGTGAGATCCAAGAAGCCAGCAAGCTTAGCCACGGGCATTGTGGTGTAGAGCTTGAGGAAGCTGCGGATGGTGGACAGTTGGGCTTGCTGCTGGACTTCACCAGCAAAGACCTTCAGCTGCTGCAGGAAAGGCTCTTTGTGGTAGTTGGGGTGCATATTGTCATAGTTGGGAACCACAGGGGAAAGGAACTTGGGACATGCATAGCTGAACAGCTCCTCATACACCTGAGGGTCACCCTTTTGCATGCGTAGCATCTTGTCTCCATACTTCTCTCGTAGCTGCAGGTGAATGCTTTCGTCTATGCGCATAGGGTACATAGTGAGAGCAATGGCCAAAAGGGCATGCATCTGCTCATTCTGCTTGTTAATCTGCAACATACCAAGAGATCTCATTAAGAACATGCAATTCAAAATACTTGGCTGACATATAAAAACAAATCCAGCATAAAAGTAAGTAGACCAAGCAACTATATTTTCAACTTAATTTTTACTTGTGCTACAAGTTTACAGGTGGTTTTTATAGGGAAAAACAACAATGAAACTCAGTCTGATTTTTCAGAATTAAAACCAAAAGCTGATATAAGCCATTATAATCTATGAATGCAGACAGAGGCCTAGTTTTATATTTGTATAGTGCAGTGATTTTATATTGATTACTGAAGTGACAACTGGTTCAATGCAACACTGGAAATGCTAATCAAGATTGCCTAATAATAATAATAATAATAATAATAATAATAATAATAATAATTTATTTATGTACCGCCCTATCTCCCCAAGAAGACTCAGGGCGGTTTCCAACATAGGGCAAAACATTCAATTGCCAAACGAAAAAACCATGCAACAAAATTAAACATTATAAAATATAAACATAAACCCTATTAAGACAGTCACAAAATGTTTAAAAGTCAGTTTCAATTTTACTCCATCAGATGGGATTCAAAATACCAATGGTCAATCAGCATGGCAGTTAAATAAGCTGCTGCCCTTGACAATCGATAGATCAGGAATGGGCAAACTTCGGCTATCCTGGTGTTTTGGACTTCAGCTACCAGAAATCCCAGCCAGCTTACTGACTGTTAGAAATTGTGGGAGTTGAAGTCCGAAACACTTGGAAGGCCTTGATATTCTGGGTTATATGGCTGTGTGGAAGGGCCCTCAGACAATTTGGTAAAGCTAGGGTTAAAAATGAAACAGTGCTACCCAATGGGAAAGCAATGCATTTTATGCCATTGCAATTTTTGCCAGAATGCCATGCTGCTAATATACCTTAGTGAAAAAGTACACCAGGACAAATGTTTGGTAAGATCAGAACTAAGAACCAGATCCAACTCTGAAATTGCATCATTGCACTGAAAAGCAGAGCAACACCACTAGTGTTACTGAGGTCAAATTAGCAAAAAAGAAATCACTGAAGACTGAATTCCAACAGGTAACAATGAGCCAAGAAGAAACCGGTTCATGGAATATGCAATCAGTTGCATTCTAGATGAATTGGATGTGGGTGCTTAGAAGATCATTTAAGCTGTACTTGGAACAGGCTAAAATGATATTAAACAGTTCCCAGAATTAACCTGGGTACTATTTAATATCTGCATCTTTAACAACCTGTCTCCAATATTGGAAGGTACAAGAAAAAGCAGATGTATTTCTATGCAGGCTTGCATCACTACAAGTCCGGTTAAATATTTCTGGGTAGAGACACAGAAATAACTGGGTGATATGTTTCAAAGGAAGAACCAGCAGTGTCAGTAAAAGAGTTACAAAAGAAGGGTTTGCAAAGACAATTGTTCACCCATTATGTAGGACAAAAATGACTCAAATGCTTTGTACCATTTCGTATTTGTATGTTGTCCTCTGGAACATGCTCTTTGTTCTCTGAATATACAAGAGGATGTTGGCAAAGACACGAATGGCATCTTGGTAGCGTCGCATCATAAGGTACGCAAAACCCACATAGTAATAGGTAGTGACCTGGCATTCTGGCACTCGTGAGTACATACTCTGGGAAGAGAAGGAAAAAGATTGTGAGAAGTCTGGTTGCTTTTCAAATAATGATTGAGAACAGCCCTTCCCTCATACTGTCAAAGGATGCTGTCCCAGGTTTCTTCTACTACGAAGAGCAGATCACAAGACCAAGGACCTGCTCTGTGATCATCTGGAACAGAACACCTATGCATCTTTTAAAATCAGGACTAGGCTTTCAATACACCATTTTATGCTAACAAAGGCAGCCATGTTAGTCTGTCACAGCAATAAAGCAGGGCCAGGCAACATGCAGTGCTTCACAATTTACATTTTAAATTATATAGTAAGCTTTAACGAGTTTATTATGGCATCATAGAACTATTAAGTCTGGAAGATGAAAAACAATTATGATGCTCTGATTTCATGTGGTTCACTTTAGACTCCTACAGCCCAAATGTAAAGAAGGCACAACTGTGGCTTGTTTCTATTCAGACAATTTTCATGTTATATTTGAAATAAGATGTTAAGGTTTCTGATTTATTTTTTTAAAGAGTAATGTGGGAGTGAGGAGAAAGTTATGATTGAGGGCTACATAAAAGGTATATAAGAATAGGTAGCATATAAAGCAGACAATTTGCACATCAGTGTGGGGAAGAAATTAAGTCTTCTTCTAGGTTGATCAGGTATGGGTAAACCAGGGCTTGGGGGCCAGATACAGCCCCTTGGGCTCTTTTATCAGGCCCTCCTCTCTCACACCACCCTATCCTTCCTACTCTCTTTCCTTCCTCCTTCCTTTCCTTCCACCCTTTCATCTTTCCTTCCTTCCCTCTTTCTCCCTCCTTCCTTCCCTCTCTTTCTCCGTCCTTCCTTCTCTATTTTATTTCCTCCCTCCCTCCATTCCCTTCCGCCCTTCCTTCTTTCCATCCTTTTCTTCCTTCTCTTTTTCTTTCCTGCTTTCCTCCTGGGGGATGTTTAGCTGGGAGAAGAGAAGGTAGAGAGGGAACATGAGAACCATGTTTCAAGATTTCAAAGGGTGTCCCATTGAGGAGGAGGTGGGGGGAAAACTGATTTTTTGCTGCTCTAGAAACCAGGACACAAGGCCCCTAAGTTAGAAAATGTACCCATGCCTGCTAAAAATGATACATTTTTGATTCACTAAATGACATCAGTAAAGACAAAGATGATATTACAGAGGATATTAATGGATGAACTAGCACTTAGGTTCTTGAGAATACAGGTGATATGTAAAAAAATGGCAGGAGAAGATAGAAGGTGTCCTAAAATAACAGTGTCTGTGAAGAACTCTTTTTATACTGTTAAATACATCTAATAGAATTCTCAAATAAGGAAATTTCTGAGCTACATTTCCGATTATGCAATAAATTGAAGATGAAATGACTGTCCACAATATCTGTTTTTCACACAACATACCTTCATGGAGAACTCTTAAATGTGGGAACAAGGGATCTATATTTGATATACATAATGGCAAAGGAAGAACTATGTCAGGACATCATCAGCTATGCACTCCCTTTTGAAAATCGTAAGACTAAACACTTAAAATAAAAATACCCTGGAACAGATAAACCTTCGTTACAAAAATGTTCCCATCTAACACTAGAGTAGGCATTACCTTCTTGTTAAGCTCAATGTTTTCCAGGACCTTGATGGCTTGATAATAATCACCCAGCAAAGAATGGAGACGCAGCAGACCCACAAGACTGAAATATCCCAACATCTTATAGAGTGAATGGCGGCCATATTCTCCAGCCACACTCTCAGGATCACCTAGTGAGATGAAAGAGAGAAGAATATGAGATGACCTCAATGAACTCTACCAGGGAAATGGACAGAAGAGTGAAATGTGTTATCTTGATCAGACCTCCAAAGAGAATCAGCTATTGGATAACTGTTTAATTGGACTTTTTTTTCATGAACTGAAAGTATACTAATAGGAATTTTCCCAGAACTGAACATACTACTATTTTCACTACTGTACTGTAAGGAGACAGTACATTTTGAAGCAACTGCTACGCTATGGATTTGTGATTGCAAATTTGGGTTAAGTTTTTGTACTTGCAGTCACAGAATATATTAATACTATGAGAATGAAAGACTCTGCTTGATCTTACTTTTTTTGGGCATGCAAGTTACATAACAGCTTATTCTGTGTTTTAGAAACTTATAAATAGTTCAAATTACTCTTATTTTAAAATATACAAACAATTACAATCTAAATCCCCTTCCGCACAGCTGAATAAAATCCCATATTATCTGCTTTGAACTGGAATATATGGCAGCATGGACTCAGATAACCCAGTTCAAAGTAGATACTATGTGATTTTCTGCCTTGATATTCTGGGTTCTATGGCTGTGAGGAAGGACCCATAGAGTATAGATCTAAATTTATGTAACAGTAAGTCTCATTGAGCATAACAATACTTACACCTTAGGAAACATGCTGAAGACTGTACTGAGATGGAGATAATCCATATTTTATCTTGGACATATGATTACCACAATCATAAAACGTAATTTCTTACAGACCAGGTTAACCACTTGTCAAACCTAACCATTAGATTTTTTTTTTTTGTCGTGTCAGGAGCAACCGCTCCTGTTGTGAGAGAATTGGCTGTCTGCAAGGATGTTGCCCAGGGGACGCCTGGATGATTTTTTTTGATGTTTTATCATCCTTGTGGGAGGCTTCTCTCATGTCCCCACATGAGGAGCTGGAGCTAATAGAGGGAGCTCATCTGCCTCTCCCCGGATTCAAACCTGCGACCTGTCGGTCTTCAGTCCTGCCAGCACAGTGCTTTAACCCATTGTGCCACCAGGGGCTCCATTAGATGACTGTTAAGACTATTCAGATTACCAAACTCTGCATAAACAAAGTGAACACAGTACAAGTAAGCTAAGAGATGTGTGTATTAAGATGTATTTTTCAAATACGTAAGAGGAGAGCTATCTCTTATTACCGCAGTCCTTAGATTTAGCCAAGAGAATCCAGAAACAACCCATAATAAGCCTCAACCATTTCTGCTATTTTTATTGAAACACACAGCACTCACAGCAAAAACAAAAAAAACAAAAAAAAAACCCCTGAAATTTCTTCAAGGTCTATAATCAAGATAGAACTTGGGGAGATAAGATTACTTCTCACTTACAAACTCCTGTCTTCTTTTTCTCCTTACCTCCACTAGTGTAAACCTCTAGCTGCCGATTGATGTTAGATTTGTCCACCAGGGAGTGCAGCACGTTGAGAACACCATGGACATTCCAGATTTTGGGATTTGAACGCAGAAAATTAATTTCTTCCTCAGACTTCTTTGCTGTTTTACAGCGGTACTGGCTGAAGGACTGGAACTGCACCACAAGAGAAGGAAGATAACAGAAAAAGTGGCTTGAAGGCACAGAACAATGTTTAATTGTTGTTGTTTTTAAAGAGGAGAACTGATAAGCACAATCTCAGCAATAACATTTTACCTGATAGATGAATTCATCAATAATATCCCATAGCCATTGGTTGGGGAGTTCCAGAGGAGCTGGGCCATCTGCATCTAAAGAAGAATTTATAATTTTAGAGCAATGATGGAAAACCAAAGGCATTCAGACTGGAACATAAGAAAAGGGTATTCTGCACAAAGGAAAAGAGATGATTTTTTTAAATAAAAAATTAGGTATTTAAATATGACAGCATTAACAAAGAAGATGTCAATAATAATAATAATAACAACAACAATAATAATAATTTCATTCTTGTACCCCATCTCCATCTCCCCAAAGGGACTAGGAGTGGCTTACCCTAAAACAGAGCATAAAATAAACATACAATACAATGCAACAAAGTAAAATATATAGCATATAAAAACGCCAATTTAAAACTCAGAACAATACCCAATAACCTATGGTGACAACTACCATAAGATATGGCCAGACTGTAAAATGTTCCAATAATAAGAATGAAAGATCAACTAGGGGATCAAGAATGTAACACTGGGTGGTCAAATTGAATAGATTTCATTCCTGGAATATTTTCACAACAG
Organism: Anolis sagrei; assembly: GCF_037176765.1. NCBI lineage: Eukaryota > Metazoa > Chordata > Lepidosauria > Squamata > Anolidae > Anolis > Anolis sagrei. The sequence goes on from NC_090025.1 coordinate 164,643,071, forward strand.
CAAAAATAATATATACACAATAAGACACTAGGAACTCACTTAGAATATAGTTAAAAAGACTGCAGTAATTGTAGTAAGATTCAAATCTCTGTTCCAAAGATGGACCGCCCTGCAATAAAAAAGGAAGCATGAGGATGATAAAAATGCTTGCACATTCAACTGCCTGGGTTTTAAAGGAATTAACATCTGACTTAAAAGTCACCCATAACCATCACATGCCCAGAGTTCAACTCAAGGACAAACTAAAGCCGATACTTACACTGACTTTTGCATAGATGTGTCTATAATACAGCTCCTTGTATAAAATAAGAAAAACAGCATCTACAAGAAATGAAAAAAATATTATTACCATAATCATAATATATAATTTCTTACTGACCAGGCTAACCACTTGTCAATATCCCATCTGTTAAATGGGTTCTTCAAGGTGGCTGACATACTTTACAGTGGAGTTGTGTGTGTGTGTGTGTGGGGGGGGGCACGGAACAGACAGAGCTGGGAGAGCCTTAACTGGACCCATGAAACTGGTATATTTTTCCCTGGGAAAACATGGCTAAAAAGAGACTGTCCTACAGGACAAACTTGCATTACAATACAAAACACGTCATTAAAGCAGCTACCTTCAGAATAATTAAAACACACTTGCTCCATACTGTAACAAAGCCATTTTGGCTCACCTAAGACACATGCCACAATAACACTTTCCTTAAGGCAAGCTGTATTTTTGTAAGCTTGCCAGAAAAGAAAAATAGAAAATACTCACCATTTCCAACCTGAGGGGCAATTGCCTCTGCTTCTGGCCATGGTGTGTTTTTAAAAAATCTTTCTGTCAACTTGGTCCAGCTAAATACAAAAAAAAAGTTGAAATGACAGGTCAAAATATACTCAAAAATAATAGATAACAATCTAAAAACTTGTTCTGCTTTTTGCAAGTTTTAAATCAAAACAATTAAACAGACCTCTTCAGAAGAAGGGGAAAAGAGCTTCCCCCCTCCCCCTCCAGAAAGTCTCAGGTTCTAACAGCTAGAGCTAGAATCGTAGAATCATAGAGTTGGAAGACACCTTGTGGGCTATCCAGTCCAACCCCCTGCCAAGAAGCAGGAAAATCACATTCAAAGCACCCCCGACTGATGGCCATCCAGGCTTTGTTTGAAAGCCTCCAAGGAAGGAGCCTCCACCTAGAAGAAAGCTCACTGGAGATTTAGGTCCCTTCCACCCAGATGTATAAAATCCATATTGAACTAGATTATATGGCAGTGTGGACTCAGATAATCCAGTTCAAAGCAGATGTCATGGATTATCCACCTTGATATTCTGGATTATATGGAGGAAGGGCCCCCGGACTCAATAGGCTGACCAGAAACTTCGCTATCTAATCCTCAACTACTTCCAACTTAGGCCCCTTCCACACAGCCAAATAACCCAGAATATCAAGGTTGATGATCCACAATATCTGCTATTTACTGGATTATCTGAGTCCACACTGCCTGATAATCCAGTTCAATGTAGATACAGCTGTGTGGAAGGGGCCTAAGTTTAAATCATTGTGGATCTTAGGCTCACCCATTTTGCATCTCAAGAGTTAATATAACTGATTGAATCACAGCCCTTTATTTAACCCCCAGGAAAATAAATTCATACCTGTTTTCATAGATGTCCTGGATTTCATACACCTTTTGGTCAATGACATCACTAGATACACGACTGGCCTGCAGCTCATATACTTTCTGGTCAATCAGATCAGACACAGTTTTGTGGAAGTATTGGATGAAATTTTTTATTACTTCAGGAATAACTTGATAGGTTTGCTGTTCATATTGTCGTTCATAGGCTAGATCCTGTTTGGGATCTCCTGTGAGATATAACATTGATAAAGTCAAAAAATGTGAAGGCATAAAGTAAAAACAGTGTGGATTCCAATCTTGGAGGACTTGTCAGTACCTTTTAGATATTTTCCCCCCAAATTTTGATACATATTACTATGAATAAAGCTGAACCCCAAGGAGAATAAGCAATGGAAAAATGTAAATTGCTTATTTTAATTTGGGAGCATTATGTTTAATAAAGTAAAGAGACCTCAGGTTAAATGAAAAATATAAGTAGCACCTGAGGCATGCTACAAATGCATAAACCAGCTCAGGAGTTAGTAGTTCAGGGGTTACTTTGTTTAATCAAAATTTCTGAGTTCTGGATTTCAAACACTTTTTTTGTATCTTCCTATTAACTACAAACAAAAAGAGGCAACACTGAAAGAAGCAAAACAACTGGTTTGAACTTTGTACAAAGTCACTACATTCAATACAAAGCCATTCTTTTTCTTTAGCCATGAACAAAGGGTTTCCAAAGTGGCCAAAACTACACACAAATTCTGGAGAGTGGCACCATTGTTTCCCAAACCCATCCATTAATGCCTTTGAATTATACATAGGAAACAGTAGAACTATTTTACTATGCTTGCCAGACTAGAAACTGGTGAGGGCTTCTGTACCTTTAATGTTTCCACTGAAGTGGGACTCTCAGGAGGTGCTGACTGTCTTGCAACCAGGAAACAAACACCTCCTGAAATTTCATAAGAACCCTTTCCAGTTGTCACTTTAACCACTCTATACAGGTTGAGCAATCAAAATACTTGGGGCCAGAAGTGTTTTGGGTTTTTTAATGGATTTTGGAATATCTGTGAATGAAGTGAATACAAGCATAATGTTCTGTGTGAAACCACATCTTATGCCATTTTGCAGATCCTAGTGTATTATTAATTCACAACTTGTGTTATGTATGAGATGCAAGGTAGGAGAGAGGCTAAAGGTATAAGATACCTATATTTGGCATACTGAACAAATATCTGGGAAGCCTGCCAGCGTCTATCTTGATATGAGGAGTGCCATATCTACCACTTCAAAGCCAGAAGGTGAGTCTACACTATAGAATAAATGCAGTTTAACACCACTTTAATGGGGAGTTGCAGTTTGGTGAGGCACCAGAATCCCATGGCAGAAAATATCTTGTAAAACTACCACTCTCAGGACTCCATAGCATCAAGCCACGGCAGTTAAAGTGGTGGTAAACTACATCCAGCGGGAAGATAACGGCACTCCATGCAGTCATGCTGGCGACATGACCTTGGAGGTGTCTACAAACAATACTGGCTCTTCGGCTTAGAAATGGAGATAAACACCAACCCCCAGAGTCAGACACAACTGAACTTAATGTCAGGGGAAAACCTTTACCTTTACTAAACTACATTAATTCTACAGTCTAGATGTACCCAGAAGCAGGTAACTAGTACCAAACGTTTCAAATTTTGAAGTATTTCGGGTTACTTTTATCCCTTGCAGAAAACTATTTCTAGACAGGACTATTATTAAAAGGGGAAGCAAGAACTCACCGGTGTGTGTGTCATAGTCTCCTGGGTAGGTATAAGGATCATAGGCACCCTGGAAATCAAGAAAGGAAAGACGTTCAGTCCACCTGTTGTGCATCTCCAAAATATGGTTTGACATCACTTCAACTGTTATGACTCAATGCTCTGGATTGTCCATCTCAAGGGCACCTGCCTGCCTTCCTGGCCTCCGCAGAGCTTCTGGAGCCAAGCAGGCAGCAGCAGGCCAGGGAGGCAGGCCTTCCCTGCTGCACCTCAGGCCGCCACACTTTCGGGGTCCCTGGCCTCCACTGGACGTAAATATTTATTATTAATATTTTCAAAAACCCACAAAACGAGTCTGCTAGAAGCAAACTGTGAAGTGCTGGTTTTAGCCTATAAAATCCTAAACAGTTCTGGCCCAAATTACCTGTTCGAACGCATCTCTCCTTATGAACCTTCCAGGACTTTAAGATCATCTGGGGAGGCCCCGCTCTCAGTCCCGCCTTCGTCACAAGCACGGCTGGTGGGGACGAGAGACAGGGCCTTCTCAGTGGTGGCCACTTGGCTATGGAACGACCTCCCTAAGGACATCAGATTGGACCCCTCCCTTTTAACATTTTGGAAGAGAGCTAAAACTTGGCTTTTTGAGCAGGCATTTGCAAATACAGTGTAACAGACATAGGAAAAGGGAATGGTTTGATGATGTGATTGGATGATGTTTTTAACGAGGAGACCCTAATGATACATGCTTTTATTGATTCTGTTATAGTTTTATTATTTGAATGTTTTATTATATTGAAATTGTATTTTATGGTATTGGTACCAATTGTAAACCATCCCAAGTCGCTGGCGGGCTGAGAGAGACGGTATAGACAAATATAAATGGCTGGCAGGCTGAGAGAGACGGTATAAATAAATAAATAGCGAAGGAACACTGTACAGACAGTTCCTGAGTTAGAAATTACTGATTTACATACAACTCATAGTTAAGGACAGGAGTGAGATAATGGGAAGTGAGAGAAATCTACCCTTTGGAAGGGAAATGCGCTCCTGAAAGAGTTATCATGGGAAAAGGTGTCTCGACTGAAGCTTGATCTGGGCACCACAATTGAAGAGAGATATTGACAAGCTGGAATGTGTCCAGAGGAGGGCGACTAAAATGATCAAGGGTTTGGAGAACAAGCCCTATGAGGAGCGGATTAAGGAGCTGGGCATGTTTAGCCTGAAGAAGAAAAGGCTGAGAGGAGATATGATAGCTATGTATAAATATGTGAGAGAAAGCCACAGGGAGGAGGGAGCAAGCTTGTTCTCTGCTTCCCTGTAGACTAGGATGGTGAACAGTGGCTTCAAACTACAATAAAGGAGGTTCCGTCTTTTTTAAATTTTTTTTGGTCGTGTCAGGAGAAACCTGAGAAACTGCAAGTTGCTTCTGGCCGTCTGCAAGGACATTGCCCAGGGGATGCCTGGATGATTTTTTGATGTTTTATCATCCTTGTGGGAGGCTTCTCTCATGTCCCCGCATGAGGAGCTGGAGCTGATAGAGGGAGCTCATCTACCTCTCCCTGGATTCGAACCTGTGGCCTGTCGGTCTTTAGTCCTGCGCCACCGGGGGCTCCAATATTCCGTCTGAACATGAGGAAGAACTTCCTGACTGTGAGAGCCGTTCAGCAGTGGAACTCTCTGCCCCGGAGTGTGGTGGAGGCTCCTTCTTTGGAAGTTTTTAAACAGTGGCGGATGGCCATCTGTCAGGGGTGCTTTGAATGCAATCTTCCTGCTTCCTGGCAGGGGGGTTGGACTGGATGGTCCATGAGGTCTCTTCCAATTCTATGATCACCAATCCTTGTTTCCACAAGAAGCCAAATGTTTTCAAAAACCAATTATCACAGGGACAGAAAGTGAGCGGAGATATTCTGAACAACAGCACAGACCGCATAACAAGCACCATAAAGGTGTAAACCCTTCCATATGTTATCCAAAGCGATATATTTGGCTGGTGTTCAACTTAAAGAATGCATTTGTTCCGGCTTACATACAAATTTAACAACAAACTTACAGAGCATATCTTGTATTGTTGAAGGCTTTCATGGCCGGAATCACTGGGTTGTTGTAGGTTTTTCGGGCTATATGGCCATGTTCTAGAGGCATTTTCTCCTGACGTTTCGCCTGCATCTATGGCAAGCATCCTCAGAGGTCCTCACTACCTCTGAGGATGCTTGCCATAGATGCAGGCGAAACGTCAGGAGAAAATGCCTCTAGAACATGGCCATATAGCCCGAAAAACCTACAACAACCCAGAGCATATCTTGTTCGCAATGCCTGTAATAGGCCCCCCTCTTCCCCGCCCCCATCTCAGTCCCAGTTCCCCCTCCACATGGCTGCCTTAATCAGTCCCTCCTGGGCTCTGCTCCCTCCCTCCCGCCGCCGAGAGAAGCTCCCAGGCCGCACCTCATCGTAATCTTCCGCCCCGTAAGACATGGCGGAGTTTTGAAGGACAGCCCGGAACCGCCGCGCGACGCCAAGCAGCCGGATGAAACGAGGACTCGGTGGGAAGGAAAGAATTCCGGTCTGCACTTTGTACGTCACTTCCGTTAGTAACCGGAAGCCGTTGGGGAAAACGCTCCCGTGTGCTGACAGAGTGAGGATTCAGTCAAGAGCGTGGTTGGCTCCGTCGCGCACGTGACTGAACCCCGGCGCTTTTTTGCCCCTTTGCTCTTCCCGTCGTTGCTATGGTGACGCAAGTGCTCCCGCCTCCTCGGCCTTCGCGTTTCTAATCTTAGGCCTTGAGAAGAAGGAGGAGAAGAGGCGGCGGCGGGGATGGAAGGCGGCAGCGCGGGAGAGGCCATCCCGGCTTCAGTCACCGCCGTAGCCGCCGCCACCACGGCAAACGTGTTCTCTCTGGCGGGGCTGGGCGCGGCCTTGCGGCCCGAGGCCTCGGAGCCCGCCTCGCTGGGCTTTATGCAACTGCCCTGGCAGCACGGGCCGCGCCTGGGGGGGAAGGCGCTCAGCCGACGCCGAAGGGCCGCCCGGCTGCACCGCAAAGCGGGCCCCACCGGGAAGGAGAGCCACGGTGAGCTCAAGGCCACGGGGTCCTAGCATTTTGTAGTCCAGTCAGGAACCAGCACTAACGCTTGTGTCCCTGGGTTATATGTGGCATTTCCTAATTGCTCCTATCATAACAATACATGGAAAAAATACCAAACTGCAAAAACCTGCAGCACATTTTGCTATAGTTTTTCAATGAAAAACTATTCAACATAGTTTTGTGGCAGCCACAAAAAAAGAAGTTTCTGGAGTATGACTACTTACCACACAATTATATATATATGTGTGTGTGTGTGTGTGTTATTAAGGTTTTCAGATAACAATAAAAGAGGAGGAACATATATTAGGTATGGGAAAGTAGGAAAATATAGAAATAGGATCAAGAAGAAAATATTTTTATTAAGGTTTTCAGATAACAATAAAAGAGAGGGAACATATATTAGGTATGGGAAAGTAGGAAAATATATAAATAGGATTGAGAAGAAAAAAATCACTTATCACACTATTAAACAGGAAATTTATTTATTTATTTCGCACATTTCTACCCCGCCCTTCTCAACCCCCAAGGGGGGACTCAGGGCGGCTTACAAAAAGCACAATTCGATGCCAGCAATACAGATAATAAGACAAAATGTATATCAGCAACAATTATAACACAATTAAAACAATCCAGTTATGCATCATAGCTAATAAAAATCATATAACACTAAGGAGCCTTCTAATCAAGGTGAAAGAAGAAAGTGCAAAAGCTGGGTTGCAGCTAAACATTAAAAAAAAACCTAAGATTATGGCAACAAGACTGATTGACAACTGGCAAATAGAGGGAGAAAACGTGGAGGCAGTGACAGGCTTTGTATTTCTACGTGCAAAGATTACTGCAGATGGAGACTGCAGCCAGGAAATCAGGAGACGCTTACTTCTTGGGAGGAAAGCAATGACCAATCTTGATAAATAGTGAAGAGTAGAGACATCACACTGGCAATGAAGATCTGCATAGTAACATCTGCATAGTAAAATGCAGTTTGACACCACGTTAATTGTCATGGCGCTGTCCTATGGAATCCTTGTGGCTGTCTTGGTTGTGAATTAGAAAAGGTGGCTTTGTAGTTCAAAATGTGTGTCAAATTCAGTTGAGTATGCAATTTGACACAACAATTATATGTTTTTATTCAGATGTGAGCAAATGCTTAGGCCAGTGTTCAGTGGAAATGTGGTATTCTAATGCTGAAGAAATGGTAACTAAAGCCCCCTCCACACAGCTGAATAAAATCCCACATTATCTGCTTTGAACTGGAATATATGACAGTGTGGACTCAGATAACACAGTTCAAAGCAGATATTGTGTAATTTTCTGCCTTGGTTTTCTGGCTGTGTATAATGGCCCTAAAAGGGTAGAAAAGATGCTCCCTTTTACTGTATGGGGAGGCATGAGTTGGGACAACCTTTGACAGCAGAGGCCCCTTCCACACAGCTCTTTAAAATCCCACGTCTGCTTTGAACTGGGTTATATGGCAGTGAGGACTCAGATAACCCAGTTTAAAGCAGATAATGTGGATTATCTGCCTTGATACTCTGGGTTATATGTCTGCGTGGAAGGGCCCAGAGGTAGGCAAAGTGTGACCCTACAGATGTTGGTGAATTGCATCATCAATATTCCTTACTGCTAACTGCTGGATAGAGCTCGTGCAAGTTAATTCAACACTGAAGGGTTTCACTTTACCTGTCCTATTGTAGAGTTAAATGTTTCTTCTGAAGAAGTTCACAAGGAAGACTTCTTTCGTATGATGTTTTCACAATGTTTTGGACTGCATTTCCCCTCTGCCCCAGCTTATGCCTAATTATGAGTGATAATTGAATGGAAACTCAAAATATCTGAAGGACACTATTTAGGTTGGGGCACTTTCATTTTTAAAATGTATAATTGCAAAACAATGGGCCTGACAAAATGAGCCTGCTAAACAGCATAATAGCAAATAATCTAGCTTTTCTAGTTCCTTGATAATAACAGTGGCATGAAATATAAGAAATAGACTCTACAAAATAATTCAACAGACTTTTCAGTGGAATTTTGTTGTCACTTTCATCTTGTAAGTTAGAGGAGAGAACATAAAGAGAAAGCCTGCATGTGTTTCAGAATATTTTTTTATCCTAGATAAGACCTGACATTTTTTAAAAAAGGCATGAAAGCCCCAATTGTTGGAGGGACCTAGGTCCCTGTGTAACTTCTTGGAGTTTTTGCTTGTTTTGACCAAATGGCTTCTGGTTAATAACACTATGTAAAATGATTTTTGTTCCTGGGTTATAAATGTCATTTCCTAATTGGTTCTATCATAAAAACATGGAAAAGGTATTATTAAACTGCAAAAAAGGACACCATACAGCACATTTTGCTATAGTTTTTCAATGAATATCTCACCGAGTCTCAATCAATTCAACATAGTTTGCAGTAGTCACAAAAACGAAGTTTCTGGATTATAATAATAACTACTTTCCAAGTAAGTACTGCACAATTAAACAGGAATAACACTTTTAACCCAGGAACAGAATTTTTTTCAACTATTACATAATGTAATAGATTTATCACGACTGATCTTTGCAGAACAAGTGGGAGGGAGAGAAGTCTAGTGACACATTTTGTTGTTAAATTGCTCCTATTGACTCATTCACATTTCAGTAGGAAAACAAAAGCACTTCTCTGACTATCACCCACAAAGCCCTGAACAGTTTGGGATCCGCCTACCTTTATGACTGCATTTCCCCCTATGAACCTGCATGATCCCTTCGGTCATCTGGGAAGGCCCTCCTCTCGCTCCCACCTCCGTTGCAAGTACAACTTGTGTGGTTCTGGTGTGCCTTCGGGGAATGAACATCAGATCCCTGTACCTTGACCAACTCAGTAAAAAATGCCCTCTGACACACGGTACCTCACCCTTCAGTTGAAATTAATTCCCACTGGTTGTCCCATCCGAACCCCACCAGATGCATCACCCTACTTATCCCCCTCACCCAGCGTTTTAAAATACTATCCGTTGTACTTGGCCCTGCTCATTCGGCTTAATGTCTTTGCTTTTTTTGTTGTACCCTGTGCTTATTTTATATTACTCTCCTTCTTCCTTTCCATTTATTTTATTGTACTTTATGTATTATTTATGATTGTATGTTGTATTCGTTTTGCTTGTTGTAACTATTGGGCTCAGCCTCATGTTAGCTGCCTCGAGTCCCCTTGGGGAGGTGGAGGCGGGGTATAAATAAAGTTTATTGTTATTGTTATTATTATTCTCTTTTTCCACAGCTCTGAAAAGGTTAAGAGAAGCTGCCAATTCTAATGATTTGGAAACAGGTAAGAATACATAATTGGAATGTACCATGTTTATTTCCATATGTTTTCCTTTATACTTTCTGGACTTTACCACTTCCTGGTAAAAAAAAAGTTCACAAAGTGATAGAGCCTTGTTTTCCAGTTAAAAATAGAGATAAGGTAAGCAATATTGAGTGAGTTAGATAATTGTATTTGTTCATTATATTTTGCAGATATTATTACTCATTATATTTGCAAGTAATGAAAGTTAACAAAGGTACAATTGTTGGCCTTCATTACCTGAAAAGTAACAGTAATATTCTATCTCCAGGCTCTAGTACTTGTGTTTCTCTTAAATTTAATAGGTAATTAATTACTTATCAATATTTGTTGCTGTAAAAGTCTTGTCTATTCACAGATTTTTAGTACCAAATGTCAGTCTTGGAAACACATGCCAGAATTTACTGCACCATGAGCTGTAGTCCATAGAACACTTCAACTCCATTAAATGCTGTTTTCTCATATTTCCTTTGGTGGTACAGTACAGCAGCTCTTGGAAGATGGGGCAGACCCCTGTGCAGCTGATGACAAAGGTCGAACGGCACTGCACTTTGGTTCCTGCAATGGAAATGATCTTATCGGTGAGCTCCTGCATAATGAGATGAAACATCCAACCCTCTTTTTTGGGGACAGAGCACTGAACGCTTTTATTCTTTTTTAAATTCTATGTTTTTCAAAAGTAATAAGTCTCTTTCTCCATATTTAACTGAGGCAGTCCATTACTCTTGATATGTTGCAAGAATCTGATCAAAAATGGTGATGGAGGAATGTAATGAACATTGACACTCTTGAAGAACACTTTCTAAAAATTTCATGAAGTTGGGTAGGATTATCAGGCCTCCATAATCATAGAACATTCAAGAAAGGACTTGTAGATTTTTGTGAGCTTAATGTCTGATCTGCAAAACATTTAGTTATGAATGGAGAATAGATGCCCAGCATCATAAATAATGATGGGCCATGGGCGTGGTGCTCCAACAGTACTTGGAGACTGACCCATTCCCCTATTTTAGGATGTTTGGTCCCTTCTATACTGTCAAACAAAATCCAGATTATCTTTGAACTGAGGGCCCTTTCAGACAGGCCCTATATCCCAGGATCTGATCCCAAGTTTTCTTCTTTAAACTGGAGTATATAAATCCGCATTGCCAAATAATCTGGGGTAAACAGAAAAACTGGGATCAGATCCTGGGATATAGGGCCTGTCTGGAAGGGCTCAGGATTATATGGCAGTGTAGACTCACATAACCAAGTTCTAAGTAGATAATGTAGATTATCTGCTTTGATAATCTGGATTATATGGCAGTGTAGAAGGACCCTTTGAAAGCAGAAATGAGGAAATAATTCTGAGAACTACAAAAGCTTCTTTGTTCAAGTGCAACAATGGCAATGCTAGATCGCCCCATATGCAAACATAACAGTTTCGACAGGCACAAAGGAAGCATCTTCTCATAGGAAGTTCCAGTTCCTCTAAAGCAGTGGTCTTCAGACTTTGGTCCTCTATGTATTTTGGGCCCTCACATCCCAGAAGCCTAATCTAACTTGGCCAGGGATTTTGGGAGCCAAAGTCCAAAACATCTGTAGGACCAAAGATTGAAAACCACTGCTCTAAAGCAAGTTCCCTAATCATTTGCCATGTCAGCTGTAGCTGATGATAACTGGAGTCTCACAAAAACTGAAGAGCCATAGGCTCTCACCTGAGCTCTGAAGTATTTTGTGGAGGAGTGAAGTTTGTGGAGATACGCGAAAAGGTAGTTCAGATGTATCCCTTGCATCAGCCATTTTATGTGACTGCCCACTGTAGAATTAGACCCCATCTACACTGGCCATTAAATGCTGTTTCAAACTGGTATTGAAGAAATTATGCTCGCAGTGCAGATGATTAGATAGAAATCCTGGAACCAGTTAGAAGCCCGGATTGTGATTACACAAGTTACAAACCCTGATGTACATTAAGGGCTTTCTTCCCTGCATTTTTGTGGGAGTTTGTTGTCTGGCCACCACAGTTTGAAACTAGCTTTGAACTTCATCAAGTAGTCAATGTAGATGGGGCCTTTGACTACCTACTGTAGAATAGCACAGTTATTTAAATGTCTTTTGTGCCAGCCAATTAAAAAGTTTAATCTTATTTAAATAAAAAGGTCTTTGCCTTCTTGTGCAAAGAAATCAGAGAAGGACCCACCCTGATCTCTCTTAGGAGAGAGTTCCATATCCTAGGAGCAGCCACTAACATAGCACTCTCCTATATCCTCACCAGTGAATCTGAGAGTGGTAGGGCTGAGAGAAAGCACTCCCACTAAGATCTTGCACAAGAACATTTACTAGTGCTTGGAGTTTCTGTGCTCAGAATTATGGATAAACTTGAGTTGTGTTTGTGTTTTAGTGCAGTTGCTCTTGGACCATGGAGCTGATCCCAACCAGCGAGATACACTGGGGAACACACCCCTGCATTTGGGTGAGCATCAACCACTTGGAAGACAACAATCACCTTTTATTCTACTCTTGACTGTAGAGTTCCTTGCCTGTTTCTTTCCTTTCTATCTTTTCCCTCCTTCATGTCATAATAACAAACTTTGAGTTCAGGGGGAAAGCCAGGAATACACTGGGAAACCTTGAGTTGAGCATTGAGTTGAGAGAATTAGAAGTCTTTTAGCTGTGAGAAATTTGATTAATTTCTGTTTTGTTTGGCTGAAGGTAGTATTCTCCTGGTTTTAGGATGATAATCTACAAAGCATGAACTGTGGTCTTGGAGATCTAGGCTTAAATTCCACCACAGCCATGAATAAAATTCTCTCTTTTTGGCTCAGCTGCCAACTTCTGTATTGGAATTATTCTGACAATGTAATGTAGGAGGATGAGGTATGACGCTCGAAGCACATTGGCTTTCAATAGGTAATACTTGCCATTTATACAAGACACATGCCTTGTGTTCAAAACATTGTATATGCGTGACCTTTGGAATCCTGACTGCAGGGTTGTTATCCCCATTTTGTAGACAGAGATTGTTGAAATTGAGACATTATTGGTTTGTGGCAAAAAGAGAAATTTGAAATCTGGATTTCTTAGTTTGCATTCTTCATTAGTAGGGTACCATGAAAAGATGCCACCCAAAGACAGAGTTTATCCCCACTGTTTTATTATAGAGCACAACTTAGTTGTATTTTCCCTCCCCAGCTGCCTGCACGAACCATGTTCCTGTCATCACTACTTTGCTCCGGGGAGGTAATGCTTCCTCTTGTCAAACTGTACAGCTGCCTTTTCTCTTTTTATAGTCTTCTAGGGACCCGTCCTCTTTAAACCCACACCTTTCTTCCTCTGTATGCGCATCTTCCAGGAGCTCGAGTAGATGCCTTGGATCGAGCTGGAAGGACCCCTTTGCATTTGGCCAAGTCTAAGCTGAACATCTTGCAGGAGGGACTCTCGCAGAATCTGGAAGCAGTGCGTCTCGAAGTAAAGCAGGTAAGGGGAGAAAAACTTGCCTTCCTTGATCTGCCTTTTTATACTGGAAAAATATTTTGGATGATAACTCTCAGAATTCCCCAGCTACCATTGACTTCATGAATCCCGATCTGCCTGTTCACATTTAGAGCATATTCCAAAGGGTGTTTTAAAAAAGAAATCCTTGTTTTCTGTACTTTGAACATTGCATGAATGAGAGTAATTATCTTTGTTTACTTGGGTATTCCTTATTTTTAAAAAAAGCCCATATGAAATCCATTGAATAGCCATAGTAATCTCCTTTAAAAAGCTGGCATGACCCAAAAGCTTATATGTTAGATTGGGAACCTGCATAGGCAGTCCATTAGTTGGAGCTTTTCCATTTTGAAGATCTCAGAGTGGTTGAATTTTGTGGTCACTTCCCTGGCTCAAAGACATGATAAAGCCCATTTTCTAATAGGCTTGGAAGAAAAATGCAGAAATTGAAGTGACCAGACGGCTCTTCTCATTGTGAACACAGGCCTCCCCGTGCCTGAAAGAGCCAGAGAATAGACAGATAGGTCCAAATAGCCAAACACATCCCTCTGGAGGCTTCTGAAGTGGTGAGTTAAGAATGGCAAATCATGGGCATAAGTGAACTGGAAGTATCATGAGATTGTAGCTGGGATCCCCGTCCATGCAAAACATGTGCATTATTACTGAGTGCTGTTTCTTCTCATTTTGCTTGTTATAGATAATAATAATTGTGAATTAACTCACACTTTTCTTTATTTTAAAAATAATCTAAACTGGCAGCTATAATCTTATATGATGAAGAATTTTACAAGTAAATTCTATCTGAAAAATATAACTCTAGCTTTCATCAACTATAGCTTCATCAGGGTTTGCTTATAGTCAAAAGGGAACAGATTTAGAGCCTTTATTTCCATGTTTATGCCCCACAAGCCCCCTCTCCCTCAAATCCTTTTGCACATGGTTTTAATGTTTTTTACTCATTCTGATATTTTTTCAGTGTCCTAGTCCTCTATCCGCAATCTAAAAGATACCAAAATGTGAAATTCAGTCACAGTGTATATTGCAAAATTCACATTCTGAGAGAATTAACATTAACCATATGGATATAACAGAGATTGGTGACAAAGTCTCTGCATCTCTGCACATTGAACATTTTGGTGAGGGTTGGGTTTTTTATTTTATTTTATTTGTAAATGGGATCTAAAACTGAGTTAGTTTTCATGCAGATAGGCATTAAAAAGACTGAGGATTGAGCCTTTAAAGTTTCCCATGTAGCCAATAGGCCAAACCTTTGCCAAATGAAAACGGCAGCACTCATCCTGATTTGAGTAACTTCCTGGTAAACAGAATGAGAGGTTAGCCGAAAATGGACCCCGAAATATCATGCCTTTTGGCCAAATTGCACAAGCCTAGTACCTACTCTATTTAGTAACACATTTAGTGCCTATTTGTTCTGATATTTTATTATAGATGTTCATCTCTATTTTTCTCAAGACACTCTTCCAAAACCTTTTTTTAGATCTACAGTTTTGCTTTAACTTTGGCTGTCCAGTTGGAGGTCTAGAGCTTTTCCTTATAGCAGACCATCTCTCTCATCCTGTTTCCTTCAGATCATTCAGATGTTGCGGGAATACCTCAACCGCCTTGGGCGCCATGAACAGAGGGAACAGCTGGATGACCTTTGTACAAGGCTACAGATGACCAGTACAAAAGAGCAGGTGAGTGACCACAGAGGACTTTGTATCCTTGATGGACAGAGCAATTCTCACCGGGAAAGTGGGGCGGAACTCTGTGTAATCTCCTGCATCCAAAAGTTTGTCATGATCTTCTTGCTGTGAACTATGTTTGGGATGTGCAGACTTTCTTGCTGCATTTTGGTCTGCAGTGTTTTAACATTTTCTTCTCATTGAAACCTTTGCCAGCTGCAAAGCAGATGCAGTCCCAGAATCTTTGGGAATTGCTCATTCCTGGTTTAGCTCTAACAGTGGGAATGATGCATCAGCACACTGGCACACATCTGATTATGGCAGTGTGGGAATTGAATCTGCAGCCTTATTTCCTCCAGTAAAATAAATCCATAATAATAAATCTCATCCTTGGCATAATATGGCATGGCCATAATTCTAGGGGGCTGGTTGTTTGTGTTGCACCCACCGTCTTCAGCCTGTACAGCTGGAATCCATCCTTAGTTTTTCATAGGGTTTCTGTGCTCTTTCAGATCTACTTTGGCTTGCAACCATGTTGTGTTATTTCTTTGGCAGGTGGATGAGGTTACTGATCTTCTTGCCAGTTTTACCTCACTTAGTTTGCAGAAGCAGAAGATAGAGAAGAGGTAATGTTTTTCCCCGAATGGTTCTCTCAATCGAAAGGAAAATCTGCAGGGTGATGAAGATCAGCCGAGGCTCATCTGCAAGACTGCAGGCCTGCTGTTGCTGCCTCTGCAAGTGTGGTTTTCCTCCAAGGACTATACCAAAATGCCTGAGACTGTTGGGCCACTATCACTGCCTCATACTTTTTGAGGGGCAAGAGAGGAGAGGATCTGGCCATGAGCACAATGACTTCCTTTTCCTTGTTTGTTTTTGCTATGCATCTGGACTTCTCTTACTATTGTCTACAGGGAAGCAGCTGGATTTTAAGAACAGCATCATGTCTCACATGTGGCCATTCCGATGTGAGCACATGGGGAAAGCGATACCTGTAGGGAACATTGCTACACGTGGTTTATCTGCCTTTAATCCCCCAATGTTTAAGCACAATAATTGTTGAGTATTTTTAGAATCTCTATACCCCTGAATTTTTAACAAGGGGTATATTTTAACCTGAGAACGGTTTGAAGGGTCCAGTTACCCAGACTAGCTCTACCCATGCTATGATACAAAGGAGTGCATTTGTCGCTATCCTTTCCTTGCACCTCAGCATCAAAAGTTTTGAATTTCTTCACTTCTGCATTCCATACTCAAATTAAACATGAGCCAACAATGGGATTTTGGCCTGCATAAATAGGAGTATAGTGTCTAGATCCAGGGAAGCCATGCTACCCCTCTGTTCTGCCTTGGCCAGACCACATCTGGAATACTGTGTCCAGTTCTGGTCACCACAATTTAAGGTTGGTGTTGACAAGCTGGAATGTGTCCAGAGGAGAGCGACTAAAATAATCAAGGATCTGGAAAACAAGCACTATGAGGAGTGGCTTAAAGAGCTGGGCATGTTTACCCTGCAGAAGAGAAGGCTGAGAGGAGACATGATGGCCATGTATAAATATGAGGGGAAGTCATAGGGAGGAGGGAACAAGCTTGTTTTCTGCTGGCCTGAAGACTAGGACACGGAACAGTGGCTTCAAACTACAGGAAAGGAGATTCCACCTGAACATGAGGAAGAACTTCCTGACTGTGAGAGCTGTTCAGCAATTGAACTTTCTACCCCAGAATGTGGTGGAGGCTCCATTTTTGGAGGCTTTTAAAAAGATACTGGGTGGCCATCTGTCAGGAGTGCTTTGAAGGCATATTTCCTTCTTCTTGGCAGGGGGTTGGACTGGATGGCCCACAAGGTCTCTTCCAACTCTATGATTTTATCATCTGTTCACTCCCACTGCGTTTTGTCTTGTGTGTGTGTGTCAGGAAAGGACTCCCTAAAGCCTCTCTTGGCTGCTCATATTCAAAGTGCTGGGAAAGAAAGTTAAAGATCTGACTATATACTGCCTAGAAGAAAGTAGCTATTTGATTATAAAGGGCCCAGTGAGCATCTTGTCAGGGGATACTGGACCCAATCCACTACTTGTAGCACACACTGTCTCCCTGCCAGTTATTATAATGTATCTACTCCAGAAAACAGATGGAAGCAAATATAACTTGTTATTGCTTGGGGTTGTTTCAAATCCCACTTTCCTACCTCCAAGGACCAGAAAGAGCTCCAGAGAAGGAGAGTCCACCACTTTTTTAAGTGGTCCATTCAACTGTACCTCATACCACCATGATTGCTGGCTTTGGTTGAGAGTGGGCCTTGGATCTGTGTCTCATTTGTCATGGAACCTTATTTATGTCACAGATAGAAAGAAAACTTTCCACCTTATTTCAGATGCTAAAATATTTCATGGCTTTTGCACACTGTGAGAGATCAAGGACTCCTCTTATGCAAAGGTGTGGATGCCAGATACATGCTGACCCATTACACTGAAAGCCTACAACGATCTCCTTACCTCGTGTTTTGACTTCAGCCAACTCACAATCATGAAAAGAATCGGGTTGGCATGTATTTATCAAATGCTTTCTTGGGATTGTATCATTGAAATATCAAGGTTATTTTGGGACCTTGAGACTAGTAAGTTATTGTGACTTCTTTAAAAGTATGCTGTTTTTGTGACAAAGAGTATAACCTGGATTCATATCATGGATTTGACAAGCTAAGTGGCTTTGGTAGAGGAAGATTTCAAATACTCATTGAAAGGAAGTTTGCGACCAAGTTGGCTGATCTTTGCCTTAGCTGTCATTGTGAATGCCAAGAACTTTATTCCAGTCTGCAAGCAGGGCAGGAGGCAACATTCACTTTGCAATTGTAAATTTCAATAAAATGCTCTTTGCTTCCTGTAAATTTGGACATTTCTGCTGCCTACCATTTATTTGCCATTTCTCTCCCTAGCTCTTTCCCCCTTCTTTTTGTCTTATCTCTGCCTGGAGCCCCACTCGGGAGCTTCTTTACTTGTACAAACAGCAATGAAATGAAAAATGACAGCATCTTGTTGCCTTGAGCTCAAAGCCAAGGCAGTGTATAGACCTGACGTAATTTGCTCCTCTCTTATATCTATGGCTCAAAATCTCATTATTGCAAACTATTGACTCTTAAATGACTTTCTGAAGACTCTATAAAATCAATGTCGCTCTGCCACCCCCTGCTATTTTGCTGGCAGCAGCTTACGTGTGCTGTACCTGGGAAACAGCGAGCCTGTCTAATTCAATCAGGCTTTTGTATTGAGCTCCTTTGTGTTCAATAGGTGAAAACATTAATCATTGCTGTTAGGGGAAAATAGCAGAGTTGGAGGTGGGGAATTGTCCTGATATTAAAATACTTCTCCAGTTTGTAAAAAAAGCGGGAAAAGAAAACATGTGAAGGGCTCTTGTGGTGGTCTGAAGAAATCAGTACAAGATGTATCACACACGAAACCCTCAACCACATTTCAGAAGCTCTCGGGATTTTTTAATGGGATGCTGAAGTATGGCTGAATAAAGCAATAATAGTGATTCATTGTTGCTTAGGATATCTGCATTCACTTGAAAATTCAAAGTGAAACAAGTATTAGTGAGTAATCCACCCAGAGATTCTTCTGCTCAATTTCATTTTGAAGGTGTCAGATCAGTATAAAATACTGAAATAATTGGCTTGACCCATTCACAGTGCTGAAATGTTGGGTGGATTACTTTTTCCTCTGACTTGTAAGCAGCCTCTTCTGTGAATGCGACTCTTCATACAAATGATTTTATAAAGGTGAGGGAAGAAATGTGTGCATGAGGCCTTGTTCTCTCAGTTGGAAGGCTACATCCACCATAAAGTGAGTTCTCAGTGCAAAGTTCAGGTGTTTCAGTCTCCGCTACTATCCCAGCACCTTTACACAAGACCTCTCCATGCCCACTTCATTCAGTGAGTTTGTCAATGATACATTGCCATTCCGCTGGCCACTGAGTGGGAGGGAGACAGCCAGCAAAATACAGCAACATCGGGTCTTGGGTATTACATAGAACACTCTGAGGAAGTCCTCAACGACTGAATAGGTGGATAATAACATGGCACATGTTACAACGGCTGCGAAGGCAGATGAAGGCTTAAACAGATAGGCTACCAATCATCATGTCCATGCCATTCAATCAAAACCTCTTCCTGTGATGATCATCATGTGTTTCTTTCAGTGGAGCCCCCGCTAGCGCAATGAGTTAATCCCTTGTGCTGGCAGGACTGCTGACCGACAGATCATCAGTTTGAATTTGGGGAGAGTGGGTTGAGCTCCCTCTGTCAGCTCCAGCTCTCCATGTGGGGACATGAGAGAAGCCTCCCACAAAGATGGTAAAACATGAAACATCTGGGGGTCTCCTGGGCAATGTCCTTGCAGACGGTCAATTCTTCCACACCAGAAGTACTTGCAGTTTCTCAAGTCGCTCCTGACATGAAGAAAAAAATGCACTGATCCCCACACAAAAAACAAATTCATACACACCTTCCACGGAAACCAAAATTAACAAAAATCCCATTGTGATTGCTGAGTGATGGCAGAGGCAGGACTGTGAAATTCGGAAGTCCTCAGCTAAAGACTAGTCCATGGCCGGTGGATATGAAATCAGTTGTTTTGACATCACCAGAACTACCTTTGGAAGACGATTATACTCTGCTAGAAATGGTTACTGATTATGATTATGATTGCCATATTTATGATCATGTAGAGTTTTTCCTGCCAGACTCAGGTGGCTTACAAATTGAGCATTGTAAAATCATTCAAAACATCAAGCTTAAAATTGAATTTAACAACTATACAATGGTCTCATCACAGTGATTGAATTTTTAAAATAAAAACAGTGTGAAAACTTCAGTTAAAAACTACAATGTGTTGTTGAAATTGATTCCTTTAAAATCAGTTTCAAAAATGCTGCCAGAATAAATAATAAAAGCCTTTCCCTGTTGATTGAAAGACGGGAAGCAAAGGGAATCCCAGAGTCCTTTCGAAGAGAGTTGTGGAGTTGGGGGCAGCCATGGAGAAGGCCCTGTCTTTTCTCTCCACCAGATGTATCTGAGAAAGTGATGAGACCATTGTTCGGCTATTGTACGTACTTGGCAGTGCTAGCTTTTTCTGTTATCATTATTACCATTTGCTTGGTGGTTAGAGAGTGAATGTGCGAGCACACAGGAGTGCACAAAATTACAATTCCTCTTTTTCATTGCCACTGAGTGGCTGCAAGAAGTGGATAAATAGGTTGCAAAAAGCATAGGAGTAAGTGCATTGTCATTGGTTGCCTGCTGGAGTAAGGAGCCTTGGCAGATGCTTGGCTATGCTTAAAATTGATCACCCTCCTCCCCATGTTACTTAAAAAAAACAGTAATTCTTATAGTGTCTGTCTCTGAAATACTCAGAGCTGTAATTGCATGTCCAGGATAAAATATGACAAGTATTACAGACTTCACAATACTGCTCTGAATAGATGTAATTACTAAAATTCATTTCTTCCAAGCATAAGCTGGAGACTTTCTGGTTAAAGTTACAATTCTTTTAAAAGCTATAGCATATATTAATATTATTTGTCTAGATATGTCAGTTAACAGTACACTGTTGAAAGGATTGCATTTACATAAAGGTTATGGAATATATAACATGTATAGTGCAATCCCATATATGGGTTTGGTGGGAGCTTATTCCCCCATAAATGTGCATAAATGAGGGACCTGGATTGCTTGGAAGTTAAGTGATGTACTTAACT
Organism: Anolis sagrei; assembly: GCF_037176765.1. Taxonomy (NCBI): domain Eukaryota; kingdom Metazoa; phylum Chordata; class Lepidosauria; order Squamata; family Anolidae; genus Anolis; species Anolis sagrei. The sequence continues at coordinate 164,663,739 of NC_090025.1, forward strand.
TGGGGTATAAAACAAGAAAGGGAAGTATTTAATTTTAGATATGATTTTTTGTGTGTGTCAGGAGTGACTTGAGAAACTGCAAGTCGCTTCTGGTGCGAGAGAATTGACTGTCTGCAAGGATGTTGTCTAGGGGACAGGCCCGTAGACAGGATTTTGATTCGAGGGGTGGGGGGGCCTGAGTTTGATTCGGGGTGGGGGCTGAGTCTGAGTGAAAGAGGGTCTACCTTAGCAAACTTTTTGTATTGCTACCCCAATACCCCCATGCATATGGGATATATTGAGTATGGTGATCAGATCATGATATGAATAAACATAACAGTTTAAATAATGCACCAGTAAGGTCGTCTCGCAGACCACCATGAGAATTTCAGCAGGGGGGCTGAAGATCCTCAAGCCCCCCCCCCCCCCAGCTAAATGCCTGCCAGGGGACATCCAGATGTTTGAATGCTTTACCATCCTGTAGGAGGTTTCTCTCATGTCCTCGCATGGGGAGCTGGAGCTGAAAGAGGGAGCTCAACCTGCTCTCCCTGGATTCGAACTGCCAACCTGTCAGTCAGCAGTTCTGCCGGCACAAGGATTTAACCCAGTGCACCACAGAGGGCTCCTTCTAGATATAATGTTAAGCTGCAACTCCCACTAGCCCTTTACATCTCATACTGGCTAGTAATGATGGGAGTTGCAGTCAATCATTTATAGAGTCTCATGAGTTATTGGTAGATTAGTCTGCGAAGATGGGAGATACAGTTTTTAAGAGCTGATTAACACCTGACATTATGGATCAGTAGTTAGGATGGTGCAATGAGTTAGGTATTGGAATAGGACTCCAGATGACTGGGGTCAAATCTCTACTCAGCCATGGGAACCCAGTAGTTGACCTCTCAGCCTAGAAGGAAGACATTGATAAACACCCTTAAAGTAAATCTTCCCAAGATTCTTCACTCTGAAGATATATATGTCACAACAAAGTGAACCAGCATGGTGTAGTGGTTTGAGGATGGGGTTTCCTTGGAAAGATTTGTTCAGAGAGATTTTACTAGTGTCTTCTTCTGAGACCGAGAGAGTGTGAATCACCCAAGGTCACCCACTGGCTTTTCATGGCTTATTGGAGATTCGAAAAAGGGTTTCCAACAATATTTGTGCAACACTCAAACCACCATACCACATTGGATCTCCTTGCGTTCCCACATTTTCATTTCTGCAAGGACACTTAGTCAGCAATTTGTTTTTTTTCCCTAGAGAGAAGAACATGACTAATGTTGTAGTGGAGTTAGGACTCAAAGCATCAAAGCTCTGAGACTTTTCTATAGCAGGAACAATAGCTTCATTCCCAACATCCCAGTTCCTCCTCAGCATAGGCAATGTTTCCCCATTAGAATAATAAAGTTGGAAGAGACCACATGGGCCATTCAATCCAACACCCTGCCATGTAGGAAAAGCACAAAGGACCCCTTGACAGGTGGACATTCAGCCTTTTCTCAAAAGCTTCCAAGGAAGGAGCTTCCATCACACTCTGAGGCAGAGAGTTCCACTGCTGAACAGCTCTTACAATTAGGAAGTTCTTCCTAATGTTCAGGTGGAAACTCCTTTTCTGTAATTTGAACCCTTTGCTCTAAGTCCTAGTTTCAAGTGCAGTAGAGAACCCTCTTCCTTATGACACCCTTTCACATATTTATACATGGCTATCATGTGTCCTCTCAATCTTCTCTTGTGCAGGCTAAACATACCCATTCTTTAAGATGCTCCTCATAGGGCATGGTCTCCAGACATTTGATAATTTTAGTTGTCCTCTTCTGGACACTTTCCAGCTTGTCAATATATACTTTGAACTGTCAAAAAAGACATTATATTATCCTTTGACATTTCTCCATTATCAGCTGATCCTAAACATTGGAAATGATGTAAAGTGGAACCTTGTTACCTCTGAGGTTTGCTTTGGATTTTAAATAAAAAAAACATTTTAAAGCTTCTCTATAATTGAATTTATGGATACAGAATTGATGGATATGGAGGGCCAGCTGTACTACTATTTTGCAGTCAATGTAGGATACACACACACCACGAATCTCTACTTTTTTCACTCGTTATTTATTTATATCCTGTTGTCTTCCCCTTTAATCTTGACAAAAAGAGATGTTTATCAAGGGACCAGAAATGAAGTTAACAGAGCAATGCTATCGGCACAAACAACTGAGAGTTTAAAGAGTGTCTGTTCTAATGAAGAATTCATGAATTTCAGATACTCCAACATACAACATTTGTATCCAACACAAAGCAATTGGCATTAGTTCCTTGGCTACTGAAATATTTAAGTCAGAGACCAAGATGATTATCTGGCCTTTGCAAAAATCGAAATGCCTCCTGTTGGGTTCTGTCTTGTTTGTAGGCATGGGTGGATGGAGCTCTCTAGTTTCCCACTGCCTTGTTGGAGCATGCAAGAAATCAGTTAGTGTGTGTGTGTCAACTGTAAAAGATGCACAAAGTCGATTGGTTGAGCTTCATGTAGGGACATGGCTGAGCCTGGGACTTTTGGTTACTGTTACATTTTTGTTCAGGCTTGAGCTATGCAGGTGCTCAGAGAGAAGCACAGGGAAGAAAGAGAGAAGCAGAGAGAGTCAAGGTTTGGGGTGTGCTCTTGCTTCATGAGCTGTTGAAGGAGTTTATTTACATGTTATTTGGCCTATGCATGCAAAGCATCTACATTAAATCTCTCATAAAAGGACATTATGTGAGTTGATGCAACTGATCACATTGCACATATGTTGTTCTGAACTATGAAGAGTAAACTACTTGTTCTTTATTGTTCATCTGTGTGGCATATTTTCTTTTTCAGGCAAGGCAAGGCTGATCCAACGTGAACTACACATGATTTATTTTACATTGCGCCACATGCCTGACTGCTTTTCTAGCTCCCAGAACTTGGAAATGTCATGCCCTCTGATATTTCAAAGATGTAACTGGAAAATTTGTAGTTAAGCAAGATTTGGGGGGGGGGGTGCTGATCAGACCAGCAAAGGTTACAAACAATAAAGAACAGGCAAGCTAGGATAGAATGCAGTAGTTTGCTTTTGACTGAACCTACAGGGAAGCGCAAGGCTCTGCCTTCTCCTTTCCTGTTCCTCCTGCTGAGTTGTGTGCATTTTACATCTTTTTGCATTTGGAACAACTAAGCTATTAATGGAAGGAGGATGAGGGAATTACTGGGACATTTTAAAAGCAGCCAAAACAGTGGTGTGACAGGAATTAACTGGGACTATCAAATTGGGACAGTTTTAAGCTATGGAATTTTACTTTTTGTGAATATAACTTAGAATTCGCAACTCACTATATCCACCGTTCAATGCTGACTGAGAGACTCTAGTACAGGCATGGGCAAACTTCGGCCCTCCAGGTATTTTGGACTTCAATTCTCACAATTCCTAACAGCCTATCTGTTTGCCCATGCCTGCTCTAGTAGGTAGTCTGAAAAAGTAACTTTTAGAATCTCTGTTATTTGGCCTATGCATGCAAAGCATTGGATTTATTTTTTGTCATACTGGTTCTCTAAAAGCCCCCAGTGGTGCAGCAGGTTAAAGCGCCAAACTGCTGAACTTGCTGACTGAAAGATCAGCGGTTCAAATCTGGGGAGCGGGGTGAGCTCCCACTGTTAAGCCCAGCTTCTGCCAACCTAGCAGTTCAAAAACATGTAAATGTGAGTAGATCAATAGGTACCGCTTCTGCAGGAAGGTAATGGTGCTTCATGCAGTCATGCCAACCACATGACCTTGGAGATGCCTATAGACAACACTGGCTCTTCAGCTTAGAAATAGAGATGAGCACCACCCCCCAGAGTCAGACACAACTAAACTTAGTGTCAAGGAGAAATCTTTACCTTTTTTAAAAAAAGGAACAGGAGCCATTATGGGAGAAAAGTCCACTATCACTGGCAAAGCTGTGTTCAGCTGGAGGACTGTGACTTCCAGAACATGAGTTTTAAAAGAAAAACAAGCTTTCAATGAGCCTATTAGCAAATGGTTGACTAAGTAGTCTTTCTATGAAAATATAAAAGCATCACCTGTGGAAATACGATAACATGAGCCCCCACATACATCTACGGAGGTAAATGAAGTCATCGAATGTAATCACATCCATAATGGGATTGATTCAAAGAGCAGAACAGCCAAATAGCATTAGCTGAAGCTGAATAAAATGTAAAGATGTTCAAGGAGCAATTACTATCATCAGCATGCCTAAGCTGGATTTTGTATTAATGTGAAAATTGCATGAAAAGCTCAATTGTCAAATTTTAACTCAGAGCAGCCTAGACATTATCTTCACATCCAGTAAATATTCCTTCTAACCATACTTGGGTGATGCAGTAACAGGCAACAATTTTCTTTTATGAGCCACAGGCAGAGGTGGGCAATAAAATTATCCTCCTCCTTCTCCTCCTGCTTCTGCTTCTTCTTTCATATTTAGCCAATCTACTATTGTTTTTGGCAAATAGCAGATCAGTAGAAACTGTGTGATCTCTAATTTAAGAACCTGCCTCTATAAGCCAGTCTATATGTTAGGCCAGGGGTCCTCAAACTAAGGCCCGGGGGCCGAATACAGCCCTCCAAGGTCATTTATCCAGCCCTCACTCAGGGTCAACCTAAGTCTGAAATGACTTGAAAGCACACAATAACAACAACAATTCTATCTCATCAGCCTAAAGCAGGCCCACACTTCCCATTGAAATACTAATAAGTTTATATTTGTTAAAATTGTTCTTTATTTTAATTATTGCATTGTTTTTAAGGGTTATTTGCACTACAAATAAGATATGTACAGTGTGCATAATTGCTTTTGAAATCGTAATCTTGCCCTCCTACAGTTTGAGGGACTGTGACCTTGCCCTCTGTTTAAAAAGTTTGTGGACCCTGTGTTAGGCTGTAGAGGCCTGGAGTAATGGAACGGACTGCTTCATATTTCAAATGTGAACCCACTTTTAAAAAATCATCCCCTATATATATAAAATACTCCTTAGTTGTAGAAAACCAGCATGGCATGGCATAGGTGCCCTAGAATCTTTCTCACTGGTATGTTACTACTTGCAAAGGAGTGTTTAATGAGAGAGCCATCAACTAATGGACCTATTGGTCTGATGAAATCAGGCTATTTGGAAAAGTTTGAAGAATAGAGAGATACCAGAAAACTATGGGTACTCACCTAGTATGCCCTTTCACTATTTGATATTAACATAACTGACTTTTCTCCAAAGTCTGGAAAGTATCACATATGGCTCTCTCTCTCATTTTAATCCTCACGCAATAACCTTGAGATTTAAAACAGGTTGAAAGAAGGTGATGGGCAGAATGTTACTCCATGAACTTTATGACTTATTAAGGACTAGAACTTGTCATAAATCAATATCTTAGCTAGTACATCGCAGTGGCTATTTATGAACTAATCTATCATAGGTGCCATTGAAGGGGAGGGCATGGAGGGAGGGAGGGAGGAGAAAGAGACTAAGAGAAAGTGAAAAGCTTGTATTATTGTGAAGTGTCCTAAAGTTTTGATGATGAAGATATAGGTCCATGTCCTTTCATCTTGAAATACCAATTGCCATCTATTGGGAGTACTTTTATTGTGTACTCGCCATACCCTGCCACACGTTGCTGTGGCCCAATCTGTGTATATGTGTTTTGTGTGTGTATATGTGTGTATATGTGTATATTTGTGTATATGTGTATATATGTGGTTTTGTGCATGCGTTGTAATGGTTTGTTTTTTTTTAGTTTTGGGCCTTTTAGGTCTCTTCTGCTGTATTTTTCAGTGTTTTTATAAGTGATGGTCACTCATTGGCCTCGTTGTGTCCAAATTTGGTGTCAATTCACCCAGTGGTTTTTTAGCTATGTTAATATCACAAACGAACATTACATTTTTATTTATATTGATTTCTACATAGCAGAGCATAGGACTGGAAGGTCCTTGTGCTCTCGTCCAACTTTATAATTTTCTGATCCTATCTATCACAAAGTTGGAAAAGTTGCTGTTTGGAATACACCTCTCACAATTTCATGCCAGTGTAAAGTCCATTCCTTTGGTTAATGCATTACTTTTAATTACATTCAAATACTGCTAACACAAGTATCCCCATCTAAATATCTATATAGTGTAGGAGCAGGGGTGTCAAACTCAGCCTTATGGCCCCCAGATGTTTATTGACTGCCAATTCCCATCACTTCTGTAATGTGGACTGGGGATAATGGGAATGGCAACCCAACAGCACTTGTGGCTTTACAGTGGGAAAAGGTTAAAGGGCCTTTTAAAGTCAGACATCATATCCACAAGCCTTGTAGCTACATTCAAACTGCATTTTCCTGACAAAACAGAACAAACGGTAGCCTTCCAGATGTTATTGTATCACAACTGTTATCAGCTGTAGTCATGATGTCTAATGATGAGGAACACTAGAGTTGTGGTCCAGCATCTGCTGGGCTGTATGAAATGACATGGGGGTAGATTTGGCCCATGGGCCTTGACTTTGACACATGTGGAATTTAGTGTGTCTGATTAGGACAATGAGATCCTAAACATGCCAGATTGTCTCAGAACAGTCACAATAAATCTAAGATATCTCAAAAGTTGTGGTTAAGATAAAATTGGGGGAGGAGTGTTAGAAAAAGAAAGGATAGCTTTGCCTAATAAACCTGAATAATTTACAGGTTTGGCATTTTTTAAAAATGCATTCCTTTCTGGCTTATAGGTAATTCAAACTTGCACTTTGACAGAGAATATAATTGTTATTATGACTAACTGGTCTTTCTGGCTCTCTCAAAATATATCAAAGCCACCAACAGGGAGGATGACAAGTACATTTTCATCCAGATTATTGTGGAGACGCCTGAGTTCCAGGCTGCCGAAGAGGTCAGCGTGACCCAGATTCCAGAGGTATTCTGTTAAAACATCTTCTGAAAACAAATGTGAAGGAGGATAGCAGTTTTTTCTCTGCTAGAATGCAAAGAAGTGAGGAACACTTTCACATTGTGAAAAGGTAAATTACACTGCCAAGCAGAGAGTGAATGAGAGTAGCTTACATCATAGGCAGAGCTTGGCGGGAGGGGGGAGTCCTTTCTTGGACTACAGTTCCTCAAACGCTGTATGGAGGATCATGGGAGTTGTAGCATAACATTAGAAAATGTTGACTATTTCCGCTAACTTGGCAGCCACCTCTCCACAAAAATGAACATTGACACCAAAATACAACACCTGAGTGCAGCATTTTCCCAAATGAAGCAGAGTGCTTGAGGACCAGGACATCCGTAGGGAGACCAAGGTGCTTGTTTATAAAGCTATTGTCCTCCCATCCCTGCTATATGCCTGCGAGATGTGGACTGTCTACAGACATCACATGCAACTCCTGGACCGATTCCATCAGTGCTGCCTCCGGAAAATCCTGCAAATCTCTTGGGAAGGCAGGCGGACAAATGTCAGCATGCTGGAAGAAGCAAAGACGACCAGCATTGAAGTGAAGGTCTTCCGCCATCAACTCTGCTGGATCGGCCACATTGTCCAAATGCCCGATCACTGTCTCCAAAAGCAGTTACTATACTCCCAACTCAAGAACGGGGTAATGTTGGTGGACAGGAAAGGAGATTTAAAGATGGGCTTAAAGCTAACCTTAAAAACTGTGGCATAGATGCCAAGAAGCAGGAAGCCCTGGCCCTTGAGCACTCTAGCTGGAGGTCATCTGTGACCAGCAGTGCTGCAGCATTTGAAGAAGCACGAATGGAGGGCAAAATGGAGAAATATGCCAAGAGGAAGGTGCATCAAGCCAACCTTGACCGAGACCGCCTTCCACCTGGAAACCAGTGTCCTCACTGCAGGAGAACATGCGAATCAAGAATAGGGCTCCACAGCTACCTATGGACCCACTGCCAAGACATTACACTTGGAGGACCATCATCCTTGGGCTACGAAAGATTGCCTAAGAAAAGAAATAATAATAATAAGAAGATCATAAAAAGAAGGAACCACCTCCCATCTCTGCTAGGACTGTTAAAAAGAATAAGCAGAGGAAGATAGCAAAGGACTTTCTGCAATGAAAATGGACACTAGCAAAACACAGTGGAATTTCTGGATTAAAAAAGTTTCACCACAAGTCCTCAAAAACTAAAATAAAAACATGATGGGAGTGTTCTTAAAATATATAATCTCTCTCTATTGCTATGCCCCTTTCTCTTAACCTGGCACAGATCACTCTACTTTGTTTTTGTTTTTTTGTAGGCCTCACTTGTTATTCCTGTGCTAAAATCAAACATGTGCTTGAGCATCTCCAAATAACCATTTGTGAAATCTCATGAAATGTATTAATCCCCTTACTAAAATGCATTTCAGATTGAGTCAGTATGTGCAGAGAAAAAAAATCAACATATAAAGAATTAAAATTCCTATGCAAAGGAGATGGGAAATGATTGACTCATAGGCATCAAAGTATATTATTTTAATTGGAGAAGGCACCAAGAGACTGAAATGTCACGATGTTAATTAGTAGGAGGAAGCACTTGAATTCTCTGGAAGCCGAAAGCAATATTAGAAACTTATTTTATGCTGCTTTCCTTAGAGGCAGTAAGTGTGTTGTGGTAAAAATTGCATATAGCCTTGAGGCGTTCCTATCATAACAACACTTTCAGTAACTCATTAACTTGGGTTCTCTTTTAACTCGAGTATAGATTATCTTCAGACCTTTTGTGTTACTCAAAAGGTAAAAGACAAAATATCACCTTTATCCCTATCCATTCCACATTCAGAGACTGAGCAGAGAGTCCACTGAATCTGAATGGCTTAGTGAAAGAAGTAGGTCACATTTGCAAGAAGAAGGATTTACCTCTTGGTCCTTGGATCCTTATGGCCCAGTTTCCTTTCTCACTTTTGCTTCAGTTTTTCCTTCAACCTAGGATCTGTAGTTTGGTGAGGCACTTAGCACTCTATAGCAAAGAAAACTAAAGATCTGGTAAAACTACAACTCCAATGATTTCATAGCATGGAACCATGGCAGTTAAAGTGGTGCCAAATTGCATTAATTTTACACTGTAGACACTAGAGTTCTGCGTGGATCCATTTGTTACATCCATTCTTTCATTACTTTCATTACCTTTGGGAGCACATAATGGGAAGCCCCCTACAGGTAGAAAAATCAGCTTGACACGAAACCTAGCAGAAGCTGATACCAGCTCCTCACATGCTTCTTGTGAGCAGCCTCCTTGCCTTGGAAAGAGTGTGGCATGCAGGCCCAGAAAGCGTGTGCACCTGCCTGCAGCCGAGCACCTCCTCTGGAGTAAGAGAACTTGCCTGCTTGCCTTGGAAAGTGTGTTTGGCGTGCAGGCTCAGAAGGCTTGCACTCCTGCCTGCAGCTGAGCGCCTCCTCCGTAGTAAGAGAACTTGCCCTCTTGCCTTGGAAAGTGTGTGTGGTGTGCAGTGCCTGAAAGCATGCACTCCTGCCTGCAGCCAAGCCTCTCCTCTGGAGTAAATTTGCCTCCTTTCCTGGGGAGTGCATGTGGCCCGCAGGCCCAGACAGCATACATGCCCGCCTGTAGCCAAGCACCTCCTCTAGAGCAAGAAACAGGTAGGAAACCTCCTTAAAGCACATGCCTGCCTGCAGCTCAATGCCTGTCCTCTAGAACAGAGCTTAAATGCCTAAAATGATGGGAAGGGGAGCATGGGAAGCACCCCCCCCCCCAATAATGGGCTGATAGAGAACAGATCTTTCAGCACTCAGAGCGAAAACAGATATCTGCCCTCCTGATTTCCGGAGGCTCCCAAAGAACGGATCGGGGCTCTCACCAAAAGACAGGACACGAAACGGGTCAAGGTTTACCCGGATTGCACAAGTTTAGGAGACACACCCTCTGTTGCAAGCAGACTTCCTTCCTCTTTCCTAAGCTACAACCAAAGACCACCAGGTATTATTTATTTATTTTATTTTATTTATTTTATAAATAAACTGACACACATGAAGTTGTTGCGGGTAGTTTCCATGCCAATGGAGTGGTAGGTGTATTTTGAATTTTAGACTGAACTTTAAAGGAGCTATGCAAGGAATTGAGCCTATTTGGTGCCAAAGTTCATCACCTTGGAGAGTTCCGTTAAAGTATGGATTAGAACTGGAGTTCATCCTATTCAGATGTAAACCACCATCCCACACTGTATGCATGAAAACAGTCTGAGATATCAATTGTGTGTTGTTGTTTTTTTTTTTAAAAAAACCATTGATTAAAATATTTCCAAGTGGTCTCTCAAACCTTTTCTCCCCCACCTTTCCACTATGTATACAACAAGACCGCTTTTAGAAAGTAACAAGAACCTCAACAACATACTTTTAAAACTGCTCTTAGAAAACCCAGCAGAGCATACCTTCTCTTTCAAATTCTCCTGAGAAATATATTTTTCATTTTTTAACATTACATGCAGTGCCTGCTCTCTGAAACGGATGCATTGTAATTTTAAATTCCATCCTATGGTGTTGATGAATTATTTACCAGTCTTCTCACTTGGTTTCCTCCACTTCTGTTTGCTCACTGATTCTCTGAGTCTTTAGTCATATCCTTTTTTCCCTCCCTGTTGGTTTCCAACAAACATGGAACTATCCGTGTTACTCCTACGCACATACGTGTGCTGCTAGATACTACCAGATTCAATATTCTCACCTTTGTAGTATAGCACAGAGGAGACAAAAAGAGGAACGCAGTCTGTACTACCTCTAATCCCAATCCTACCGCCGGTTTGCTCTAACATACAGCTGTCATTTTAGATAGCTTCACGGTTTCTGTTACTTTATTATTTCACGGTTTCTGTTACTTTATTATGATACTTGTTGAATCGATTCAATCCATCCATGGTGTGTCATTCTGTGTTTGGTGTCAATCAGTGTATGAATGTTCTAGTTCTGTTGCAATATAATTTTCTCCACAATCTATGCCTTTCTTTTCTAAACACCCATTTTTAAAATTTAGCATGAATTCTGCAATGATTCCAAACTGCTTGGGTGTTGCTTATCTCAACATCCAAAGCCATGTTCTGTGGCCACCTTACTGATGTGTTTCACATAGGATGGCCTCCCTCATACATGACCAAACCAATGTTCAATGTCACCATGTTCTAAAACTGAATCTGGAGAAGAGATGAAAGGGAGCCACTTTTTATTCACTTGGGAGAATCTGCCCTGACTTGTACAAACTGAACCCTCTGTGAATGTGAGCTGAGCAGATCTGAGAAGAATCCAGGATGTGGCAAAGCAGCAGTGTTATTGCGTTGTTGAAGGTGTTCATTGCCTTCCATGACATTCCACAGATATATAAACCTCACTTGCCTAGTTTCCAACAGGCCTCTCAACCTCTAAGGATTCCTGCCATAGATGTGGGCGAAACATCAGGAGAGAATGCTTCTGGAACATGACCATACAGTCTGGAAAACTCACAGCAACCCAGCAGTGTTATTGTTTTTCTTGACTGACATTTAATGTGTGTGCAGCTAGGAATGTTAGAGATATATCCATCAATACTACAGACACCTATTACAAAACCTTGCAAAGTGGAATTATCATGCTCAAGATTTCAGTTGGCACACCATACCTTCTTCCAGAATATGTCTCTGTATGTGTTCAACTTACATGGTGACGTGTGATAACCCCATGAATTTCACAGGGTATTATTAGGCTATTTCTTTCCTTTGAACTATACCCTGCAGCACCTGATATTCCATCCAAGTACTAACCGGAGCTGACTCTGCTTTGCTTCCAATGTTAGACGGGATCTGGTCCTTTCAAGGTATCTAGAGGAGCCCCTGGTGGCACAATGGTTTAAACCCTTGTGCCTGCATGATTAAAGACCGACAGGTCGGAGGTTCAAATCCGGGGAGAGTATGGATGAGCTCCCTTTGTCAGCTCCAGCTCCCCATGCAGGGACATGAGAGAATCTTCCCACAAGGATGGTAAAACATCAAAAACATCTGGACATCCCCTGGGCAACATCCTTGCAGACAGCCAATTCTCTCACACCAGTATCAAGACACATTGCTTCATTTCCTTCCCTTTCCAGCAGGCATTCAGCAATTGATTCTGGACTTGGTTGGCCTCACTGGGACGTGAAGTTCTCCCCTTCTGCCTTGAAGCAGGGATTGGCTAATTGTGATCCTTCAGAGGTTGTTGGATGGCTGCTCTGAGTGTTTCTTTCCATTTGCAAGGGAATGATGAAAGCACCTGGGAATATAGTTTTTCCATTCCCTTTATACTTTTGTTTTTAAAATAATTTTCATAATATACCTCCCTCTTGTGCGTGGATGGCACCATTCCCTACATAAGGATCTAGATTTGAAGAATGAATTCAATGTTAGAGTATAGAACAGGGTATCCAAGCTTTAATATATTTCCAAATTTTATAGACTTCAGCTCACACTTCTGAATGTATTTATTAGTAAAATATTGATATCAGTGTTCTTAAAAGCGCATGAATCATGTAGCTTTCAATGTTATGCTGTACTGAGGGACCTTCCACACAGTCATATAACCTAGGATATCAAGGCAGGAAATCCTGCAATATCTCATTTGAACTGGACTATATGGCAGTGTGGACTCAGATAACCCAGTTCAAAGCAAATATTGTGGGATTTTCTGCCTTGATATCCTGAGATATAGGGCTGGGTAGAAGGGCCCCCAGAATATCAAGGCAGATAATCCACAATATCTGCTTTAAACTGGGTTATCGGAGTCCACACTGCCATATAATCCAGTTCAAATGAGATACAGTTGTGGGCTGGCATCTTTCAGTTCATCCTGCATGGAATAGGGTTGGACTAGATGTCCCTTGCAGCAGCATCCAACTCTGAGGGCCCTTCCACACAGCCCTATATCCCAGAATATCAAGGCAGAAAATCCCATATTATCCACTTTGAATTGGGTTATCTGAGTCCACACTCAGATAATGTGGGATTTTCTGCCTTGATATTCTGGGATATAGGGCTGTGTGGAAGGGTCCTGAGGTTCTGTTATGTCATTGTTCTAGTTGTGGATAAATGTGCCTGTTCCACACAGCTGGACCAGTCCCCACTGTCTTGTTTTCTCAAACTCTTTCATTCTTTTGCTTTCTGCTGGGCCAGAGCTTCTGTGTTGATTTTCAACCTCAATCTGATTATCTCAGCCTTAGTTCATAACATCAGAGAAGGCTTCCAACAACATATTGCTTTTTGGTAGGATTTAGCACTAATAAATGCCACCTTGAGCTAGATACTGGTCTTCCTAATTCAGGCTTGATACTAGGCTAAGGGATCAATGGCAAGGGAATGACCAGGCAAATTAAATCCATCAAAATCAATGTCAAAGTGTGCCGTAATGTTCTCTCTTCTGCCCATTTGCACTTCTTGTTTGTTTCTAGTTCCTCAGAAAGGAAAATCCTGTGCATGTTTGCTAAGAAATAGATCTCATTGTTTTCGGTAAATTTTACCCCTAAATTAATAAGCAAAATACTGCAGTCTTAGAGAATATTTACATTGTAAAATTAATGCAGTTTGACTCCACTTTAACTGAAATGGGGTTGTAGTTTTACAATAATTTGTAGCCTTCGCTGCCAAAGAGTGCTAGAGCCTCACAAAAATATAAATTCCAAGTCTCTGTGGCATTGAGCCGTGGCAATGGTGTCAAGGTGCATTAACTCTACGGTGTAGATGCACCCTATTTCTAAGTGGTTTGTTTTCTCAGAGCAGGCATGTAGCCGGGGGAGGGGGGGCTGGGGGGGCTTCACCCCCCCCCCGAAATTCTCATGGTGGTCTGCGAAAAGGCCTTACTGGTACATTATTTAAACTGTTATTTTTATTCATATCATGATCTGATCGCCATGCTCAATATATCCCATATGCATGGGGGTATTGGGGTAATGATACAAAAGGTTTGCTAGGGTAGACCCTCTTTCACTCAGACTCAGCCCCCCCTCCCGAATCAAACTCACCCCCCCCCCCCCCCGAAACAAAATCCAGGCTACGGGCCTGCCTCAGAGAAAATGTTCTCAGAAATTAGTGTTACAGTTTCATACACTATACATCTTAAAACTATGGGACATTTCACAGAGCCATGTAACCCAGAATATCAAGACAGATAATCCACAATATCTGCTTTGAATTTGGCTATCTGAGTCCACACTGCCATATAATCCAGTTCAATGTGTGGAAGGGGCCCTAGTTAATCAGATTTAATCTGGATTTTTCAATTTGTTAATTTGTTTATTATGTTTTTAAAATATTATTTATCATGTATACTGTTTCAAGTTTGTCAGAATGTTTTACTGCGTACTGCCCTGAGATTGCTGGGTTGAGGATGGGATACAAATAGTTTAATATGTGGTAGCATGTAAGAAATCAGTGAGCGTGTGTGTGTCAACTGTAAAATAAGATGCATTAAGCTGATTGGTTGAGCTATGCCCAGGAAGAAGGCTGAGCCAGGGACTTTTGGATGCTTCAGCTATGCAAGCGCTTAGAGAAGCAGAGAGAGACAGAGTTTGGGTTGTGCTCTTGCTTCATGAGCTGCCGAAGGGGTTTATCTACATCAGGGGTCCTCAAACTTTTTAAACAGAGGGCCAGGTCACAGTCCCTCAAACTGTTGGAGGGCTGGATTGTAATTTGAAAAAAACATGAATGAACTCTTATGAACACGGCACATGTCTTATTTGTAGTGCAAAAAACACTTAAAAACAATACAATAATTAAAATGAACAATTTTAAGAAATATAAACTTAATAGTGTTTCAATGGGAAGTGTGGACCTTCTTTTGGCTGATGAGATTGTTGTTGTTGTGTGCTTTCAAGTCGTTTCAGACTTAGGTTGACCCTGAGCGAGGGCCCGGTAAATGACCTTGGAGGGCCATATCTGGCCTTTTGTCCTTAGTTTGAGGATTCCTGCTCTACATGGACAAAGAAAGACCTTTTAAAATCTCTCATAAAAGGACCTTATGTGAGATGATACAACTGATCACATTGTACATATGTTGTTCTGAACTACAAAATATAAAGTACTTGTTAGTCATTGTTCATCTGCATGGCATATTTTCTTTCTCTGGCAAGACAGTGTGTGAGCTCACCAAACATAAACTACACATGGTTTATTTTATGTTACGCCACATAATATACATACAAAATAAATAAAAAGTAATGCAGTATTCCCATACCTACCTACCTTGGAGTAAGTCCCATTCAACCCAATGATGTTTACCTCTGAGTACAGAACACATAGGATTTCTCTGCTCACATTTCTCCTTATATTTCCTCATGCACTCCCACTGATGTTTTCAATTGAAATGGCTTGAACGTCATCCTCCCCAAAACCACACAGCATGTGTCAAGTCAGATTTGACTTTCTTGGAAACCACTCTCATGAAAATGATCGGTAGGAAAGATACACCTGTATCCCACAGTTTCTTCCTCCACTTCCCCCACCTGAACCATGAGCAAAGCTAGCCTTTCAGCTCATCCCAGAGTTATTGATCTTGACAGCACATTTTCCGAAATATACAGAATCCACACACTGGCTGTGCTTACTTACTTCTTTATTTATTTACCTCACGCCATGCGGGATGTTCTGGCTCATTCTTGTGAACAATACGCTCCGTCCCTCAGGCCTTTTTGCTTACGTCTGGCTTTTTGAAACTGCAGAGACAGAGGACGGGATCTGGATGGAAATGAAGGCGGACAAGGCAAGGAGGCAGAGGAACAAGGCAGGCGTGGTAATCTCAAACCTTTCTTCTGGGAAATAGGACAACTTACTGACCTTAAAGAAAGGTCAATTAAATTGGATTTACAGCATCGAAAATAAAGCAAATTATAGCACTGGTAGTGATCAAGGAGAAAGAGCCAGTATAATGTTGGACAAAGGCCACATCTACACTCAAAATAAATTGGACTCTTCTTTCAGCTCCTGCAAGGTGTCCAGATGGCTGAATTTGCAGCAGAAGCATTGTATCCAGAAGTTAATACAGTTCAATGGGAAATGGGATTTGCTCCAAAGCTTCCAGAATGCTCTGGAGTGATCAGAGTTTCAGAGGTTTGGACACTTAGATTGGGCTAGATCAGGCATGGACAAACTTGGGTGTCCCAGGTGTTTTGGACTTCAACTCCCACAATTCCTAACAGCCTCAGGCCCTTTCCTTTTGCCCCTCAGCCGCTTAAGCTATTGTGGGAGTTGAAGTCCAAAACACCTGGAGCACCCAAGTTTGTCCATGCCTGGGCTAGATCCAACCCAATCTATTTTCCACATTTCGGATGGACCCATTGTTGCATTGGCAACAAGAAGCAGCACCTTGACAGATGTTTGCTGCTGGAGTTGAGTCTGGTGATTTCACACCAGGGAGCCCAGCCATGTGACCAGAAATGTGAAGCTTCCAGGAAGCTATTGACAGGGAGAACTTGTTGTTGACAATGCAGCAGCAGCAATCTCAATCCCATGAGGCTCTGGAGCTGCTCCTAAAACTGCACCAGGGCAACTCAGGATGGTGTAGACCAGTGGTTCTCAACCTGTGGGTCCCCAGATGTTTTGGCTATCAACTCCCAGAAATCCTAACAGCTGGGATTTGACAGACCAAAACACTTGGGGACCCACAGGTTATGAACCACTGGTACAGAAACTTTCTAAGACTCTGGGATACCACAGTTCAAATCTGAACTCAACCATTAATATCAACTGGATGATCTTGGGCAACATCCACTCTCTCTGCCTCTGGAAAAGGTGATGGTGAACCCCCTCTAAAAAAATGTTGCCATGAAAAACTCCCAATGAACTTAATCCTCAAAAACTTTCTATCACAACCATTGCACAGAGGAGTGAGTTATCCCTTTCCACACAATCCTCATAAATATCTCCCTCGCTTTTGGAGATTTTTAGTCCCATTAGCACCTATGGTAACCTGCTTCCTGCTTCCTAAGGGGTACTAAAAGCAATGGAACTGGAAATGTAATGTAAAGAAAAATGACTACAACTATGAGCTTGACCATACTGGCTGAGGGACTGTTGGAGGTAAATGTAAAGGTTTTTCCTGCCCTTAAAACTAGTTGTGTCCAACTCTGGGGGGGGGGGGGGTGCTCATCTCAATTGCTAAGCTGAAGAGTGGGCATTGTCCGTAGACACCTCCAAGGTCATGTGGCCAGTATGACTGCATGGAGCACTGTTACCTTCCTGCAGAGGCGGTACCTATTGATCTACTCACATTTGCATGTTTTCGAACTGCTAGGTTGGCAGAAGATGGGGCTAACAGCAGGACCTCACCCTGCTCCCAGAATTTGAACCACCAATTTTTCAGTCAGCAAGTTCTGCAGCTCAGTGGTTTAACCTGCTGCGCTACCAGGGGACCCTAGAAGATACCATTTCCAAGCAGTCTCGTCTATAGAAAATACCCTTTCCAAGCAGGTTTGGTTTACTCTGGAATTCGGGGAGGGAAAAGGAATTGTTAGTTCCCTCTTTCCTGCAAACCAAAGTCCCAATTTTGATCAGGCCTCTTCCAATCAATGGATGAGGCAAAAGAAGTAGAAAAACATCTTGCTGAACAGTTTGCAGTATTTCTGTCCTGTTTCCTATTCAACCTTTGACCACTCTGGGAGCAGCCATGTCTGGCAGTAGTGATTTCTCTGCTTCCTCTCCCTTTCATGTCGAAAATGCTTCACCATGGCGACAAGTAGCTACTTCACAATTTTAAGAATTATTCTCCTAAGGATCTGATTTGAGGAGTGAAAGTAATATGTCACAAGAAACTACTCTGCTTTGATTAGGCACAGACATTTGGAATACATGAAGCAGCGGAGTATTCTTTAAGTCTGACAACTGGAGGATTTAATTTGACTCATTTTTATCTTTGCTTTAGCTTAGCTCATATGATAGAATATGAAAAATTCACAACCACAGGACAGTATACATTTAAGTGAGCTAACATTGACATATATAGACAGTCCACAAGTTATGAACAAGATGGGTGGAAACAAACTGGTGAGAAAGCTTCAGTGGAGACACATTTTCCCCATGATTTCTCAGGAGTGAATTTTCCTTCCAAGGGATTTTTGGAAAACCACTGGTCATAACTGTTTGGAAACTGGAAATCTCTAGAACCTTTTGGAGATTTTATGATCTTTGGAAAAGGGAGGCCTTGTTAGAAGTCACAACCTTCTGAAAACTAATACCATAACATCTTGGTAAAAGCATGACCTTTTGGGAAAATGGTATTCATCAGCATTCATGCGAGACTACTAGGTTTTTCAGCTGTTAAACTAATGTACAGAGTCATTTAGCCCTCTGCTGCCCAGCCATTCCCTTGGAGCAATTTTCAGCAGCCTGTTTGTGATCCTTTGCAAGAGGCTATAATGTGCTCTACCAATTTCTCCTGGATCTGGAACATTGACATCTGATGCAGTGTATGTTTGGGCTGAACTTGGAAATTCTTGGTATTTTTTTCCCAGTCTGTAGTATACCTGTAGATATGCACAAGCCACCTTCGCAGAAGCATACGAGAAGCTTGGCCTGTCATTGAACATCGAGAAAACCAAAGTGCTCTTCCAGCAGTCACCAGCCAATCCCTCTCCAATGCCAGAAATACAGTTTAACGGTGTAACATTAGAAAATGTTGACCATTTCCTCTACCTTGGCAGCCACCTCTCCACAAAAGTCAACATTGGCAGTGAAATACAACACTGCCTGAGCTCTGTGAGTGCAGCATTTTTCGAAATGGAGCATAGAGTGTTTGAGAACCAGGACATCCGTAGGGAGACCAAGGTGCTTGTTTATAAAGCTATTGTCCTCCTAACCCTGCTATACGCCTGCAAAACGTGGACTGTCTACAGACGTCACACTCAACCCCTGGAACAATTCCATCACCGTTGCCTCTGAAAAATCCTGCAAATCTATTGGGAAGACAGGCAGACAAATGTCAGTGTGCTGGAAGAAGCAAAGATCACCAGCATTGAAGCAATGCTCCTACCATCAACTCCCTGGACTGACCACGTTGTCCGAATGCCCAATCACCGTCTCTCAAAGCAGTTACTATACTCCCAACAAAAGAATAGGAAATGCAATGCTGGTGGGCAGGAAAAGAGATTTAAAGATGGGCTCAAAGCCAACCTTACAAACTCTGGCATAGACACTGAGAACTGGGAAGCCCTGGCCCTTGAGCACTCCAGCTGGAGATCAGATGTGACCAGCAGTGCTGTAGAATTTGAAGAGGCACGAATGGAAGACGAAAGAAAGAAATGTGCTAAGAGGAAGGCGCGTCAAGCCTACCCCGACCGGGACCACCTTCCATCTGGAAACCAATGCCCTCACTGCGGGAGAACATGCAGATCAAGAATAGGGCTCCACAGTCACCTACGTACCCACCACCAGTACACCGACCTTGGGGGACAATTTTAGTCGGACGACGAGGGATCGCCTAAGTAAGCTAGCTCATTGGAGGTGTGCATTTTGTGGACTTTGTGGCCTTGAGTTGGCTTGAAACTGCATCATATGACCAGTGTAGAAGTGGTCTTAGATATGAAGGAGGTTTTGAAATTCTGCCTTGGAGCCTCTTGCTAAGCAAACAAATCACTTTCTGCAATGACTTTTTTTCATTCCAGTTTCTAATAACAGTGAGGCAGCAGCAGGAAGGTTAGAATCACAAGCCAGCCAGCACTGGGTAAATTTTCTCCAGTCTGAATCATTCTTCTTCATTATATCTGGCAGGGAGAGAGTGAGTGAGCCTATTTCCAATAAAGTCTAGTGCACAAATATAACTACAGAATGAGCTGTGGCAAATATGTTTCTGAACGTACCACATAAATGAGGGGGAAAAAGTGCTGCTAGATGTTACCATAGTGTTGGGCTAGAAGACCTAGAAAATTCCTGGAGAGGTATCCTCTGTAGTTTCCATCAGAAGCATAGCATAAAATTGCCTAGAGGACAAAGAAAATTCTCACATATTATGCCCAATAGATGAAGATGCATTTTGTTAAAGTCAGAAGCAAATTTATCGTGTCAGAAGCAAAGTGAGAATACAGTTATAATGTACAGAAAAACCACAAACAAAGTTAAAAACTTGGCATATACTAAATTTCCTTTGACCAGAAGCTGACCACTTCGAGTGCTCTGGTGTTGCTGTAAGAAGGTCCTCCGTTGTGCATGTGGCAGGGCTCAGGCTGCATTGTCTCATTAAGAGCCACAGCCACTGTGGTTAAAGTATATAGGGATATTTATGGCATTAGACAAGTTATGAAGCAAGTTTGTTTATTTGTTCATTTCTTTTACGCAGCACCTTTCTCCCATTACAGGACCTAAGGCAGCTTACAATGTGAATTAAAACAGAATACTGTACAGCCCATTCACTTATAAAACTGGAGAACAATTTTAAAAAGACAGTCAAGCACTGAATTAAAACAATTTACTGCAAAAGCATTGGAAATATAACAAAATTGGGAGAACGCAGTAATCAGTGTTTAACTACTATTTAATAAGCTTTCACAACAGCAAGTTAATAGTCAACAGTTCACCCTGGGGATCATCGATTACTTAGGAAAGTAATTACCGTAATGACTTTCCCCCCCAAATTCTGACTAAAACATCATAAAAACGGATCCATACCCAAATACCCTGTATGCTTTCTTAGTGAGGCTTAAAAATAAACATACAAATAGGACAGGGCTGTGTGAATATCATTGCATTTAAAACAGGGGGAAATTGCTATCTGGAGAAGAGCCTGAATAAAAAAAATGTTTATTATAGGAAACACTGCAAGACATTCAATTATACATAGTTGAGACAGCCAAAACAAATTATGCAGCAAACATTTAGGGATCAAACCAGAGCATCTATAATAAATGTGATAAAATTCAAAATACATATTTAGAATAAATAATACAGGTCATAGCAGTTAGATAGTTAATGGTTCTTTCCTGTTTCAAAGCTCTTTCGCTTTTCCAGAGCTGTTTAAATACAACAAACAAACATTATGCAACAATTGTGGTTAGATATGGTTAAGAAATATATACAAACTCAGGAAAATAGCAAATCAGCAATAAGAAAGTGTTTCTCCAACTAGCTTCACAATTTCCACTCCTTTCTTATTGATCCCAAACAAGGAAGGAAAAGGTAAAGGTTGTCCCCTGATGTTAAGTCCAGTCATATCCAACTCTGGTGGTTGGTGCTCATCTCCATTTCTAAGCCAAAGAGCCAGCGTTGTCCTTAGACACCTCCAAGGTCATGTGGCCAGCATGACTAAATGGAACATCATTACCTTCCTGCAGAAGTGGTACCTATTGATCTACTCATATTTACATGTTTTTGCATTGCTAGGTTGGCAGAAGCTGGGTCTAACAGTGGGAGCTCACCCTGGTCCCTAGATTCAAACTACTGACCTTTTGGTTAGCAAGTTCAGCAGTTGAGTGCTTTAGCCCGGGGGCTTTTAGAGGACTAAAAAAACCCAAACCAGTATGACTGCACTGAATGCTGTTACCTTCCCACCAGAGCGGTACCTATTGATTTACTCACATTTGCATATTTTCGAACTGCTAGGTTGGCAGAAGCTGGGGCTGACAGCGGAAACTCACGCTGCTCCCCAGATTCGAACCTGCGACCTTTCAGTCAACAAGCTCAGCAGCTCAATGGTTTAGCCTACTGCGCCACTGGGGGCTCCAAAATATTGCCCAAACAAGGAAACAAGGAAACATGTCTGGAACTGAAACATGAAAAGCAAGGGGAGATTAAAAGGTCAAATGAAGCAGCAAGTTTTCAAGACTATTGTATTACTATTACGAAAATGATCAATTAACATGTTTTCTAAGGCTTAGCAGAGCAAGCAAGTCAGTTCTATTTTGGCAACTGCGGTCAAAGAACAAAACACAAATGCATTTTGATATTTATTTTAAATGCCTCAGAAAATAGATTTCTAATGGTGTCGTATGCAGTGAAATCTAAAAGAAATGCTACCAAAAGACTAATAAAATATATTTACCACTCAAATATCCTGCTTTCTCTATGAGTAGCTGAAGGGAGCTCATGGTTCTTTTCACCATCAATTTTACAAAAACCTTCTGAAGTTGAAAATAGTAAATGAATAATCCTTAATTGAGAGTTTTGTGCCGTTTTCTTTCCTGGTATTTGAATGTCCAGAATTATTGTGGAGGAATTATGCTACAGAGAAAAATGTCTGTTTTGGGGAGAGAGGGAATACAAACTTATTTTCAAAGCAGAAAATGGGTTTTCAGTACACAAAATGCTTTCTGTGCACAATGAGTCATGTGGTTTTCTCCACAGAATGATTCCTCTACAATTTTTGGAATGCAAAGAGAATACTGGGTTGCTGTGAGTTTTCCAGGCTGTATGGCCATGTTGCAGAAGCATTCTTTCCTGACGTTTCACCCACATCTATGGCAGGCATCCTCAGAGGTTGTGAGGAAAACTCACAGCAACCCAGTGATTCCAGCCATGAAAGCCTCCAACAACACAACACTGTGGAGAGAAAACTATTGTCATTATTTGTCCTGACATGCAAGGAAGAAATAATCTGGGATTTATGGCCCTTCCAAGTACAGTGTGCCAAAGACCTAATCCAACAGAAATGTTCTAAAAAGGGCTGCTAAAATTCTTCAGGTAAATTGTTAGCTGAAGTTCTTATTGCAAAAGCTTGAAAAGAGTGAATACTGCAAGAATATCTGCTGTGAAGCCAGGTGGATTGTAATGTTAAAAGCTTTCTTCACACAAAAATAGCCTGAGATCAATACATATAAAGAACAATATGTCAGGTTGTGAAAGGTTTTGGCTGAGGGATGAGAATGGATATGCACTTCTACTTGCGCACTTCTCTTGTGAATGCCACATGGCAAGGGGTTGGACTGTGGTCTCTTCCAACTCAATGGTTCCATTTGTTTCCTTTCTCTGTAAGAAGCAAACCTTTGGAAATTGGTGGTTTTTTAAAGGCCAGTAAAAGTTTCCTCAAACCTTTGCAGAAAAAAGAGTTGCATATGAACAGTAGTTATTTGGCATTTAAAAGTTCTTCTGTAAGACCAGGACCTTCGGGTGGTTGAAAGACACAATACAAGTTTTTTTTATCATGTCTGAACCAACTTGAGAATATACTGCAAGTTGCTTTTGATGTGAGAGAATTGGCCGTCTGCAAGGACATTGCCCAGGGGACACCCGGATGCGTTACCATCCTGTGGGAGGATTCACTCATGTCCCTGCATGGGAAGCTGGGGCTGACAAATGGGAGCTCACCTCATCTGCAGATGTGAAATGCCAACTTTCAGGTCTTCAGATCAGCAGTTTAGTCAGCACAAGGGTTTAACCCATTGCACCACCATGACTCCTTAACAATACAAGTTATTTATTTATGTCACTTTTATCCCACCCATATCAGTTCGAAGGCAACTCAGAAATTAAGAGTTTCTCTAGAATTTCTAGAGAAATTCTTAAGGCAACCATCGCTCTTATCAATAGCAGGGGGGAATTTCCATTGCTCATAGCTAGGATGGCTTGGGAATGCCAATTGAGAAGTTCCAAAATCAAAGAGATATCTATTACTCTCTACATCAGCATTTCTCAACCTGGGGGTTGGGACCCCTGTGGGGGGGGGGGTTGCAAGGGGGTGTCAGAGGGGTTGCCAAAAACCATCAGAAAACACAGTATTTTCTCTTGGTCATGGGGGTTCTGTGTGGGAAGTTTGGTCCAATTCTATCATTGCTGGGGTTCAGACTGCTCTTTGATTGTAGGTGAACTATAAATCCCAGTAACTACAATTCCCAAATGTCAAGTTTTATTTCCCCCAAACTCCATCAGTGTTCACATTTGGGGATATTGAGGATTTGTGCCAAGGTTGGTCCTGATCCATCATTGTTTGAGTCCACAGTGTCCTCTGGATGTAGGTAAACTACAACTTCAAAAATCAAGGTCAATGCCCACAAAACCCTTGCAGTATTTTCTGTTGGTCATGGGAGTGCTATGTGCCAAGTTTGGTTAATTCCATCGTTGGTGCAGTTCAGAATGCTCTTTGATTGCAGGTTAACTATAAATCGCAGCAACTACAATTCCCAAATGACAAAATCACCCCCTCCCTCCCCCCAAACCTCACCAGTATTTAAATTTGGGTGTATCGGGTATTTGTGCCAAATTTGGTCCAGTGACTGAAAATACATCCTGCATATCAGATATTTACATTACGATTCACAACAGTAGCAAATTGCAGCTATGAAGTAGCAACGAAAATAATGTTACGGTGTGACATTATTGGTCAGCCAGAATGCACAAAACACTTCATGTGTGCTTTTGAAGCTCTGTTGGTTTCCTCTTCAACTCACAAAATATATTTTAAAAAATCATGCAGAAGAAATGAAAAGTGATGGCATTGAGTCAAAGGTCTACATTTTGTATCAGATGTTTTTTCTGTTGTTGTTCAGTTGGTTAGGAGGGATCTCAATGCAGACAGAGGTCAATCCATTTTGGTCATATGGGGACTGAGACATGAACAAGACTCTCATTGAATATTAAGCTTTTGACCCAGCTGGTATATCTGTCTGCCCAGGTGCCTTGAAGGTATGTCTCTCCATCACATTTCTTCTGAATTCTCTCTTTACGAATGCTAATTGCTGCAGGACAAGATTTACAAGTGATCAGCAGCTATTTAGTATTCAAAAGTACAGCTTCTATGTCTCTATCTCACCAACATTTGGAAATTCTACCTTTCCAGTCCTCACAGCTCCCAAAACTTCCTTGGCTAATATGACCAATGGCTTTGCGGGGTAAGAGATTCTGGGGAATGTAGTCCATTCCCTACCCCCCCCCCCCAATACTTCTAAAGTTCAGATTGCCTCCTTATTTGTTATGCTAATTTTCCCCTCCTTCTAGCCCTTTTCTGGAGCCACAGTAGCACAGCAGGTTAAATAGCTAAGCAGCAAAACTTGCTGACCAGAAGGTCGACAGTACGAATCTGCAGGACAGGATGAGCTCCCATTGATAGCCCCAGCTTCTGCGAACCTAACAGTTCGAAAACATGGAAAATGTGAGATCAATAGGTACCGCTCCAGCGGGAAGATAATGGCGCTCCATGCAGTCACATCGGCCATATGACCTTGGAGGTGTCTATGGACAACGCCGGCTTTTCGCTTAGAAATGGAGATGCATACCATCCCACAGAGTCAGACACCACTAGATTGAATGTCAAGGGGAAACCTTTACCTTTACCTTTTAGCCCTTTCCTAAGACCAACTTTGTCCACAAAGATTTTTCCAAACTCTCCTGACCATACCAGACCCTCCCTTTACTCCATCTTCACCACACTTTCCAATCGATACCTTCCTCTCTCTTTTTCTGCCTTTCCATCCAGTGTATGTTGCATTCCTACTCAGCAAGAGCAATTTTCTCTAGTCTGTTTAAGACTCAGTTTAGTGTAATTGCAAAATCAATATTAACTAGCTGGGAGCTCTAATGATGGCAAAAATCTATCCCCACCTACTGCTCCCTGCTGCAGCTCAATGTACAGATGATTAATTCAATTTGTTTTCCATTATGTAATAGCTAGTTTTTATACAATCTTTCTGGCTGCACAAATGTTTACAGTGTCAGCAGTGATCCTGCTGCAACATCTAGAGCAGGCATGGGCCAACTTGGGCCCTCCAAGTGGTTTGGACTTCAACTCCTACCATTCCTAACAGCCTCAGCCCCCTTCCTTTTCCTCCTCAGCTGAGGATGAAAGGGAAAAGGAAAGTCCAAAACACCTGGAGGGCCCAAGTTTGCCCATACCTGGTGTAGACCCATATAATGAAGTTCAATGCAATTAATGCATTATGTGGAAGTGTAGATCAGTCCCAATTAATGTGAGATGTGATGCTAAAGGAGAATTCTGCCAATATCATAAGACCATAGATACCCTATTAGGGAATAATTAGCTCAATTGTTAATCAAGGTGAAGACTGCAGTCAAGAAATTGGAAGATTAGGTCTTAGTTTCTGATACAGAACATATGCCATTCAGTAGTTGCCATATGGTTGTCCACAGAAAACTATACTTAGTAAGCCTCAGCAGGGGTTTCGCGAGATCAGTCGTACTGACTGCAACAAGGTAGTAACAGTGAGGCTGAGGACCATATTTTAGTTCTTGCGGACCACTTGTGGTCCATAGACCACAGGTTGGAAATCACTGGTCTAGAGTTTGTTGTCAGAGATGAATCTGAGTGCCTTACAGTATGGTGGGAGTATTCCAAAACTACAGCAACATTTTATTAGGAGTCCCCAATTGTTTTTTCTCCTTTTCAGTAAATAATAATAATGATGTTCAATCCCAGGCAACAGCAGAATTGACGATAAGCAACTGGAAAAGCTTACACGATACGAGGATTTAAAGCTTGAACTGCAAAGACTCTGGCACAAGCCAGTCAAGGAGGTCCCTGTGGGGATCGGTACACTGGGCGCAGTGCCTCAGGACCTTGACCTTCACTTGAAAACAATCAGTGCTGACAAAATCACCACCTGTCAGCTGTAAAAGGTCACCCTACAAAAGCCACCAGAGTGATCTTGTTTGCTGTGTACTAATCTTGTTATGTATCAAATAATAATAGTAATAATAATAATAATAATAATAATAATAATATGCATTATTTGCTAATATATCACACAGTCCTAGACACTTGGGAAGTGTCCGATGCGTGATCCAGTATAACAGCCAGCATAGTGACCTTGTTTGCTGTGTACTAATCTTGTTGTGTTTCAAATAATAATAATAATAATAATAATAATAATAATAATAATAATGTCATAATCTTTCTTTCCCACCAAAATTAGAACTCAAATGGTTCACAATATAGAAGAACAATACATTTTTTAAGAAAGGGGGGGATAGATTATTTCAGAATGTTGACATTCACTCTCTGTTGCAATTAGACGGCAAAATGAACATTTCTCCACTCACTATTGCCAACCTGCTGACATTTCCCCACCCTCCCTCTCCCCATAATATGTTATTACAAATTCATACAGTGCCACCAGCCCAATTTGCCCCCCTCAAAATATTTTTTACAGTATTTACAAGATAAAAAGCTTACAAGATTACAAACTCTTGACAAGATCAAAATGTAGGCTCTTGAGTGGCAGGTTCTTGGTACCTTGTTCTTATCATGTTAGATAGGGGCAGAGTCAACACGTTCACCCACAACCACTTCTGTTCACACACACACACACACATTGACCCTTCATATCAGCAGCAGTATGTGGCACCTATTTAGAAATTTCATTTGTAAGTAAATAATAAATTATCTGTAGTTTCTGGGGTCATATCTGTAAGAAGAGGACATAACTGGAACTGTGAAAATGAAAATTCCACTGGAAAAAGGTGACATTCTCATTGAGGAATCATAGGTCATTTGGGTGTCTCAGGAAAGAGCCTATTTCCCATTAGCATGTAGCCTGATGTGGAGGGTACCTGAGTGAAAGGACAAGAAAGCATCCTTTTCCCCATCCCATTTATAGAATCAGATTGAGCGAATGGAATGGCATCCTGCACCACACCTGAGGCATTAGGCTATTTCAAGGGGGTCAATGAAAGCCATAAGACATGCATTGTTCTCTGCTTCCCAAGAGAGGAACGCCTGGAGATCTTTGAGGAACTACAACCATTGGCTCCATGAATCTGTTGCCTGAGACATTTGTCTTAATAGCAGGACCTAGTCTGAGAATAGGGTTGTCATGCTCAACAGAAATGTCCATCTATTTATATAATCTGTCATCGATATTTAGAAAGTTACAGTTCTCCTTGTGGTATTGTCACTACCTGTGAGTTCTTATCAGTTGTTCCAGAACCTTCATCAACCATTAGCCCTCTCTGTTCAGAGATAGCAGTGTCTTGTATCTGATGGGACCATGCTTCAGGAAGAACCTCTTCGGCCTCTTTCAGCAACAGGCCCTGATAGCATCTGATGTTTTCCTCATGCAGTTGGGTTACTTCAGTGTTCCCTCCATAAAAGCCAGCAGTATGGTTGACTAAACCATTGGTGACGTTGGCCACGTGGACCTTGTTTCCACCTCTCTTCTTCCTGTTCTTGTCTTGGACAAGAAGGCAGGTGAAGACCTGCTTGAACCGCTTGCGAAAGTGCTTGGAGATCAGAGCATAGACAATGGGGTTGAGACAGGAATTGGCATAGGACAGGCAATGAGAAGCCAAGCGGCAGGCGTAGGTGGCCCGGTTGAAGGGAAAGTAGCCAAACCAAAAGCACAAGATCACTAGGTGATGAGGCAGCCAGCACAGGCAGAAGAGGACAGCCACCGCAATGATCATCTTGGTGACCCTGCGCTTGGCTTTACGAGATTCAGAGATCCTCTCAATGGGGTCTACAGCAGTCCACAGGAATTTAATGGTCCTAGCATAAGCCAGGCTGACCACAACGACAGGGAGGACATAGCCAAATACAAAGGTGAGAATGTCCAAAATCTTGCGGCGCTGATCCTCCCAAATAGGAACACAGATGGGCACCTTTTGATACTGGACTATCTGAAAGTAGCTGAGATATGGTCCTGCAAAAAGCAGTGACAGCGTCCAAATCATGAAAATGGCCAGAGCTGCATTGCGAGAGGTACGGAGATCTCGGGATTTCAGAGGATATCGAATAGCCAAATACCTAGAAACAGGGATACATTGTAATGTAAGACATCAAGGTTGTCTGACACATACACTCTGCCAAACATCTATCTTTTTCTCCCTTCATCATGGTTTTCCCACGGCTTCACTCAAGTCTAAAGTTGGAAATACTATTCTGGTCTTCCCAAACCCAGTTAGGAAGAATAATACAGTGGTGAGAGCTTTGGACAATTTTCATTAAATATTCACACACCCCAAAGTGTTTAAGACATTGTTCAGCACATAAATATAAGTGGGTTTTGCATAAGAATTGTGGAAATCTGCACATACACAAACTAGAGTTTAGCATCCTGTTAGCTATGGTGCTGTAAACTGGACTAGGAAGAATAACTGTGTCCTATTTGTAAGGGCACGTAAAAAAATCAGTAGGTGAGTGTGTTAACTGAAAATTCAAAGCACGAAGCTGATTGGTTGGGCTACACTCAAGAGGCTAGCTGAGCTTGGGAGTTTTGGCAACAGTTACATTTTTCGGTTTTAGCTGTGCAGGAACTAGCAGAAAGACTGTGTTCTTGCTTCATGAGCTGCTGGAAGAAGATCTTCCACATGGACATCTAAAGACCATTTGAATCTCTCTCAAAGGACATTGTGTGAGCCAATGCAACTGTTCACATGATTGTATATATGATGCTCTGCATTACAAAGAGCAAACTCCTTGTTTTTCTCAATCATCTGCCTGGCATATTTTCTTTCTCTGGGAAGACAGTGTGTGGACTGGTAAAAACATGAACTACATGTGATTTTCATTCCGCCACACTATTCACATTTACAGTCCTGGTACCACTACCACAATCATAAATGCCTTCCAAATTCACATTAAAATCCAAACTGTGGCAACATTTTTTTTGTGACCAAAAAGTCCCTGCTTTTGCTTGTTGAATAATTTTCCAAAGCTCTTTAGGATTTATGAATAGTGGTCAGTAACTGCACAAAAATATTTGTTTTTCAGCACAGTGAAAAAATTGAATATGAATTGTCCTCAGTTGCAAAGACAAAATACTGCATATTCTGAAACACATACTTTTCTAAGTGTCAGGAGCGACTTGAGAAACTGCAAGTCGCTCCTGATGTGAGAGAATTGGCTATCTGCAAACATGTTGCCCAGGGGATGCCTGGATGTTTGATGTTCTACCATCCTTGTGGGAGGCTTCTCTCATGTCCCTGAATGGGGAGCTGAAGCTGACAGAGGGAGCTCATCTGCACTCTCCCCAAATTCAAACCTCTTACCTGTCAGTCTTTAGTCCTGCCGGCACAAGGGTTTAACCCATTGCACCATCGCGGACTCCTATACCACCTACAGAAAGCTATATAGATGAGAATACTGCATACATTTTGTTAAAGTGCCAAAAAAAGATCCAAGCTTTGGTCTGCCAACAATTTATGGAAATTTGAACTTGGTTTACATAATTCCCATAGGATGGGATATAGAATGGGCTGTTTTCCAAAGTTAGCAGGAGGCATACTGAATGAGGAAACTGATATGCTTGACAATTTTTTAAAAATCCAACCTGAACTAAGAATATGTATGTTTTAACAGGAATATATTAATGCCGCATCGAGGATGTAGAAGGAGCTGCTAATTAGGACAGGCTTACTAAGGTGAAAGGGAAGGGAAAATATGAAAAAAGAATAAAAGTGATAATGTTTCAGAAAATATAAGCAGAGGAAGAAAGAAATACAGAATGTGCCATGGGAGCAGGATGGAGTTAGAAGCAGAAGACAAAAGAGAGGCGGTGGAACAAATAGGAAAATGAGGTGCAAGGACTGCCCTGGCCTTGAAGGGAGAAAAGAGGCAGCCACAGTTCCATCATACATAAGCCCAGCAGTAGATGAAAAGCTCTTCCCCCCGATCCAGCTGCCACTGTACTGGCTTCAATGTGAGAAAAGTGGCAGCCACAGCTCCATCATACATAAGCCCAGCAGCGGATGAAAAGCCCTTCACCCTGATCCAGCTGCCAATGCCCTGCCTTATCTGTCAGAAAAGAGGCAGGCACAACTCCATCATACACAAGCCCAGCAGCGGATGAAAAGTCCTTCCCCCTGTTCCAGCTGCCACTGCCTTGTCTTCAGTGTGAGAAAAGAGGCAGGCACAGCTTCACCATGCCTAACCGCAGCAGCAGATGAAACGGCCTCCCATCTATCCTAACTGCCACTGCCCAGGGCATGGTGGCCTGTTCCATATGTCTAGGCCTAGCAGACAGTGAAATGTCTCTCTGTCACAACTGCCACTGCCCCGGTCTTGAAGACACAGACCTATCCTGCTGAAGTCCAAAAGCAGAGGAATTATTCTCCTATCCATCCCAATTGCCACTGCCTTGTCCACAGAGGGAGAGAAGAAGAGGCAGTATCTGCTGAACCCTTCCCACACTGCCATCTTCTTTCCTTTTGTATCAAGGTTTAAATAAAGTCTGTCTGCAGCAACTGAAGTCACCCAAGGACAAAGGGGGAAGTGGGAGAAGAAAGAAACTGGGACATTTTAAAAGCAGTTGAAAAAGTGGGACTACAGAGGATTATTCAGGATTGTTCCCCGCCAAATGTGGACAATAACAGGAGAAGACTTACCTGTCTACAGAAACAGCTGCCAAGGTAAAACTGCTGGCATACATGGTGAGGTAGATGAAGAAATGTACTGCCTTGCACCCAAAGGCACCAAAGAGCCATCCATCCAAGGTGTAGATGGTGGCCTGGAAAGGGACGCAGAAGAGTATGAAGCAGAGGTCCGCCACAGCCAGGTTGAGGATGAAGAGGTTGGTAGTGTTATATTTCACCTGCCCATTGCGGAGCAGCACGGCAAGCACCAGGCCATTCCCTATAGTGCCCACGAGGAAGATGAGGGAGAAGACCACTGGCACAATGATGCCTGCGGCTCGTGCTTCCAAGCTGTCTGTAGATGCATTCCAGCTGTCTGGCATCTCCCCATTGGAGAGAAGGGGCCTGACAAAATAAGAAGTGGTTACTAGTATTGTTAGGTCAGGATTACCCCAAGATCTAAGATTTCACTTCCAAAACCTGGGTCACACCGTGTGACATCATAGGAGGCAGGCCCTAGTGATGTCACAGGAGGGCATCTCTGGTGATGACATTCAATGTGATGCATTCTTATGGATATTATACCATTAAAATAAAACAGCACATGTCTGAATAATAAGGAAAATTACAACTCCTATGCTGCCATAGCATTGATCCATGGTGTTAAAGTGATGCTCTCACCTCTGCAGGAGTCTACCATATACCATGCAGCTATGGACAAGTCTACATAGGGACCACCAAACACAGCATTGCCCAACATGAATCAAGGAACATGAAAGGAACTGCAGATTACTTCAACCAGAGAAGTCAGCAATAGCAGAGCACCTGATGAACCAACCTGAACACAGTATATTATTTGAGAATATAGAAAAGTTGGACTACTCTAACAACTACCATGTCAGGCTACACAGAGAAGCCACTGAAATCCACAAGCATGTGGACAATTTCAACAGAAAGGAGGAAACCATGAAAATGAACAAAATCTGGCTACCAGTACTAAAAAAACTCTAAAATTATAACAGTAAATAAACTCAAACCCCGACAAGAAAAAATTAGGAACAGCTAATCACCTCTCAACAAAGGATTCCCCCAGGCAGTAACAAGTCATACCTAAAAGTTGTCAGGCCATCAAATGCTAAGCAAGGTGACCATTTGAAACATCCAACCTACTTCAAACAGACAAGAGTTCTTTCTCCCACCCTGGACTTTCCACATATATATAAACCCAATTTTCCTAGTTTCCAACAGACCTCACAACCTCTGAGGATGCCTGCCATAGATGCAGGCGAAAAGTCAAGAGAGAATGCAGCCTAAAAAACCTACAACAACTCAGCTCCACAGGCTGTTTGTCTGTTTCTGTACACAATTTGAAGTGCTGGGTGACTTTGGTCTAGGCTATTTGAAGGACCGTATTGCTCTACATGAGCCCATTAGAGCATTACGATCAAATCTCTTTGCCAGCATGGTGGCCATCCTTGCTGGAAGAGTCTGACAACTGTAGTTTCAAAAAACAATAATTCAGTTTTTCTTCCTGATTTATTGTGTTCTGTAAACAGTGATGTACATTGATAATGGCATAGAAATAATGCTGACTGACTGTCATGTTTAAGAACCTGAATCTATATTCTTCAGCCACAGTTCTAACAAGCAAGTGGAAAAATTGCATTCACTCCTGATTTAACAAAACAACCAACTTCTGCCAGCATCTGAACAAAATACAACACTAGCTAGGGCTGATTATATTCTGAGCATCTAGAAGCACACTGCAGAGAACAGAAGATACAGAAGTCAGTTCCTACCTGAGCATCTGTTCTGAACTTGCTGCAACCCCTGGCTTTGGGGAATTTGTTGAAAAATAGTAGGGGAGCAACTTCAATGCTAGTAGGAACTATGCCAGCAAGATTCCAAACTTGCTCAAAATCAGGAGGGCAATTTATAAGGTTTAAATGGCCAACCGAGTTCTTTTTTCATGTCATGAGCAACTTGAGAAACTGAAAACTTCTGGTGTGAGAGAATTGTCTGTCTGCAAGGACGTTGCCCAGGGTGTTTTAGCATCTTGTGGGAGGCTTCTCTCATGTCCTTGCATGAGAAGCTGTAGCTGACAGATGGAAGCTCATCCCACTCCCCGGATTTGAACCTCTAACCTTTCAGTCAGCGGTCCTGCTGGCTCAAGGGTTTAACCCATTGCACCACTGGGGGCTCCTTCTTAATCGTAAAGAACTGAGTCTTTAGTAGAAATAGAACTGGGCCTGAGGCTTCTCTCATGTCCTCGCACGGGAAGCTGGAGCTGACAGATGGGAGCTCCCCCGCTCCCTGGATTCGAACAACCAGCAGGGTTCAAAAGAAGCTGCTATTTTAATTAAAATAATTGCCTCTGCAATCCATGGGTTTTTGTGCCACATATATAAATGGTACTTCATCAATCCAGGTAGTAAATATTAATATTCCCCTTTTACCAAATTACCTTGAGTCATATTTTGGGGAAAGAAAGACATATTATAAGACCAGATAAATATATAAGGTGTCATAGCTGTACAAAAAAGCAAACTAGCAATAATGCATGCAGAACGATCAAGGAAAAGGAAAGTAAAAGCAAGGAGAAGTACAATTGAGTGAAATATATTGATTCTATGCCTAGAGCAGCAATTAACAACCTGGGGGTTGGGACCCCTGGGGGGGGGGGGTCGTGAGGTGGGTGTCAGAGGGGTTGCCAAAGACCATCAGAAAACACAGTATTTTCTGTTGGTCATGAGGGTTCTGTGTGGGAAGTTTGGCCCAATTTTATCATTGGCAGGGTCCACAATGGTCTTTGATTATAGGCGAACTATGAATCCCAGCAACTATAACTCCCAAATGTCAAAGTCTATTTCCCCCTAAACTCCACTAGTGTTCACCTTTGGGCATATTGAATATTAGTGCCAAGTTTGGTCCAGAACCATCATTGTTTGAGTCCACAGTGCTCTCTGGATGTAGGTGAACTACAACTCCAAAACTCAAGGTCAATTCACATCAAACCCTTCCAGTATTTTTTGTTGGGAATTCTGTGTGCCAAGTTTGGTTCAATTCCATCATTGGTGGAGTTCAGAATGCTCTTTGTAGGTGAACTATAAATCTCAGCAATTACAACTCCCAAGATTAGTTTAATTCTATTGTTGGGGGAGTTTGGAATGCTTTTTGATTGTAAGTTTGGTTCAATTCCATTGTTGGTGGAGTTCAGAATGCTCTTTGATTGTAGGTGAACTAGAAATCCCAGCAACTACAACTCCCAAATGACAAAATCAAACTCCCCCTACCCCTCCAGTATTCAAATTTGGGCGTATCAGGTATCTGTGCCAAATTTTGTCCAGTGAATGAAAATGCATCCTGCATATCAGATATTATGATGCATAACATTATCAAAATTACGGTTATGAAGTAGCAACAAAAATAATTTTATGGTTGGGAGTCACCACAACATGAGAAACTGTACTAAGGGGCCGCGGCATTAGGAAGGTTGAGAAACACTGGGCTAGAGCAATGGCCAAGAGTCTTTCAATTGCCACGAAGATTTGAGTCATGGCCATATAGCCCGAAAAAACCTACAACAACCCAGTGATTCCGGCCATGAAAGCCTTCGACAATACAGTTTATTCTCACTTTGAAAGATGTAAACTCTGAAACATTGAACAGGTAGATTAAATTAACAGAATTAGGCCTATTTGCCAAAGATGCTGTATCTCTAATGTTTGTCACAATCTTACAGATTTCATGAGGGTTAACTGTATCTCCGACATTGACAGATACAATTTTTCCTCTGTATAGCACGAATTCTTTTCTATCCTGATGAGATTAAACCAATTCAATTAATGGCGTTTTTCTACATCTCGACTTATTGCATAAAATCGATTCAACAGGTCTACTCTAGATGGGACTAATTAGTAGAGTCCAGCCTGATCTTTAAGATGGAAAATTTGTACACCTTTTTATTATGAGAATGGTATACTGGCTTGGTATTTTACATGCTGTTTGGTGGGTAAAGCTGATGCTTTGCTTTGCATGAATGTACATGTGATCATTGCTCATTCAAGGAAAGAAAGAGGGTGTAGCTGAAGGTCAGGCAGTTAGAAATGTATGTGTGTGTGGTGAGTATCCAAAATAACCTTATGCATTGTTAAATTCCTAAGTTGTTTTTAGATGTGTTTATCTAGATTGGAAGCAATCATACTGGAAGGGTATTCACAACATTGGATGCCACAATGGATGTGATGAATGCAATTAGAAGTAGGAAAAGAACAAGGTTACATGTCAAATGACCACTGCACTTTTGTTCTCACTGGCTGGTTCCTTTGCCTTTAGCAGATTCAAGACACAAACACTGAAAGCAGGGAAAGCTTCTTCATTAGCAGTGACACAGGTAGTAGGAAAGGCATCGTCAGCCAAAAAAGTTCCTTTTCTTTAACTGCTATTACAGGCAAAGGAAGAAGAAGAAGAAATGCAACCCTGCCTAGAAAAGTGTTGACAATTTGGGTCGCTGTGAGTTTTCTGGGCTGTATGACCATGTTCCAGAAGCATTCTCCCCTGATGTTTGGCCCACATCTATGGCAGGCATCCTCAGAGGTTGTGAGGTCCGTTGGAAACTAGGCAAGTGAGGTTTATATATCTGTGGAATATCCAGGGTGTGAGAAAAAACTCTTGTCTGTTTCTGGCAAAGTGAATGTTGCAACTGGCCAGCTTGATTAGCATCAAATAGCCTTGCAGCTTCAAAGCCTGGCTGATTCCTGCCTGGGGGAATCCTTTGTTGGGAAATGTTAGCTGGTCCTGATCCATCAAGCTGATGAAGAAACACAACATGCACACTATCTACAGACCCACTAAGAAAATCCAACAAATGATATGTTTAGCAAAGGACAAGTGGGATCCTCTCACCTCTGGAGGACTCTACCGTGTACCATGCAGCTGTGGACAAATAGGGACCACCAAACGCAGCAGCATTGCCCAAACACGAATCAAGGAACATGAAATGCACTGCAGACTACTTCAACCAGAGAAGTCATCCATAGCAGAGCAACTGATGAACCAACCTGGACACAGCATATTATTTGAGAACATAGAAATGCTGGACCACTCTAACAAGCACCATGTCATACTGCACAGAGGAGTCATTTAAATCCACATGCACGTGGACAATTTCAATAGAAAGGAGAAAACCATGAAAATGAACAAAATCTGGCTACCAGCATGTAAAAAAACCTCTAAATTCAGGACAGTAAATAAAGAACAACACCTAGAAAACAGGGGAATTCCATACAAGAAACAGTCAAGGCTAGCTATCACTTTCCAACAAAGGATTCCCCCAGGCAGGAAGCAGCCAGGTTTTGAAGCTGCAAGGCTATTCAGTGGTAACCAAGCTGGCCAATTGCAACATTCACACTTGCCTCAAACACACAACAGTTCTTTCTCCCATCCTGGACATTCCACAGGTATATAAACTTCACTTGTCTAGCTTCCAACAGAAATCACAACCTGCTTTAAATGTGGACAAAATGTTAGGAGAGAATGCTTCTGGAACATGGCCGTACAGCCAGGAAAATTCACAGCAACCCAGTGATTCGGGCCATGAAAGTCTTCGACAACATGTTGATAAGTTGATTAACTTATCAACACAGATGTAAATTTGACCTGATCAGCTTTATCCAGTGAAATTGTATGCCTTAATGGTGACATTCATTAGCTTTCATGATTGCGTACATTAATGTAACAATGACATCAGGAGAAGTAACGGTCTTTTCTTCTCTGTGATGCAAGTGGTTCGGATTACAACCGCATGGGGCTGGATTAACTCCAGGTCACTCTGGGTGTCCGGGTTCAAGATTCCTTCTTTCTCTTTTGTAGCCACAAGCCTCAGCCCTGGCTCTGGCTCTGGTCCCTTCTGGAGGGAGTCCCAGCCAGGCACCACTTAACCCTCTTTATTTTGTGACATTCCAAAAGCGCTTAAATCTCTTGCTTCTCACAAATTAGAATTTCCCTACCTTTCTTTGTCAGGACTCAGTGTTTGACCAACCTGCCAGCAAGAGGCCAGGAGGAGGGAACAGTGCTTCATGAAGAATTGCTGATGAAAAGACTGCATCCATAATTTTGATGATTAATTAATGGTGCAATGGAGTAGCTGTCTCTATGGAAATTTATCCTGCCCGAGCTTGGAGAATTGCATTTTATTTTAGGGAACAAAGTTGTCATCCACAAAGTTTTCCAAGCTGTGCATTTCTCTCTCTCTCTCCCTCTCTCTAAAAGCAAATCTCTAAAGCAGTGTTTCTCAACCGTTCTAATGTCGTGACCCCTTCATACAGTTCCTCATGATGTGGTGACCCCCAACCATAAAATTATTTTCGTTGCTACTTCATAACTGTAATTTTGTTACTATTATGAATTGTAATGTAAATATCGGATATGCGGGATGTATTTTCATTCACTGGACCCACTTTGGCACAAATACCCGATACACCAAAATTTGAATACTGGTGGGGTTGGGGGGGGGGGTTGATTTTGCCATTTGGGAGTTGTAGTTGCTGAGATTTATAGTTTACCTACAATCAAAGAACATTTTGGACTCCACCAGTGATGGATTTGAACTAAAGTTTGCACACAGAACTCTTATGAACAACAGAAAATACTGGAAGGGTTTGAAGGGCACTGATCTTGAGTTTTGGAATTGTAGTTCACCTGCATCCAAACAGCACTGTGGACTCAAACAATGATAGATCTCGACCAAACTTGGCATGAATACTCAATATGCCCAAATGTGAACAATAGTGGAATTTGGAGGAGTAGACCTTGACATTTGGGAGTTTTGTTGCTGGGATTTATAGCTCACCTACAATCAAAGACCATTCTGAACCCCATCAACAATCGAATTGGGCAAACTTCCCACACTGAACCACCCTTCAGCCCTGCACGCTCTCCCTTGCCCGCACACGTGCACCACTGCCATGTGCCAAGCACACCTGCTCTCCCCTTTCTGCTTGGAGTCTCAGAAACAGTCCTCCCTTTGGCTGAGAAACCAGCTCAGAGGCTGGCCGTTCACAGTGGAGGATGGCTTTTGGTGGGAGGATTCACCATCTGTTTACAAAAAGGAAAAAGAGGACAGACCGAGAGATCTTCAGACTTCTCACCCAAAGGGGTTCCTAAGATCATCAGAAATATAAGTTTTCTGATGGCCTTTGGTGATCCTTCTGAAACTCCCCCAGGTTGAGAAACGCTGATCTAAAACCTGAGACATAAGGAAGGCCTTTGGTGATGTCATTATGTGTCATTGCTCAGAGTTTGTCATTCAAGTGGACACATACAGACTGGGAGAGGAACACATTGTCCTGTTTAGAAATTTAAGAAAGACATCCTAATGAATGGTACAGTTCTCAGGATCAAAGTGAGGGGATTATTTTGTCTCAGCTACTCAGGGAGATGGGATAAGAAACATTGAATCTTGTGTCCTTGTTTCTAGCTAGAATGTGGATACAGAGCAGAGTGGAGGGTGAGCCCTGGTGTTTCAACAACTGGTAGGAAAAGAGGAGCCTAAGTAAATACACTGATCCCTGGAACCTTTTCATTTGCAGCCAGAAATTAATTAACCCTTGCAAACTATAACAAGTCACTGCTCTGGAGATTTGTCGCTAACCCTTTCCTTTTGTCTGGAGGTGAGCCCCCCAGAACTAGAGAATTTGCACTCTTGTCTTTCACCTGGAGATAATCCATAAGAACTGAGACTTGTGATCTGGCAACCACAGTCAGCAGACCTACACTGCCTAAAATGTCAGCAGCATCTATGTCTTGGAAAAGAAGGAAATATAGTAAAAAAGATTACTACTTGAGTGGGAATTGGCTGTTTTGATCCATTGCCTTTCCACACCTATGAGGATTGTTGATGAGTGACAAAAGTCCTTGATCAGCTCTTTCGTCGTGTAATCCTCTTGAGCCATGCTCTTTTTCTATTTGCTTTTTTTCTGGAGTGCTATCAGAATTTCAAAAGGAACCAGTTCTCTGTGCTACATTATTTTTTATTCAGAGGCATGGCTATATGCTTTTGGCTATGAACAGTGGGTAGCAGCCTCTACAGAGAATGATATCTTCACACAAGGGAACTTGGGCACTGGACGGGGAGGACTGCAGCTATAAAATAACACATTTCCCAAAGCCATATTAGTCTAATATTGTTATTAGGCAAAAAAAAAAAAAAAGATTGCTAAAAGAAGTGCTAGTTTTTTAAAACCTCAAAATCTTTTCATTAGCAACAGATTAGCAAAAGTGAGGGAAAGAGGAAGGAAGGGGGGGGGAGACTTGATGTTAATCTTGATGTTGATGAACAGATCTAGGCAGCTCAAAAGCTTTCATAGACTTTTGGTTGATCTAATAAAGGGATGTACAGGTGTTTGAATACTTTTGAATATATTTGAATACTGCCTTTTCCCTCTTGTCTTTGGGGTCAAAGAAGTTAATGACAATATCAGATAAAGCAGCATTTCTCAACCTGGGGGTTGGGACCCCTGAGAGGTCACGGGTGGGGTGTCAGTGGGGTTGCCAAAAACCATCAGAAAACACAGTATTTTCCTTTTGGTCATGGGGTTTATGTGTGGGAAGTTTGGCCCAATTCTATTGCTGGTTGGGTTCACAATGCTCTTTGATTGTAGGTGAACTATAAATCCCAGAAACTACAACTCCCAAAAGTCTATTTTCCCCAAACTCCATCAGTGTTCACATTTGGGCATACTGAGTGCCAAGTTTGGTCCAGATCGATCATTGTTTGAGTCCACAGTGCTCTATGGATGTAGGTGAACTCCCAAGCTCAAGGTCAATTTCCACCAGACCCTTCCAGTATTTTTTGTTGGTCATGGGAGTTCTGTGTACCAAGTTTTGTTCAATTCCATCGTTGGTGGAGTTCAGAATGCTCTTTAACTGTAGGTGAACTATAAATCTCAGTAACTACAACTCCCAAATGACAAAATCAATCACTTCCCTAACCTCACTATTATTCATATTTAGGCATATTAGATATTTGTGCCAAATTTCATCCAGTGAGTGAAAATACATCCTGCATATCAAATATTTACATTACAGTACATAACAGTAGTAAAATTATAGTTATGAAGTAGCAACAAAAATAAATTTGTGGTTGGGGGTCACCACAAAATGAGGAATTGTATTAAGGGGTTGCAGCATTAGGAAGGTTGAGAACCACTGAGATAAAGCAATATGATGAAAACATTAGACACATGACAAACAATTTAAATTAAACATTAAATATATCTTCTGCAACAATCGAGCCTAATAGCTGGGCTATTTATCCACCAGTACCTACCCACCCAATGTCTATCATCAGCCCTAACATGGATTTTAATAGCATTTTGAAATTTGCTAATGTTAAAAGGTAATATTATTAAAATCGATAACAACCTTTGTTCTCTGAGGACCCAGCGTGGTGTAGTGGTTTGAGCACTAAATTATAACTCTGGAGAGCAGGGTTCGAATTCCTGCTCAGCCATGAAACACACTGGGTGACTGTGGGCAAGTCACACTCTCTCAACCTCAGAGGGAGGTAATGGAAAACCTCTTTGAAACAAATCCCACCAAGAAAACTCTGTGATAGGATCACCTTAGGTAGGAAAATGACTCAAAAGACATTCAATGAATGTTTACTTACTAGATTAGTGAAATCTACTGAAACGTCACATACCTTTGGCATTCAACATTTACTCCCCATGCAGTGCTTTTCTTTCAATAGATGCCCAAGCTCTTATCTTTCTACTCACTCTGCTGGGGAAGTCCAGTTTTCTATCCTTGTTCTTCAGTCTCTCTGTTTCAGCTTCTCAGATTGGTTCTGAGTGTCTTGCATTGAATCTGCTTCTGCTTTCTTCAAACCAGTGGGGTGTGCAGGCATATATTAATTGTCCCTCTCGGGAGTCCCATCTCTTTCCGTACTGGAAGATGACATGCCTTACTTTTCATGCCTCAAATGGGGACTCTTTCCTCCCTCCTTGCTTCCTAGAAATGTGCTAGGAAAAGTTGCACCTGCTGAAATTCTCCTTCTGCATACTACAGTAGAGTCTTGCTTATCTAACCTTCGCTCATCCAACGTTCTATATTATCCAATGCAGTTTGCCACCTGCCCAGATCCACATTGCAATGCTTTGGTGCTAAAATCATAAATACAGTAATTACTACAGAATGTTATTGCTTTTTCCGTCGATTTGTTGCAAAAAATGATGTTTTGGTCCTTAATATGTAAAATCATAACGTAATTTGACGTTTAATAGGCTTTTTCTTAATCCCTCCTTATTATCCAACATTGTCGCTTATCCAACATTCTGCCAGCCCATTTATGTTGGATAAGCAAGACTGTACTGTATTTCATCGCCCACTGAATGTAAGAACTCTGAGAAGGACTTCTAATCTCCTTCTCCAAATTTCCTTTGGGACCCCATTAGAAAAAAATACCCTTCTCTCCACTTCATCACATTTCATTCTTTCTCCCACACACAAACCTCCATGAATGGCAGTGCTACTCACTCGATAGGGAAGAGATGGGCAAGGTACTGCCTGGCCTCCTTCGGGTCTTCTTCACCATCCAGCAGCAACGCCTGGGAAGCAATGAGTAGCTCCCTTACCCTGCTTGACTCCAATACCAAGGGGAAAGAAAGCAGGAGGAACTCTGCAAGTTGCGCTGCACAGATCTCTACTGTGACTCTGCTTCATTTCCTTTAGCTACTTCTCTCTCCGCATTTCTCTGCATCTCTCCATCTCGCCCTCCCCAGCCAACATCTGTTTTGCTACTTCCTTCTCCCTCTCCTCTCTTGATCTCCCTCTCTCTATCAACTCTCTAGATTTCTGCTCCCCCTCTCCTGCTTTTGCAATGCCAAGCCTATTGATCTTTTGATTTTTTTTAAAACTTGAGGTTGCATATTAACTCTGCTATGGCCAGATCTGTTTAAACAGATCTCTATCTATCTATCTATCTATCTATCTATCTATCTATCTATCTATCTATCATCTACTAATCTCTTATCTCTTTCTCTGTACCTGACCACCTATCATCTGGCCATTTTACAAGGCTCTGTTGAAGATAACGAGCTTTACATATATTCCATAGGAATGTAGAGTGGCAACAAAATCATTTTAGAGCTGTATCTGAAGAATAAAGCAGACCGATTTGATGGCTAGGAAAAAGCAGCGCGTAGTGCCTCCCCTGTTCCAAATCTGTGAGCAACTGGTACACAATGAATTTTCAAGGGATTTATGCATTTTTACACCTTTGTATTTCTCAATTGACTTGAGGAGGCATATGTTGTTCTGTTCCTTTTCATTATGGTCACATGGCAGCCCTATAAAATAGGAAATGCTGAGAGAGATTGACTGGTCTTAGCCCACCAAGTGAGTTTCAGGGCTGCAAGAGACTTCAGCTGCATGGGACGTCCACAAATCCTAGCTTAGTGCTCTAATCACTATACCACACTGGAAATGTGCTAAAAGGGCAGTTCTATGCAGAACAGTGAAGCGGGTCTTGGCATTACAGACTTGGCATTGGCACAAGCAGGCTTGCAAGGGTTTCCATGAATGACTATGGCAGCCAGGGCCCTTCCACACAGCCATATAACCCAGAAAAAGATCAAGGTTTTTCTGACATTAAGTCCATTTGTGTCCAACTCTGGGTGTTGGTGCTCATCTCCATTTCTAGGCTGAAGAGCCGGCATTGTCCGTAAACATCTCTAAGCTCATGTGACCGGCATGACTGCATGGAGTGCTGTTACCTTCCCACCGGAGCAGTACCTATTGATCTACTCACATTTGCATGCTTTCGAACTGCTAGGTTAGCAGAATCTTGGGCTAACAACGGGAGTTCACCCCACTCTCCAGATTAGAACTGGCGAACTTTCGGTCAGCAAGTTCAGCAGCTCAGCAGTTTAACCCACTGCACCACCAGGGGCTCAATATAACACAGAATATCAAGGCAGAAAATCCCACAATATCTGCTTTGAACTGGATTGTTTGAGTCCACTCTACCATATATTGTAGTTCAAAGCAGAACATGTGGGATTTTATTCAGCTGTGTGGAAGGGGCCCCAGTGTGATGTAGAGGCTTGAGAATCAGGTGATGACACTGGAGACCAGGGTTTGAATCCCCACTCAGCCCTGAAGCCCACTGAGTGACTTCAGACAAGTCACATCCTCTCAACCTCAGAAGAAGGCAAAGACAACCCCCCCAAACAAATCTTGTCAAGAAAACCCTGTGATAGGTACAAATTAAAGGTACATAGCAACACAATTGTCTGAATGTGTGTGCCTAATTCTAATGGTTAATTCCTGAGGGATTCACAAGACACAGGACTGTACATGTCCTCTCCACAAGGTGATTGGACTGCAATTTCCAGCATTCTGTATTATCTGCTATGTTGGTGAGGCCACTGGGAGTGTCATTTCATCAACATCTAGAGAACCACACATTTTTCTCACTGATGTAGAGTTAGGTTTCAGAATTGTTGAAGATAGGCTCTGAGGTAGAAATATAATACTTTCCAGTTGGAGGTTCTCAGGTTAACTTCATGGCTTTGGGGAATTTAGTTGAAAAGGAGTATCAGAACACATTATGTAATATATTAAGTGGAAGAGCAGTGGGTTTCCAACCCGCTAAAAGGGATCATATTTCCTTGTGACACAAAATTGCAATGTGAATGCTGAATAAATATACTGATTCTATGGGCACATCTGCACTTTAGGATAAATGTAGTTTGATACCACTTGAACTACCTAGCTCTTTTTTATTTCTTCTTAAATTCATGGTTACTTGTGTAAAAATACTGTGCATAGCTACTCGCAGGTGTCAGAATGCATATTGGTCTTCTTCTTTGTGTTGTCAAAGGCTTTCATGGCCGGAATTACTGGGTTGCTGTGAGTTTTCCGGGCTGTATGGCCATGTTCCAGAAGCATTCTCTCCTGACGTTTCACCCACATCTATGGTAGGCATCCTCAGAGGTTGTGAGGACCTCACAACCTCTGAGGATGCCTGCCATAGATGTGGGTGAAACGTCAGGAGAGAATGCTTCTGGAATATGGCCATACAGCCCGGAAAACTCACAGAAACCCTGTCTTGTTCTTCTCATTCTTAAAGGCGAAAAGTGCTTTAAAAATCCCACTCAAAAAAGTTTACAAGAAGTTTATCCCTTGAGGATGTAAAGAACTGCTACACTATATCAGACGAGTCGGTCAAATCAATCATATTCAGAATCGACCCATTGGGATTTATAAGTCCCATTAATTCTACTCTAAGCAAATCTGGATACAATCCAGTTGTTCCCTTATTTACATTCAACTCACAAACAACTGTTCTCTGATATCATGGTTTCCCAGGTTCTTAACTAGAAGGAGAAAGCCTTGAGAGCCTATAATAGGTTTGTCTTAAGTCAAGAAGGACATGAAAGCACCAAACAATAGCAGCAGCAAGTGATATAATCGTACGACATCTTACACCTCCATGAAAGTTAATTTGACATCATGGACGTTATATTTTCATCAGATTGGCTGTGACCAACAT
The DNA here is from genome assembly GCF_037176765.1 of Anolis sagrei. NCBI lineage: Eukaryota > Metazoa > Chordata > Lepidosauria > Squamata > Anolidae > Anolis > Anolis sagrei. The sequence goes on from NC_090025.1 coordinate 164,708,446, forward strand.
GGTACCCTCCAGATATTTTAGAACCAGAAGTGCATAAGCAATACATCTGCTTTCCAAAATACACTTTCCCCAGCCAAAATAGGAGATGGGACAATGCTAACAGATTACAATTCAGGAGCAGTAGTGGCAATGAGAGAGCCAGCATACTGTTCCGGCCCAGTTTATCTGTCCGAACGTATCTCTCCTTATGAACCATCTAGGACTCTAAGATCGTCTGGGGAGGCCCTGCTTTCGGTCACGCCTTCTTTGCAGATGCGTTTGGCGGGGATGAGAGGCAGGGCCTTCTCAGTGGTGGCCTCTTGGTTGTGGAACACCCTCCCTAAGGATATGAGATTGGCCCCCTCCCTCCTAACATTTCGTAAAAAAGTTAAAACATGGCTTTTTGAGAAAGCATTTTCAAATGCAGTGTAATAGGCAAATATAGATCTATGGAATGACTGGGCGACATGAATTGGAAAATGATCTTAGTAAGGAGACACTGAGGATTTATGTTTTTATTGGTTTTGTAGCAGTTTTTATATTATTTGCCAAATGTTTTTAAATTGTATTTTATGTTGTTGGGGGTGTCGAATTGTGCCAACTGTAAACCACCTTGAGTCGCCTTCGGGCTGAGAAAGGCGGTATATAAATACAGTAAATAAATAAATAAATGAATAAATAGTACTGTAGTGGTTTAAGTGTTGCACTCTGGGTGCATCTATACTGCAGGTTTAATGCTGTTTGACACTACTTAACTACCATATCTCAATACAATAGGATTAAGGAAGTTGTATTTTGGTAAGGCATGGCACTCTTTGGGAGAGAAGGCTCAAGACTTTTAAAAATACAACTCCCATGATTCCATACCAATGAAATATGACAGATTAAAGTGATCTCAAACTGCATTAATGCTATGGTGTAGCTGCACCCACTGGCTCTGGAGACCTACTGGGTGACTTTGGAGAAGTCACATACTCTCTCAGCCTCAGAGGAAGGCAAAGGCAGTGAGAAAGCCAGCATACTGTAATGGTTTAAGTATTACACTCTGGGTGCATCTATACTGCAGATTTAATGCAGTTTGGCGCTACTTTACTTCCATAGTTCAATGCAATGGGATCATGGAAGCTGTATTTTGGTAAGGCACGACACTCTTTGGCAGAGAGAAGGCTCAAGACTTTTAAAAATATAACTCCCATGATTCTATACCAATGAGACATGACAGATTAAAGTGGTGTCGAACTGCATTAATTCTATGGTGTAGCTGCACGCTCTGATTCTGGAGACCCACCTTGGAGAAGTCACACTTTCTCAGCCTCAGAGGAAGGCAAAGGCAACCTCCTGCTGAACAAATCAAGGTTTACTTGCCAAGTAAACCTTGTATAATTTTTGCATTTGGATCCCCATAACTCAGATATTTCTTACAGGAACACAACAACAGTGGTAACAAGGAGGTACATGGGCAAAAAGTGGTGATAGTGCAGGAGCACTTCTTTACCTTGCAGGATTTTTGACTTCTTCTATTCTTCTATGTTGTATTTCCGCCAAAATGTTGTAGAAATTGGATGTGGCTTACTCATACATGTATGCTTTGGCTGCCCTTGGTTGCCAGGGGAAGACAAAGGAGCCATTTCCATCCACTCCATCTTCACAGTACTGCTCCACCTCAGTTCCCTTTCTTTCAAAGATGCGATGCCCTGAATAGGTAATCTGCTTTCCTTGAATAGATGCCCGGCAGCCACACCTGTTTAGTGAAGCCAACTTCTAAGTGCTCTAAACAACATGTTGCCAGCAGAATGGAGTGAAGTTAGCAATTTGCAAAATCCAGATTTTGAATAAAGAAGGATACAAACCGCCCTTTTTTCTGAAGGTTATCATCACTACGTTCAGAAGTTGGAATTTATTTGTTAAAGTAATGCATTGCCTCTAAAGCCCCTCTAGGCACCTTTTATGCTGCCATATACAATCCAGATTACTTGTGCATGATTTAGTAGGCAAAGTAAAACACGAGCCATTGACTTTCCTTTTCTGGACTCCAGTACTGGGAATTCACCTTTCACCTTTTAAAAATGTTTCACCGCCAGCTCCACAATGTCTACATTTGCTGCCATTTCTGTGTTTTGTTTTTGGCATTTTTGGGTATTTATGCAGTGCCCTAAAGATCTCAGAGGCAGAAATGTGCCAGCAGCCCCATAAACAACTACATTTGGTTCCCCTGCTTGTTTCAGATCTCCCATCACCTCATTTTTTTGCTCAATTAGTATGGTTTGTTACTGTAACTTTGCTCAGTATATTATGTTGTCTGAATGACTGCGTCAAGGTTGACATGAGAACAAATCACTGGTTTGGAGCAGGTCAACATTCACTACAGTTACAAGGCTGTTGCTAATTTTCTTCTGTTTTAACTGCTAGTAGACCGTTTCCTTCAGTCAGAGTCTCACACAGATGCTCCTTATTAGTCCATGTCAAGGGTTGGCAAAAGCAGGCAGCAGATCTACTACCATAAGGATGTCGAATCTGTTGGAGCATGCACAGAATCAGTTAATATGTGTGTGTCAACTGTAAAATAAGATTAATTAAGCCAATTGGTCATGCAATACCTGGGGAGCAAGCTGAGCCTGAGACTTTTGGATACTGTTACATTTTGTTCAGGCTTGAGCTATTCAGGTGCACAGAGAGAAGAGAGAAACAGTGAGAGACAGAGTTTGGAGTGTGCTCTTGCTTCATAAGCTGCACATGGACAAAGAAAGACTATTTTAAATCTCTCGTGAAAAGGAAATTATGTTATTTGATGCAACTGATTACATTGTATATATGTTGTTCTGAACTATGAAGAATAAACTACTTGTTCTTTGTATTGTTGAAGGCTTTCATGGCCCAAATCACTGGCCTTGTTCTTTATTGTTCTTTATACTTGTTCTTTATTGTTCACCTGTGTGGCATATTTTCTTTCTCTGACAAGGCAGTGTGTGGGCTGATCCAACATGAACTACATGTGGTTTATTTTGCAATACGCCACAGAATCCATGGCTGATTTTTGTCACCATTCCTCCCAGAGCTGCTTCAAGTTGCACAGAAGCTGAGTCTGCACCAAATTTCTAGGAAAGCCCCAGTTGGGGTGGGGGTAGCTTCCAGGAAAGAGAAAGGACTTCTCGGGCAACTCTGGGGCAAAGAGGGCTGCTCTAGAACCTTTCCTTACCTAGCAGTGCCAGAGTGAAAACTGGAGAGGGCTCCTGTCCCTTTAATGGCTGTGTTGAAGAAGGAATGTCAGCAGGTGTTGCTTGTTGCCTGGCGGTGTGACAAGCAACACCTGCTAAAATGTCTTTGATGCCAAATTTCAGCAGCAGCTGCACTGCAAATTCCATGACAGCTGGTAATTAAATTGGAAAATCCAATCCAAGGAATGCTCGGGATCTAGATAATGTAGAGCTGATTGATCTGTTATTGTGTGCATGTATATGTGACTTCTGGTTGCCTGTCGACTTATAATGACCTCATAAAATTTGTAGTATTTTCTCTCTGGCAAGGAATACACAAATGTGGCCATGCCAGTTCCTTCCTCTGAAATACAGTTGGCCCTTTGTATTAACACATTCTGCATTTAAAGATTTAACCATCCATGATTCTATTTTTTAAAATTCCAGTAAAAACAAACCTTGATTTTACTACTTTATATCAGGGACACTGTTTTTTATGACATTGTATATCCTGGGGTTTAAACATCCACAGATTTTGATAGCCACAGAGAGTCATAGAACCAAAGGCCTAATATATACCCTGTAGCATCTGGTGTTTTTTGGTAGTTTCCCATCCATATTGACCAGGGCTGGCCCTCTTCATTCCAAGATTATTTTTCATTATGTTATTTTGTACTGTTTATTTTACTTGATTGGTTTATTTATTTTATTGTGATGTTATCTTGTTGTTTATATTTTATGTTGCTATTATGTATTGCTGGGCTTGGCGTCATATATGCCACTCCGAGTCCCTTTTGGGGAGATGGTGGCGGGGTATAAATAAAGATGATTGTTGTTGTTGTTGTTGTTGTTGTTACTTTCAATGAATTTGTTATCTAATTATTACTCTCTTCCTAATTTTTTTCCTAGAGTAAGCTACTGGGAAGGGCACAATTCTGCTTCTTCCTCTCTCTCCTGATGAGTTATTTGTGTGCAAACTGTTCTTGCATTGGCAGCAACTGCAGTAAGATAAAACAAAGGGAGGAAAGCAGGAGAAGAGAGAAACTGGCACATTTTATAAAAGCTGATGAAAAAGTGGGATGACAGAAGGTTCACTAACACAGGATCTACACTGCCCTATATCCCAGGATCAGATCTCAGATTACATATTAACCTTATCACATTGAGGTTCACATGGCAGGTGATAGCAGGGGTATTCACCATGCATCGTGGTGAGCCCATCTCACCGTGCCCCACATTAACCACATTGCCCCTTACTTATCCCATGAGGGGAAGCGTCATTGACGGGTTCCCCCCACACTAATCTGTGGCGGAATGCAAATCACACGTAGTTTGTGTCTCTACCAATCCACACACTGCCTTGCTAGAGAAAAGATATGCCACATAGATGATCAGTAAAGAATAAGGTGTTTGATCTTTGTTATGCAGATCAACATATATACAGTCATGTGAACAGTTGCATTAACCCACACAATGTCCTTTTGAGAGAGATTCAAATGGTCCTTAGGTGTCCATGTGAAATATCTTCTTCCAGCACCTCAGAAGCAGAAATACAAAACTGTCTTGGTAAGCACCCTGCACAGAAAAACCTAAACATGTAACTGCTGCCAAGACTTCCAGGCTCAGTTTGCCTCTTGGGCATGGCCCAACCAATCAGCTTCATGCTTTGCATTTTTCAGTTAACACACCCACCAACTGATTTTTACATGCTCCAACATCATCTTGTTGTAGGCAACGAATACATGGAAAGCCTCTCATGTTCTTGTTGCTCCCACTTACACTTTCACCTCAGTTCAGGGATGGAGCCTTGCTGGAAGTAGATGTGCGTCGTTTGATGGGATCTGGTGGGTTATGTCCCTGATCTGAGGTGAATGTGTCGTAGGGTGGGTAAATTTGTCCATGTAATGATGTCATTGGCAACACTATTTTTGTTCCTGAGTTGTAAATTTCATTTCCTAATTGGTTCTATCATAAAACATGGAAAAAATTTATTAAACTGCAAAAAACTTTGTTTTTGCAGGACATCCTGCAGCACATTTTGCTATAGTTTTTCAATGAATATTTCATAGTCTCAACCAATTCAACAAAGTTTGTGGGAGCCACAAAAACAATGTTTCTGGAGTTAATCAACTACTTTCAAAATAAGTACCACACAATTAAACAGGAAATTACACTTTAAAACCAGGAACATATTTTTTTTAAAAAAAGTTACATAGGCCCTTTCCACTCAGCTGAATAAAATCCCACATTTTCTGCTTTGAACTGGAATATATGGCAGTGTGGACTCAGATAACCCAGTTCAAAGCAGATATTGTGGGATTTTCTGCCTTGATATTATGGGTTATATGGCTGTGTGGAAGGGCCCATAGTGTTATCTGCTTATCCCAGATTATATGGCAATGTAGACTTACGTTATCTGTTAGGTGATCCCTTGTAGTCCGAGGATGATGGTCCTCCAAGTGTAGTATCCTGGCGGTGGGTCCATAGGTGACTGTGGAGCCCTGTTTTTAATCTGCATCTTCTCCCACAGTGAGGGCATTGGTTTCCAGGTGGAAGGGGGTCCCAGTCAGGGTTGGCTTGAGGCGCCTTCCTCTTGGCAGTTTCTCTCTTTCGCCCTCCATTCATGCCTCTTCAAATTCTGCAGCACTGCTGGTCACAGGTGACCTCCAACTGGAGCTCCAAATAGACTTTTATAATCCAGTTCAAAGCAGATAATCTGGGATCAGATTCTGGGACATAGGGCAGTGTAGATCCAGCCTTAGAGTCTTCCTGCCGAACCAAAGCAGTCAGAGGATATTAATTTCATGCTTGATAAGTGTTGCATGTTCAGCTATAGGAACACAGCTAGAATAGATGTAAGATATTACGCTTAGGCAAAAAAAAAATGAAATGCAAAGATACAGGATGGGTGATGCCTGGCTCGACAACAGTCCACGTAAGAAAGATCCGGGAGTCTTTGTGGACAACAAGTTGAAAATGAGAAAACAGTTTGATGCAGCAGCTTAAAAAGCCAATGGGATTTTGGTCAGCATCAAAAGGAGTAGAGAATCTAGATCAAGGGAAGTCATGGTGCCTTTATATTCTGCTTTAGTTAGACCTCACTTGGAATACTGTGTCCAATTCTGGACACCAAAGTTCAAGAAAGATATTGACAAGCTGGAAGGTGTCCAGAAGAAGGTGACTAAAAGGATCAAACGTCTGGAGACCATGCCCTATGAGGAGTGTCTCAAAGAGCTGGGTATGTTTAGCCTGAAGAAGAGAAGGTTGAGAGGAGACATGATAATCATGTATAAATATGCGAAAGGTTGTCATAAGGAAGAGGGAGCAGACTTGTTTTCTGCTGCCCTGAAAACTAGGACGTGAAGCAATGGATTCAAATTACAGAAATGGAGATTCCACCTGAACATGAGGAAGAACTCCCTCACTGTAAGAGCTATTTAGCAATTGAAGTCTCTTCCTTGAATGTGATGAAAGCTCCTTCCTTGGAAGCTTTTAAAGAGGCTAGATGGTCATCTGTCAGGAATACTTTGATTGTGCTTTACCTGCATGACAGGAGGTTGGACTAGATGGCCCATGTGGTCTCTTCCAACCCTATGATTCTATGAGATCCTTCTCAGCCATCTCCCTACCTTCCACATGCCAGTAAATGGCACACAAAAAATAACAAGATTCAACTGAAAAGAGAAATAAATTAGATGTTGAGATTGGGAATCCTGGCTTTAAGAATTTTGAACAAAGAATTTCTCCCTGTCCTTTAAAAATAATTTGTATAATTTTCTAAAGTCCTGAGTGAATGTATTTTAAAATGAGTCAATATGGCCCTCTCAGAGTAGCATCAAATGATGAAAAATATGTGTGCATCATAATGTCCTTTCAATCAAATAACTCCTCATTTGCTGCTTAACAAAACTTGCAAACCAATTGTCAGAGGCATCTATGGGTACTGTTCCTCTATTGGCATAAACAGATCATACATTCAGATTTGATGTGTGTGTTTATTACAATGTCTTATAAATGCATTATTATCAAAACTATGAAGTTCTCATTTTCTTCTTTTGGTAGTTCCTGAAGGAGGTCATAATATAATTATCTAGTTGAAACATATTGAATATGTCAATACCTCTGCTTTTTTTGTTTTTTGGCATTAGGGCTGAGGCGTGTGCGGTCCTCTAGCTCCCAGCATCTTTCACCATTGGTTATTCTGACTAGACTTGATTGGAGTTACAATATAATAGCACTTGGAGGAATGAACGATTCCTACCTCTGTTTTACGTCTTTCTTTTTTATTGGACTACTTTGGGCCTTTCCAGTTTTTTATTGTTTTGATATCTATCATGTAGCTGACATGTTGTAGCCACTTGTGGGTGTATTATCAGTGGAAATGTAAGGTTTATTGTATTAGGAATGCAGAATAGCACTTATTTTGTGCTACTAAGGAAACCAAGAATTGTCATGATAGTGGTGTGAATGACTGTGCTAAATAACTCCTATGAATTCAGAGTTTGTATCATACAATCAGGTCTAATGTTGTGACTTGCAGGATTTTTATTGACAGTGAGATCCCAGAATGATGAATTATGGCTTGCTGCTCCATGGAGACATACAGCAAGCCCACATTGACTTTTTCTTTTGTCTTAGAGTAACCTTTTTTATGAATTTCCCCTGGAATGTTTTGGACTTCAGGAAGCAGCCTCATGATTATCATAATCCCTTCACAATACCCCGGTAAGACACATGAGATACATAATTGGCTTACCCAAAAGCTACTGGTTCTTTCCTGTTTTTTTTTCTCCTGATCTCATCTGGTTTAGGCCTTCTCTCTGTCACCAAATTGGACTGCCTCCTGGGTTCCCATTGAAATGGCCAACAGCTTGAGCACCCATTTTGTTTACCCAACTGGCACTCATAGTGTTGAATAGCTGCCCAAGTGTTATAAATATGACTGTATGTTTACATTGAGGTATGTCAGTTCTTTGGAGTGCAGACTCCACTGACATCCTCTTTGACCAAGGAGAATAAATGCCTTTGATTTTGCCAGATGTGTCTCATGTGGCCTTCTGGAAGCTTGACACTCCAGGACCCAAACCCATGTTTTAGCAGAGTTGAAATCACATAACAAGATGATAAGAGATGAGATTGCTGAAGTATATCATACCTGCAAGGGGGAATCTAGAGGGCAAATCTGCCATGACCAAACAATGACCACTCAGAGCTTCAGAAATCCATTACCTTGGAAAACAAGTTCCAGCATTCTTCAATCAGCAGGATTACTGTCCATGCTGGGAATAGTTTGCCAAAAAATTAATGTTCACAAACTCTATGGCCGCTTTGAGTTTCATTATGGAGAAAAAAAGTGGGGTATAAATAAACAACAGCAGCAGCAATGATATGGCCACCTCAAACATATCAACTTTTCATCTGACCTGATTGTGGCTTATTCAAGGTGTAGTGAAATCTACGTTTTAGGCGACTAGGCCGAAGCCTGAGTATCAGTAGCTGTCATCTTGAAAGACAGGCAGAAGCAGGAGGAGGAGTCAAGCCGACTCCTGATTGGTCAGAGCAATTAGGGGAGGAGTCGGTTGAGAGAGGGAAAGAGGCTGTCAGCTTTTGACAAAGGAGAGAAGTGTCTTGACATCAGACACAGAAGGAAGGGATTTTTAGGAGAGGAAGCTAAATAGGAGTCTGACAGGGAAAGAAAGCTTTGAAGTGAGCCTTAAGGATAGGGAATAAGTAGCAGACATGGGCTAGGGTTACTGTATTGAGAGGATCAGTAACAGAAAGACTTGTCTTCTTATACTTAGAAGTAAGAGAGAGCTTATTGCCCTGTGTGTGAGACAGATAGGAGTCTGTTCTCCAAGTGTTAATGTTTCTAAGGATAGAGCAGTGTGTTTAAGGCAACTCACAGTTTTAAAAGGCTTTATTGTCAGAAAAACTAACTGTTTAACCCAACTAAGTCTCTACAACTGAATCAAGTCTCTGTACCACTCATTCTATGAGTAGATATTTGTTTAAAGTTCAATAAACCTTTTCTAGTTCACTTTTAACTGGTGTACGCCTCAGTCTGTCAATCTCCTCAGAACTAAGTCAAGTCAATAATTGAAATCTCTTTAAAGTCCAGTCAGCCAGCGAAGGAGCAATAGAAGAACCAAGGGCAAACACACTTTACCTACAACACACTCACACCTTTTGGTTCCTCAGACCAATAAAGCTGAGGTGGTGGCAGTCATATCTACCAAAAGCATCGGTCATTGATATATTTAACCTATGGTCAGCTGCTAATTTCGTTATACTGGTGGCAGCGGTGGGATTTTTTTTCTGTTCCCCCCTGCCTCAGATATATATTCTTTGAATTTTGTTATACAAGGCATCATGCTGCCTGGAGCAAAATGACAAGAGGTTTGTCTCAGCCAGCTGAGCTGTTCAATGGTCTTTATTTCAACACTGGCAATAAATTTAGGATATCATCAAATGTCTGGAGACCATACCCTATGAGGAGCATCTTAAAGAGCTGGGCATGTTTATCTTGCAGAAGAGAAGGTTGAGAGGAGACATGATAGTCATGTATAAATATGTGAAAGGGTTTCCATAAGGAAGAAGGAGCAAGCTTGTTTTATGCTGCCCTTGAAACTAGCACTAGGAGCAATGGGTTCAAATTACAGGAAAGGAGATTCCACCTGAACATTAGAAAGAATTTCCTGACTGTAAGAGCTGTTCAACAGTGAAACTTTCTGCCTCAGTGTGTGGTGGATACTTTGATTGAGCTTTTCCTGAATGGCAGGAGGTTGGGCTAGATGGTCCATATCACCAAATATGGGCTGGCTTAGAGAGTGTGGAACCATTCATGTGCCACATGCATCTCAGTGCAAAGACATGGAAGGCATTGGGAAACAGTTAGAAAATGCTACTACCCACCAATATCTGCCACCTGAGGTAATGTACCCAGTCTGAACTGAGGATGGATCTTTTTTTACATTTAGATTGAAATGTTTTTGGTGTCAGGTGAGGATGATATCTCTGTGTGGGTCGCGCACACAGTTGAACATTATGCAGGAGAAAGAAACAACGGGAGTTAGAGAATGTACTTGAATGCAAGGGCTTTGCTGCCATGGAAACCAATGCATGTTGAAGTATGTGGCCTTGTCAATATGCCCTGTTAAGCACAGAACACACCATTTTAATACCGCTTTCAGGTTAGCTAAAGCTGTGATATGTACCCTGTAGGCATGAAAGTTGGTTCTGTTGTTACTTCTGTTATTGTTATAGATAATCTCTGCAGACTCCCATCCCAGACGTTCTTTCATGCGTGGATGGTGTCAACTAACGGCCAAGAAAGCCATCTTCCAATAGCACATTTCTGACAAGTTCCATTAAGCATGATGTTTGCCACCACCAGGATTTTCTGCACCCATTATGTTGCAATAGTATAACATTAAAAGCACAGAAAACCAATGCTGAGATGCTGAATTAGGAAATACAAGTCCAAGATCTTGATGCCATGAGACTCACTGGATGGTTCTTGGACTGCTTTCCCTTCAGCTCAACCTTACCAGATTGTTGTAAGGAAAAAATAAAATAACCTTGAACTGGGATAAAGCAAAGGGAAGGCAAGATATATATGCAATCAGTCAATCAACAAATGCATGCACTTCACACACTCTTTCCCCAATTGATCAATAACGTGGATAATTTTCTCATCTTCAGTTCTTTATCGCACTGAGAACAGCAGTTCTGTCTGATATCAAAGCATGTAACTAGGGGAAAGGGAAGCTGGTAAACTCTCGGCCAAAGGGATCTGATGATAACAAAAAAAGGGTGGAGAGAAGCAACTTACAGGGTAAAGTTTGCTGCAGTTAAGAGAGACATTCGTCTTGAAGGAACAGTGGTAGTCATGCATGTCAGAGCACTCTTAGTCAATGTGCTGCTGCTTCTCAAGATGAGGGAGACCTGCTTCCAGAGATTTCCTTACGCTGAAACAATTTCTCTCTCTCAGGCAAGGAAGGCTTCCCCAAGTGAGTCTCCTCAACCTCATGATCAACTCAACAAGATGGCTCAATCCAATCCTGACATCCATCTCATCCGGAGTGATCTGGGCACCCAAGCAAAGCCCTACAGCCTGTCTCTCTCTCCTGAAGACTACCATCATTACATACCCAAACCTAAGCGTCTGCGTACCACTCGGCTGATGAAACTGTTAGGATCTTCCTATGACCCTTTCTGGATGTCTGTTGAAGATCCACGAGGTCGAAACACCAGCCTAGATGATTTGGGCACCTTGAGTGTGGACCTGGCTGAACGTACAGCCCGATTTCAGAAGAAACTCCTGCAGGAGGCAAAGCGGTTAGATATTTCTGAACTTTTGACTTCTTGGGACAGGACTTCCCATAACCAGAGTCAATCTTTCATTGACCACCTCCAGCAATGGCTAGTTGACAGTGCTACCTGCCATCTGACCTCTTCCTGGGTGGATATGGGATCCATTTTCTGGCCGCGTTGGGTACGTCATACAGAGTGTGATCATAATAATGCCAGGTGCTCTTGGCCTCCTGGCATGACCTGTCAACCTGCCCAGATCACCCACATCAAACTGCTAGCATGGCATTGTTGGGTTAGCAGGGACCAAACCTTTGGTCCTCGGAAGTCTCTTCAGCAATGTGCTTGGAGGCAAATCCCTTACCCTGTGGTGGCAACCTGCAAGTGTTCCTGCTGATAACAAGATGGCATCAGGGTTCTGCATGACCAGGTCTGAGCTTCTTAAGGACTTTGCTGCCAGTTACCACTTAGTTCAAACCTGGTAATCAAAATGAAAGAAAAAAAAATCTCAAGGTATTTGACCTAAGGGGCAGCTGTAGCAGAAGGTGAAAGAAAATAGTATGCTGCCAAAATATGAAAAACAGTACCTTATGTACCACAACAAGAGAGAACAACATATTGGAAATGTTGGCCATATTTCAGGAAAGGAGCTCAAGCAACTGAAGCGAAGGAGACAACATATTTTTTTGGACTGACAAGTATTTTGATAAGTTGACAGCAGAAACTGAACACAATTGAGCAGGGATGTTTCATGAGGCAAAAGTCAACAAATCGTAGTCACTTGAAGAGGGAGCTGATGTTCCTGTGAAGAAATAAATGTATTTAATAAATGCCTGGGATAATTAGCCTAATCATTTTCTGCCCCTGGAGCCAGGGCAACTGCCATGTTGTTGAATGGTAGGACTGCGAACTTATTTGTATCCTATATCCTCTAGTAAGCTGTAGCTCAGGATTGGAGAGCCTTTAATTCTCTAGATGTTTTGTCATGCTGGACAGGTCAGACTAGAGTCATTAGTAAAAAAAAATCTAGAGGACTAAAATTTCCTCATCATTATTTTAGATAACAGAAATGTGTGGTGCAATTCACCATGATGTTTCCCATCTAGACTCTGCTGAAATGAGTGGAAGAGTCCACAATAGCTATGATTTTAATCTCCCATTTCCTGTGGGAATTATCTATGAGAATTTCAATGCTTTGTACCCCAAAGTGGTGGCACTTCCCATTCTAAACGTAGTAGGGCAATTACAAAAATGGAAGGATAACTCTGTTCTTTAATATTGAAGGACTGCTTCTTAATTTGGTAAGTCTTTTGATACTGAAGAGCTGCTCCTCAGTTTGCTTATCTGTTTTTCAGATGCATTTAAGGCAACAATGGGAATCATTCAGTTGTCCAGATATTGGACTGTAACTCCATCATTTACACCATTAACTAGGCTGGTTAAGATAGCTGTGACTTGTAGTAAAATATATGGAAGCCTACTTGATTCCCACCAGTAATTCAAAGAATCAGATGCTTGCCTTCCTCATCCTGGTGCCTTCCAGATGTATTGGTCTACAGCCCTATGGCTGAGAGTTGTGGTCCAATGCATCCAAAGGACATTAGACTGGATAAGCGTAAATGCTTGGAAAAGCCATTATTCTCCAGTAGCCATATTCTGAGTCCAAACAAACAAACAAACAAACTATCCCAAGCTCTAGGAACATTATTCTATCCAATTAGGCTGAATTCTTGGGTTGCAGTTATGTAGAGTTACTTGGGAGTTAGTCTCATTGTACCCATGGCTTGAAGTACAGAGATGCCACCAGCACAGTTTAGTCAGTAATTGCATGATTAGGGCTTTGTTGCTTACGGTCTATATTGTAGATCTGAGTATCAGTCAATTAACGATATGCAATAGGACTACACAATTTGTCATCACAAAAACCCCAGGTGCGGAAAGTAAATTTTCAAAAGAGGCACAGTGGGATGGTGGAAGGAGGGTAGAAGAATGTGCTGGCTCTATAACAATTACTTTAGCTCTCTTGAAGTACTAATTAGGCTGTTGCTACCTTGATCTAATTTGTCCTCCCCATTTCAAAATGATCACTTCTTTCCATGTTACAGGGGCAAATTAAAGCTGAAAGCAACTCCACCAATAGCTTATGGTCCAGTCCTATCTGTAAGCTCCCACTGGGATTGGAATGAGACTGGAATTTAAGAAAACAAAAGTCCTGTAATGTTGTATTGAAAACTGGGAGTGATTAAATTGGAGGAACAGAGAATGAAACATAACACAACAAATATACTGGGACTCCAAAAGTGTAATTTTGAAAGGGATTGTCCAAACCAAATGTTTGAATGTGTATGTGTATGTACATGTACTTGTGTTGTAGACAGGATAGAGAACTTCAGCAATACACTGTGCTTTATGGCAAGACATATTGTGTTATGCATGAATGCTGCTGGTTACGTCATTAGATTTTCAACCAGCAACCTGCTGTGCAACATAAATGCCCAGAAATGAGCTAAGCAGCTCAGAACTAATAAGAAGAGTTAACTGTGATCTCTGCCTAGACATGGACATTATGATCAATGCCAACTGCATTATTAATCCCTCTTTTATCTGCTGAATTCTAAATATTACAGCCCCCTTTCATCCCCAAGCATTTATCTTGTTCTTCTCCAAAGCTGTAATCTGGTGCATTATGTAGCTGCCAATTAGGTGGTGGGGAGACAGAGAAGGGAGGGAACAGAGAAAGGGTGGTAAACAAACTCCTCATGGTTGGTTCCAACTAGAGTAGACCCATTTGATCAATTGTTCAATGCTGGGTCAGATTAAAATAGACATGGAAGAGGGTCATCCCATCTAACCAAGGGTCATTCCATCCAACCTCACTCTGCCATGCAGAGACACATAATCAAAGCACTCCCGAAAGATGGCCATCAGCCTCTGCTTAAAAACCTTCAGAGAAGGAGAGTCAACAACACTCCTAGGCAGCATATTCCACTGCAGAACAGCTCTTACCATTGAGAAGTTCTTCCTAATCCTTACATGGATTCTCTTTTCCTGGAATTTGAATCCATTTGAGTTAATTCCTAGGTAAATCTCATTCATTTTGGTTGATCCAATAATGTTTATGGTGTGCCAAAATATCCAGGAGTTAAAAATTATGGAGTGAGCATTTTGGGAGAAAGAGGACCATCTGGCCTGAATTAAGACAGGTTTATCATTTTTAACCAACATCTGCTCATGTGAATATGCCTCCATGTTGCCTGTTCACTTACAGCAACATCATGAATTTCATAGGGTTTTCTTGAGTAAAGAGGTGGTTTGCCATTTCCTTGCCTCCATAGCAAGTGGTGTTCATTGGTGGTTTGCTATCCAAGTACTAATCAGGGTTCCCCCTGCTTATCTTTGAAGATCAAATTGGATTTGATGTCTTTAGACCAGGCCTAGCAAACTTGGGTCCTCCAGGTGTTTTGGACTCCAACTCCTACCATTCCTAACAGCCTCAGGCCCTTTCCTTTCCTTAAGTGGCTTGGAGGGCCCATGATTACCCAGGCCTGCTTTAGACCATTTAAGCATCAGTGTTATGTAGTTACTTGAACACTGAAAAACTGGGGTTCGAATCCCTTGCTCAGCCATGAAAACCTACAACAAGGTGATCCTGGGCAAGTCACATATTCTCAGCCCTAGAAAACTCAGTGATAGATTCATTTTGGGTACCATAAGTAAAAAATTATTTGAAGGCAGACAATAACAACAAATGTGAACACACCTATCGTAAAAGGAAACAGTGACTGAATTATTAAAGGGCGTAATCTGGTGTCAGGATCCATGACATTACTTTTCATTGAGGAAATGGCAAAGAGTAGCAGCAGCAATATTGTCTTCCAGAAAAACTACCAAGGTATTGCTCCTCAGTCAGGAAAAATAAAATTTGATAAAACATTGTTTTTAAAATGCTTGAAATAGACTGCTATTGTAAAATGAAAAGTAATGAGATTTTGCCTCTAGCCAGTGTGCTTGGACACGCACAATCTTATACCAGCTATTTGCTTCAAGAAGGAATAAATTGATATCCTCTTACGCAGTCTGTTGTATAGAGCATGTGCGTGAGAGGATCTATGGGCTTGGAATTTAATGTAACAAAGTCATCACAAGAGAAACAGGGAAGGACACTTCTGAACTTTTCATAAAAGCACACAAAGGTTAACATGCTTAGAACAATGAACAAAACAGCTACATTGGCAGCTTGTAGAGATTGTTTTGTGTTGGCCAGAATGTGTTGATCTGGAGTGGCCCATAAAGGATGCCAAACTGCTCTATAAAAAGATTGAGGAGGAAAGTGAAAGCCTGGATAGATATTCTTTGGCCAATGGGCAACATTTCATTGCAGTCCTAAAACAGAGGGTTAAAAAGGAATAGCAGGCTTGTTTGAGGATATCTTTCCTGAGTTTTGCAGGTTTTGTGCTGTGCCTAGAACTGCCTTTGCAATGTTATTCAAGTAAGAACATGTGGCCATGACAGTCACTGTTGTTGTTGTTGCTATTATTATTATTATTATTATTATTATTATTATTATTATTATTTATACTCCACTTTACCTCCCCTGAAGGGGACTCAAAGCATCTTAACATAAAAGCATCAGCATAACAAATAAAATATAGGTTCTTGTGGGTTTTTTCGGGCTATAGAGCCATGTTCTAGAGGCATTTCTCCTGACGTTTCGCCTGCATCTATGGCAAGCATCCTCAGAGGTATGAGGTCTGCAAATATGCAAATATGCAAACATCTGTACCCATTAATCTGTACCCATTACTCTGGTCCGGCCCAATTTTATTGTGTCTTGGTGTATTGTTTTATTACTTGCTGTTTTAATATTGCTTTAACTGTTTTTGATTTGCTTCAAGTTGTGTATTGCAATGCTATGTTTTGAGGCCTTGGCCTTTGTAAGCCGCATCGAGTCCTTCGGGAGATGCTAGCGGGGTACAAATAAAGATAATAATAATAATAATAATAATAATAATAATAATAACAACATTAAAACAGGATTAAATATAAACAGTATTTTTTAAAATCCCAATTAAATACCATTAAAACAAATTCAAAGTTAAAAACCACTGAATCCCCTGAATTGAGCTTTAAAACCTTCATCTTTAAAAGCCTGTCTGAATAAAAAGGTTTTAGCCTGTCATTGGAAAGACAGCGGGGAGGGGGATATTCTGGCCTCCCTGGGTGTTGTGTGTTCCCTGTAGCCAGCCCCAGTTAGCAACCTGGCTGCAGCTCTTTGGACCAGCTGAAGTTTCCAACCTTCAACCCCATGTAGAACGCATTACAGTAATCCAGGTGGGATGTAACTAAGGTATGGACCACCTTGGACAAATCTGGCTGGAAGATGTTAAGTCCCAAGAAGTAACTTTTCCTAGCTTTGATTTTCTGATACCCTCTCTTCTCCCAGATTATCCTAATATATAATAATTCACCCCATTTACATTTTGGCATAGGAGAGGAGTCTACCTTCTACAACATTTCCTCCCTCCCTCCTTGCAACTTCATCCCATTCTTCCTGGTCCTCTATGCTTCCTCAGTAGATCGTGATCGTTTGAGAACAAAGACCATAAAAACACATTAGTACACCCTAAGTGTAGCAAAAGGAAATAACTGGATATTTCTTGGAGACCTCTGACAGTGCCAAAAGATCCCAGGGTAGGCTGCTAGACTAATCTTATGTGATACATTGTCTTCCATCTGTTTTTGTAATCCCTTGATGTTCAAGGTGTCTTGTTGTGAAACAGTAACCAAAAAAGCTGTGATTTACTTTTGAAACAAAGTGAAAGGGTGCTGATGCTTTGTTTACCAAATGATTAGGAGTCCTGGAAGCATTTATTATAATGTATACAGCTTGAAAGTGTGGATGCAGGAAATACTCCATGATCACAAATACTGCCCACTTCTAACATTGAATCCTAATGTATTAAGGATTATTTGAAGGTCCACATTCTCCTTCACAAACCTGTTTTATAATTGTTGTGGCATCAAATTGTTGCCAACTGTGAACCACCTTGAGTCGCCTCTGGGCTGAGAAAGACGGTTTACAAATACGGTAAATAAACAAATAAATAAATAAATAAATTTGGGGAGGGCGTTCTCTCTGCCCCACTATAGAAACATCTGGTGGGAACACAGAAGAGGACCTTCTCAGTGGTTGTTCCCAAGCTCTGAAACTTTCTTCCCAGAGATACAACTTTGGAATCTTCTGTGCTATCCTTATGAAAGCAGGTGAAGATCTCTTTGTTTTGGCAAGCCTTTGAGGACTGATTACTGGGGGGAATGAGTTTTCAATTCACTGCTTTTCAATAGTTTTGTGTTATTCTTTGATAAACTTTAGTGCATTTTTAGCTATACTCAACTGTTGTACGCACTCTTGTCCCAAACTGGAAAAAGGATATGATAGCATTAATAACAACTATTATGGGGATGTCTAATACAAATTGGACATTAAAAACTCACACCAAGGAGGAAAAAATGACAGGGATTTTGAAGTTATTTATCAACAATGAGATGCTGGAACTGCTAACGAAGTTCTTACACAGGTCGATGATCGATTTCCAATCTATATTATATGGACATATAAATCCACATGTTGAAATATTATACCAAACCTCACCATTTCATGTCCTTCCTAATCCTATAGAATTTTATCCATGAAGGATATGAGTGTAGACACACCAGAAATGTACAACACTCCCTGCTATCTGATACAGGAGAATGTATGTATGTATGAATGGAATGAAGTCAAGTTTTAATTCTGCCCCTTCCAGAAAAATGCACGCAGAACATGATTTCTCATAAGGCATTTGGCCTCCAAGTCCCATCAGCTTCAGGTATAATCAGTGGTAAAGCAGTGTGGGCACTGTAGGCCAAAACATCTGGGCAGCCCTAAAATTCCCCAGCTTTATCAAAGATGTAATAAGAATTCTATCCTTCTCCCCCTCTAAGTGTTATTATACTATCAACCATGAATACAGAATACAGAAAAACCAGATGATGAGTAGCTCTTCTTTTAGCATTCTGTGCTATGTTTCAATAGTAGTGAATACATGGACCCTTATTGGGATATTGTAATGAAACAAATGGAACTAATTTTGGACAAGACTCTCAAGTCACACCTGTTTGTTTATTTATTTACTGTATTTGTATACTGCCCTTCCCAGCCCTCAGGTGACTGTTGCTAGGATTGCTCAAGGCAAATGCATAGAGAAATCAAGCTTTAGGTCTTTTGAGGTCTTTCCTTTGCACATTTTGAATGTCTTAATGGAAGCTAGCATGGCATAACATTGGGAGTCTATACTTATGTCACAAACAGGAGCGGTAGCAGAATAAATTGTAGGGCAGCTTCTGTCAATCCGCTTCCTGGCATTCACAGATTTGAAGTTAACAGGGTTGAAAGTGGTCGTTTTCCTGCATTGCTACTACTTAATTTTGAAATGTTTCACCCTGTATGTCCTTATCATTTAAATGGCAAAATACAGTGCTAAATTAATTTGGGCATCTCTAACTTCTTCATACATACTTTCTTCTCTTTGTCAAGATATTTTAAATACTAATCTAAATATTTTACCTGCTTATCAAACCGCTACTCAAAATCTTACACGCAAACTCATCAATAATAAACAATTCAATCTTAATAGAATAGATCAAATCGATAGTTTGATCTAGACCAGGTATGGGCAAACCCAGATCCTGGGGTCAGGTGCAGTCCCCTGGGCTCTTTTCTTAGGCCCTCCTCTCTCTCACCATCCTATCCTTCCTTCTCTCTTCCTCCTTTCCTCCCTTACTTCCTTACCTCCCTCTTTCTCCCTCCCTTCTTCCTTCCTTCCCTTCCACACTTTCATCCTTCCTTCCTTTCTCTCCCTTTCTTCTTCCTCCCTCCCTCCCCTTTTATCTTTCCTTCCTTCTTTTTCCTTTCCTACCACCGTTTCATCCTTCCTTCCGTCTTCCCTCCCTCCCTTCCCTCCCTTTTGTCTTTCCTAACTCCTCACAGCCTCCTTCCCTTCCTTCCCTCCTTCCTTCCCTTCTACCTTTTCGTCCTTCCTTCCTTCTCTCTTCCCTCCCTCCCTTTTGTCTTTCCTTTTGTCTTTCCTTCCTTCTAACCCCCTTTCCCTTCTTTCCCTCCTTCCTTCCCTTCCACCTTTTGTCCTTCCTTCCTTCCCTCTTCCCTCCCTCCCTTTTGTCTTTCCTTCCTCCTTACCCCCCTCCTTCCCTTCCTTCCCTCCTTCTTTCACCTTCTATCCTTCCCTTCCACCCTTTCATCCTTCCATCCTTCCCTCTTTCCTCCCTCCTTCCCTCTCTCCCTCTTTCTCCTTCCATCTTTCCCTTCCTCCCTTTCAGCCTCCCTCCCTTCTCTCTTTTCTTCCTCCTTCCCTTTCCTCTTTCCATCACTGGGCAGCCAGTACTCTTAGCAGGGAGTGCTAGCATGCGGCCCCCAAGTTAGAAAGTTTGCCCATGCCTGACCTAGACTGTAGAAATACTTGACTAGCAATAATGGATTATTCTCAACAGAAATAGGGATTGTCGAAGGCTTTCATGGCCGGAATCACTCAGTTCTTGTGGGTTTTTTCGGGCTATATGGCCACGTTCTAGAGGCATTTCTCCTAACGTTTCGCCTGCATCTATGGCAAGCATTCTCAGAGGTAAGGTCTGCTGGATCTGGGAAAAAAGGGGTTTATATATCTGTGGAATGACCAGGGTGAGACAAAGGGCTTTTGTAAGTTGGGCTAGGTATGAATCTTTCAACTGACCACCTTGATTAGCATACAATGGTCTGGCTGTGCCTGGAGCAAACTCTTCTTGAAGGGTGATTAGAACTGAGAGAAATAGGGATGTTACTTCTGATATTTTTAGCCCCCATGAGGTTATCTTTCAAGGCATTTCTAAAACAGAAAAACACATCCCGGTATGTTAGAACATCCTCAGAGGTGCTTGCCATAGATGCAGACGAAACGTCAGGAAAAATGCCTCTAGAACATGGCCATATAGCCCGAAAAAACCCACAAGAACTGAGTGATTCCAGCCATGAAAGCCTTCGACAATACAATGTAAACTGTTAGCCATAGCCATGCTGAGAAAAGAATGAGAAGCAATTTTGGGATATCATTTCTCCTGATACGCACTCATTCAGACTTGGAATTGTTGGGCCAGTTTCATTATAACAATGGTATACTCATTTTAGCAGGCTTTACAGAGCAGTATCTCTAGGGACCCATCTTTTTTATTTTTTCCAAAACTATGTGTTTGCTCTATTGTCCCTCTGTGTCTGTGTTAGAGAAAAACAAGTTGATGTCATCTTGTTTTTTTGTTCTGAGCAAAGCACAAGAAAAATGTGATGCCACCAGAAATATTCAAATACTGTATTTTCCTGAGTACTGGACCCTGACATTAACTGAAGTGTTTACCCAACTCAGTCACACAGGTGTAATTGCAGTGGTCTAGAAACAGAATGTAATTGTTCCTATTTACAAGAAGGAAAAACAAGACCCTAAGAATTAGTGACCTATTAGTTTTTTGGACATTAACTCTCAGGCCTGCACAAGTTGGCAGGGGCCAAAATGAAATTGGCAAAACCTCTTGGGCTGCAGATAGGCTTTTTGTGAGAAGGTGTCTTTCCTTCAGAGTGAGCTGCAAAGCAGATTAGTATAAATTTCCCTGTCTCTTCTCAGTATGGTGACAAGTTGTAGTTCTTTTCTAAGAGAGGGAAAAACCACAGTTCATTTCCCTCAAGAACCCGCAACAACTCCATGGTGAAGCTATCTTTCTGCCCTGCAAGAGAGAGGGAGAGTTGGTGGTTTTTCCTACCAGAGGAGGAGGAAACGACAGAGGCAAAGAAAAAGGAAAAGCAGCATACCCAAGTTTCTCCTTCATAAACCAATGGTATGGATTGTTGAAGGCTTTAATGGCTGGAATCACTGGGTTGTTGTGAGTTTTCTGAACTGTATGGCAATGTTCCAGAAGCATTTTCGCCTACAACCTCACAACCTCTGAGGATGCCTATCATAGATGCAGGTGAAACGTCAGTAGAGAATGCTTCTGGAGCATGGCCAGACAGCCTGGAAAACTCACAACAACCCAATGATATGGAGTTGGCAGTTTTGTTGCCAGATGGGAAGGAGGCAACAGATGCAAAGAGAAAAAAAAGAGTGGCAGAAGCAAGAACTGTCGCTTTTCTTTACCACCTCCTTCTCCCACTAAAACAGCAAATTTAATGTTAATTTTAACATAACCTGGAACCCAAGATTCCAGCTTCCCTGAATAAAGGTCTGACCCCCCCTTAGAATTTCATCCCCATTCCCCTCTACTCCAACCTGAGTCCAACAACCTCCCCACGTCACCTTTTCAACTGGGACCAGTACTTCCAGCATCCTGACTGGATCTATCAATGGTGCTCCCTTTGTCAGTTTAGTTTTGTAATTTTGATGCAAACAGAAAGGAAACATGTAGAGTTAAAACACTTTGAGGAAAAAATGGTGGGTCCCGATTGCTAACTCTGCTGTAGCACCACATGTGACCTTCCTCTTTGAGACTTATGCTCAGAGCTTATGCAGGCTGCTCCAAATCATTGTGAGGGTCATATCTGGCCCCTGGACCACATGTTGTGCAGGCTTGCTCTAAGTTATATCTATATAAATAAAAAAGGTAATGTTTGTTTGTGGATTAACATAACTCAAAAACCACTGGACGAATTGACACCAAATTTGGACACAATACATGCATCAGGCCAACGAATGACCATCACTCATAAAACACCAAAAAACACAGTGAAAGAGACTTAAAAAGGCAAAAAATAAAAATACAACGTATGTGCAAAACCACATATATATACACAAACACACATATATGCAAATATATACACACACATATACACACACAAAGCACATATACACAGACTGGGCCACAGCAACGTGTGGCAGGGGATGGCTAGTAATAAATATATGTTAAACATATAGTTGATTGGGAATCAACTAACTATGTTTCACCCTGAACAACCTGGCTTATGGAAAGGTTAGCACACTACTGACCATTGTTTGACTCTATTTTTTGACTCAACAAGGAATTTCTATTTGCTCCTTTGTGCTGGTCAGTGCCCATAATAAAGTTTTGTTGTTGTTGCTACTTGCTCTTACTAAACATTTCTTTGCTGCCTTTGTTGACTTAGCAGGAACTTTTGGCTGGATTGATCGAAACCTGTTGTGGCATAAACTGACCAACACTAATATAATTATCTATTGTTTCTAATCAAGGACCACTATTCTGATACAATTGCTAGAACAAGAGCGGACATTTCTGGCTCATTAAATGATCCCATCCCCATGAATAAGAGAGTAAAGCAAGGATGCCTATTGGCACCATCACTCTTTTATGTATATCTGAATGACATAATCATAGCATTGCATGGTTGAGAATTTTTTGCTGCCCTTAAAAGCAATCCACCTATTGATATATATCTATTTTTGCAATTATTTTTTGCTTCTGTTACACAAGATTAACACAAGTGGACTATTGCAACCATGCCCTCTAGTGATCAGGCTGCAGCAATGCTCTTCATTAACAATAGACATTTTTGGGGGAGACGAGGAGCTGGTGGATTTGGGTTTGGCAAGAGAGGGGCAAGACCATTATTTCTTCTCCCATTTCACTGCTTGAGCTCTGGGGGAGCAATCTGGCAGAATGTGGTCAAAATGTGCTAACTGCAATAACATCACCTGGAGGTTTATAAGAACTACAACAGCATACAGTTAGGAATCCAACTTCCCGCTGGAAAGGAAATTGTTCACTTTCTGACAAACTGGTTAAATGTGTGATTTTGAGAATCATTACATCATTGCAAAGTTAATCACAAAAGTATTTAGACTACCTTATTCTTCATCACCAGAAAAGCACACTATTTGGATTTCAATGTTTGGACCCTACTCTACTCAAGTCCAAAGTGGTTTGTTTTAGTTCAGAGAGAGGCAAGTTGTGGTTTTAGATATGTTGGTATAGTGCAAGCACTACAAATCTTGCACCACTGGTGCATTTTTACAATGTATACACCTAGGCTTTCTGTTTATTAGTCATAAGCATGTTGATATAATATGTGATGAAGAGGGGGAAAGGACTGGTGAAAAGCCCTAAACCTACAGTCCTAGCCAGCTGAGATCTAGTTCAACCACATTTTACTTTGTGATATAAGAAAGGAATATGAGTCACGAGTGTTAAGTCTTTCCTTGTAGCCCTTGCAGGTAAAATATACTTGTTTTTAAAAGAAAGCTGGGATGCACGAGGTGGCCTAAAGGCAGCACATCCCATCTGATCTTGGGCACTAACAAGGATCAACCTTGGTTAGTACATGCATGAGAGACTACCACATAATACCAGTTGCTATAGAGCAATGGTTCCCAGCCTGTGGTCCGTAAGAACAAAAACATGGTCTGTGGCCTCACCATTACATCTTTGCCTCAAAACCACGTGGCAAAAAGTGACTGGTCTCATAAAACCCTCTTAACTATTCATGGGGATGGGATCCTTGCTTTACTCTCTTATTCAAGGCAATGGGGATGTTGGGAGGGGAGATTATTACTACCACATCTGCTCTAGATTATTAAATATGGTTTTCTGTGGGCAAACAGATGGCGACTACTGGATGGCATATGTTCTGTATCAGAAACTAGAGCTGATGTAGTCTATCCAATGCAGTTTTCTGATTCAGCACCCCAAATAACCAAACCAAATCTAAAGTTGACCAAAAACAGATTCGTAAGCCTTTTGGTACAATGTTGGAGAGTGGTCCCTGGTCAAAAAAAGGTTGGGAACCACTGCTATAAAGTATATTTTGAAGGTAGGCATTGGCAAAACTACCTCTCATTATTCCTTGCCTAAGAAAACCGTATACAATTCATACGGTTGCTGTAAGTTGATAGGCAACCTGAAGGCAAATGCAAGCTCATGCCCACAAACAGGATTCATCATACAGTGATGTTTGTATATTCAGCACCAAGCTCATTACATATGTAGTATGAACACCCAGGAGCCAGTACTACACAACAGAATAAATCATGTGAGCTAATGCTAAAATCTAGTACCAACTAAGAGAGATGAAGGTAATGGGAAAGAAGTGGGAGGCACCACCTGGCTCTCATGCAATGATTACTTGAATGCGAAGGACCATTATATTTCACAGATCTGGATACTTGATCACTGCCCTCCATATGTTGGGGGATGATGGAAGTTGAATGTATTGTAGTTCTCCATTTTTGCTGAAACACAATTCAAGTTGCCCGCCCTGCCTTCCTACCAGACATCCCATCTATTTCAGTGAAAAGAAGTCTCCAAGAAACTGAGGTCAACATTACCTTTATTACTCTGCCCTCCTCCAGGCACTGTGGCAAATGAGATTGGAGGTAGAACACACTGCAGCCAGACATGAAAGAGTACTGGAAGTAATAAGAAAAGGACTGAGAATCATGCAGCCCTCCTGCTATTGTTGAACTTTAACTCCCAACAACTTTAGGGAACAAAGCAAATGGTGAGCAATGCTAAGAGTTGCAATCCAACAACATCTGGAGAGTCGTGCAATTCCAACTTCTGCAATTATTACCATCTATGTGTGCATAGATCTATTGCTCAGAACGAGGGAATATTACATTTTTGGACCACAAATACTTGAAACTCATAGTCAAGCTGGCTGAAGACTTTTGGGAGTTATACGGTAGTACAAAAAAGTAACTGACCCAAGTTCTGGTTTTCTTCCTTTATCATATGAACCTGAACATGACTGTTTTCAAGAAGAGAATGTGGACAGAGTCTACAATCCAGCAGAACCGTTCTTGAAAGCGACCATCTGTTCTCCAAAAAGCCATATGGCCCACTTCCAGATTTTGGTTTTGAAGCTCATTCTATGGTCAGACTTTGGAAAAGCTACTTTCCTGGACCACAACAGCCAGCCAGCAGGGCCAATGTCTATGGGACCCCAATGGCGGATTCTGGGAGCTGTACTCCAGAAACATGACTCTTCCAAGCTCTGCATGTGCCACAGCTTTCATTTTCCTGCTGTTCAAGGTAAAGCCCCGTGTTTGCGCCCCACTTCAGTAAAGGCCTCCACACATCGGTCTATATCTTCTTCACTGTGAACAGCTGAGATCTGCACCCGGATACGAGCTTTTCCTTTTGGCACCACTGGGTAGCTGAATCCAATGACGTAAATGCCTGTTGGGGAGAAAAGAGAAAGCTTATTCATTTGGGTTGTTGTAGGTTTTTAGGCCTAGAACATGGTCATATAGCCTGAAAAACCTACAACCACCCAGTGATTCTGGCCATGAAAGCCTTCAACAATACTTATTCTGTCTGCCCTCCCTTCTAATAAGCTCATGGTAGCATACAGGGGTCTCTTCCATATTTTATCCTCACAAGTCATCCACTGTGCTTCACTTCTCAGTAAGGACTAGAAACTGGATCTCTGGTGTTCTAGATCAGCACACTAACCATTATACTGCATTGCTTGTTGCCGATTTTATATTGTGTTATGTATACACTTATCTATTCTATTGCCTTAATTTTATTTTGTGAGCTTTGGGCATTGAGATGGGCAGTTAACAAAAAAAGAATGTATATGACCAACAAAAGCAGACCATATAAGAAACCACTTTATTCTGATCTATCTAGTCCAGTACTATCAACTCTGGCTGGTTTTCTAGATCTACTTAGAGATTCCCAATATCTCCAAATGGTTTCCCATCTAAGTACTAATCAGACCAGAATCCAAAATTAGACCAACATGTTTAAATCAGGTTAGTTTGGTAGTGCATATAACAGAACATACAGCTACTAGTCATACTGGTTTTCTAAAGACAATATTGACCCTATGGAGCAGCCAGGAAACCTCCTGTGAGAAGATGCAACTTGTGCTCTTGAAGTAGCACTAATTTCCAGAAGTTCCCAGGGAGGCTCTGAGAGTCACACTCCAAAAAAGTGGAAACATTTCCTAGCTGATTAAAAGCAAATCCAAAAGCCATTTCAACAAGGCTGACTTCATAAGGCAGAATGTGATGGCAGCAGATTTGGGGAGAGATGAAAGGTTAAGCTGTGTTTTTAACTCCCAAGAACAAGAAGAAAGGCAGTTGTGGGACTTTCACTCTTAGTTATCAAT
Source organism: Anolis sagrei (assembly GCF_037176765.1). Classification (NCBI taxonomy): domain Eukaryota; kingdom Metazoa; phylum Chordata; class Lepidosauria; order Squamata; family Anolidae; genus Anolis; species Anolis sagrei. Next base: position 164,735,095 of record NC_090025.1, read on the forward strand.
ATAATGAGCTGGTTTTAGGTCAAAATACTGTAACTTGCATGAGTGAAAATGCCATTTGCTAATCTGCTTAAGAATTGAGATGTCCCTCTGCTTTATCAAGGAAATCCAAATTTATGTCTATGCATTTGAGGGGTGGGGGTGGATGGGAATAGTCCCGAATTACACAGAAGGAGGATTGCCTGTAAGTGATGCCAGGTAGGAAATTATGGGAGCTGTAATCAAACAACAAAACAAACACTAAGGGGTATTAATCCTTCCCCATGCTTTCCAAAGCTTCTCTCTCTCTCTCTCTCTCTTGATCTCTTTGGAGTTACACTTTTAAAAAAGTACATATTCCAACTTACATACAAATTCGACTTAAGAACAAACCTATAGAATCTATCTTGTTCGTAACTTGGGGACTGCCTGTATGTGCAGCTGGAGTCATTTGCACTTTCCAAATTCTAGGCTAAAGCTGAGTTTTCCTGGTTTTCTGTGGAACTCCTTGATAAAAGGAGGATAAACTTCCCAGGTTTCCTGTCACTGCTCAGCAAGGATGATACAAATGACAGGTTCAATGTTGAATTTTGTTTTCATAAGAAATGCTATGAATACTTGTTACTATGACATGCAACATCACTGAGTAGCATTTACACACACTATAAAATGGAAAACAGCCACAATACAATCTACAGTTAACTGGTCCCAGATCTGATAGCAAAGAATTCACAAGCTGCTCAAAGCTTCCTATCCTAAAACAGTTACCTCTCTTTAGCATGTCATCAGCCATCCCTGAAGCCAGCCGAGCATCACCCAACATCACTGGGCAAATAGGATGATCATTGCCTGAAATGGTGAACCCAGCTGCAGCCATCTTGCTTCGAAATCTGCAAGAAAAAGAAAGGCCTTCAAAATCCAAGGTTTTGGGGGGGAATTTTTTGTAAATTTATCTCCAGCTGAGAGTAGTGTAGATAACTGTCTTCCTCCTACATTATCCTTAGAATGACTTCTAAAGTAGTAAACCTGAGGGAACTTGTAAGTTTTATAATCATCATCATCATCTTGTTCTGTTTCTAATAATAATAATAATAATAATAATAATAATAATAATAATATTTCAGACTGTCCAAATTACCATCTGTTAGCTGCAAAAGGCCACCCTACTGGGATCTGCACACATTATTTGCTGATACATCACACACTCCTACACACTTGGGAAGTGTTTGCTGTATACTAATCTTGTTATGTTTCAATTAATAATACTTTGTTTATATACTTGTTTATATTCCATCCTACTCCCCGAGGGGACTCAGAGTGGATTACACTATATACACAGACACTGGCAAACATTCAATGCCTTATTAGAAATGACATACAATGAAACATCTCAGTAGAATTTCTTGATTTGAACACAGGGCCTAAATCTTGTTAGTCTCTTGACTTACCTTGTGGTCTTGGCAGCCATTGACTGTGCTATGGCATTGCTCTCCATGAGCAAATCCAAAGCCTTAGAAGCACAGCCAACCACCGCAGGAGGCAAGCTATTGGAGAAGAGGTACGGCCGAGAGCGTTGGCGGAGGAGGTCAACAAGTCCCTTGGGGCCAGTTGTGTAGCCACCTGAAAAAGAGACAAATCTAGTATTTGATGGCAAGCTTGTGAAGCTTCTCACTCACCATGTTTTGGGCCAGGAGTTTCTGCACTTTTTAAAAATTTCAGTTAGACAACTATGACAGGAGGTTATTTCAAGCAGAGGACAAAGTTTGGAAAGTATATGGGGTTTTCAGTGATTATACATTCCAGAATCCTTTAGTCAGCATGGTTCATGCTGACGAGGGGATTCTGGAAGATGCAACCCACAAGATAACTGATGTACACTATGCCTACTTGTTACACAAGCTCACCTCACAATCTCTGAGGATGCCTACCATAGATGGGGATGAAACATTAGGAGAGAATGCTTCTGAAACATAGCCATACAACCTGGAAAACTCACAGAACTTCACTGAACATAACTATGTTAGATGCAAAAAAAACCCCAAAACAAAACTTTGAACACTCAATAATTGTGCCAAAGGCGTAGAGTAGGGGTCTCTAAACTAAGGGCCGTGGGCTGGATGCGGTCTCCAAGGTCATTTATCCAGCTCCCACCCTTAATCATAGACTTAGGGTTGCCCAAAGTCTGAAATAACTTGAAGACACACAACAACAATCTTTATTAATATTTCATCAGTCAAAAGCAGGCCCACATTTCCCATTGAAATACTGGTAAGTTTATGTTGGTTAAAGTCGTTCTTCATTTTAAATCTTGTTTTGCTCTTTTGTAGTTTTTTTGCACTAGAAATAAGATATGTGCAGTGTACATAGGAATTGGTTCATGTTCTTTTCAAACTATACTCCAGCTCCCCAAGTCTGTGAACTGGCCCCCTGCTTAAAAAGTTTGATAACCCTTGGCCCAGAGAGAACATTACTAGGCTCTCCTGTATCAGTGGCTCTCAACTTGTAGGTCCCCAGGTGTTTTGGCCTAGGAAGCTGTGGGTCTACTGTACTACTATGCATGAATGTAGAGACCTTGGAGAAACTGTCTATGGTTTGAAATAGTGCTGAGAGGTTAGAAGATCAAGGCATGCAATACCAAAAGGAAACAAAAAAGCATGTTCTATATTTTCCCCAAAACAGGACACTACTGATTAGAAGCTTCACCTGCTGCTCCTCCAAGTGCTTTTCCAAGGGTTGAGTTGATTATAGTGACTTTATCCATCACTCCCAAAAGCTCATCTGTGCCCCTGAAAAGAGAGGATAGCTGGATTAACCTGGGCCTCTTACCCCTCATGGCAAATGTCCAACCAAAGCTACTGCTATGACATCAGTACAATCCAATAAGCAATACGAACACCAGAGAAACAGACAAGGGAAAACAACTGAATTCCTTACCGTCCATTGGGCCCCAGAAAGCCAGTGGCATGGCATTCATCAATAAAAACAATGGCATTGTACTTCTGGGCTAGGCTGCAGATTTCCTTCAAAGGGGCAATGTCGCCATCCATGGAGAAAGCACCATCAGTGACCACCATCCGTAGACGACATTTCTGGACAGACAAGGAGATGTCATTAGGAAACAAATAGCTTTCAATGAAGAAGGATGATTTTTAAACCAGTGGCCTAACTTTTTTTTGGAGCCACATGATGCTGCACAACAGAGAAGCAATGGCATTCACTTACCTGTGCATCCTGCAATTTGGCTTCCAGGTCCTGCATGTCCATGTGCTTGTAGCGGTACTTATTGGCCTTACAGAGCCGGATCCCATCGATGATGGAGGCATGATTCAGTTCATCTGAAATGACTGCATCTTCAGGAGTCAGTAATGCCTGTATGTCCCAACAAACAAAGTGTGTTTATAATGCTTATAAGCCTCTCTTTATTAAATATAGTTTAGCTGACTGAGGCTGCATCTACACTCTTGAATTAACACAGTCTGAAACCACTTTAACTACCATGGCTCAATGATATGCAAGCTACAGTTTTACAAGGTGTTTAGACTTCTCTTCCAAATAGCACTGGTTTCTCGCCAAACTATAAATCCCACCATTTCACAGCACTGAGCCATGACGGTTAAAGCGGCACCAAACGGTGTTCATTCTACAATGTTGATGCTCCCAAGATTTAATTCTCTACTGTCTAAAACAAACAAGATACCATATATGTAAAACCTTTTGTCCAACTGTAAGTAGGACTTATCATAGGAATGTGCTGTCTGATCAATTATGGCTGCTCTTAACAATTGGGTGAGTTTTTGATTCATCAACTGAACCTCTGGCGCAACAGTCAGATAGTTTTTACATTTCATTTTCATTTGATCTCACTATTTGCCTTCTTTCTTGATACATACTGCATATCCCTTATCCAGAATCCTGAAATCCTAAATACTTCCAAACCATCCACATGGAAGCCAAGAAAGAGAAACCTTTGCTTTGCTATTGTTCCGTGTACACAAACTGTGTTTCAGGCACAAAATTGTTTTAAAATACTGCATATAAAATTATATTCAGGCTACATATGAAATATAAAGGACTTTCATGTTTAGATTTAGATTCCATTCCCAAAATATATCATTATGTATATACAAATATTTTAAACCACAAATACTTCTGGTCCCAAGCATTTCAGATAAAGAAGACTCAATCTGTAGTTGTCCCAAATACGGACAAACACCTCACAAGGGAAATAAAATTTATTGTATTCGGTGAAGCTTTTGACATAATAAATGTGTTAGCTTGCAACTCTTTGTTGTTATTTTTGCCACACTAACAAACTTTCTCAAGAGAAATTATTATTGAGATCAACTTTTTGAGGGACTTGGGGATTTTTCTCTAGTTATCATCCATTATCTACACCCAAATGTGCTACAAACCTCAAAGAGTCCTGCATTAGCATCAAAGCAGCTGGCATAGAGAATGGCATCTTCTCTCTGGTGGAAGTGAGCAATTTTCTCCTCCAGATCCTTGTGTATGGTCTAAAGTGTTGGAGAAAGAAACACAAAAGAGTTCTGACTATTGTTAATGTTACAACCAGAAAGATAGGCTGAGCAAGATTTGCACTTCCTAGGAATAGATATTTGGCTCTGCACCAAATCAGAAATTGAATAAGACCATATCACTCAAGCAGATACATGCAAATATGCTAATTTTGCGTCAGCTATAGAATAGATTCCTTTGTTAATTTTCTTCTCGAAGAAAGCAATTACTACTTTTAGCTATTAACTTCCCACTGTACAGAAGTCTTCACAATTCAGGATTGATTACTCAAAGAAAACTCAATTTTGTGCATAGTAACTTCTGAATTATGAATAGCGTATTTCTGCACACCGTTTTGTGCAGAATACAACATTGCAGTAAAAAAAATGAAAATTCTGTGAAGAATGAGTCCAACATCATCATTTTCCAGAAAAATGCTTTCCTAGGCAAAACAACCATTTTCAAATCCTAAACTACAAATATTCTTGTCACTTCAGGATTATTATTGTCAGGGCTTTGCAACATTAAAAAAAAACCACACGCATATTGATACAAAATAAAACTTGACTTTCTACTGCTTCTAATGTTATTTCCATTTATTATTTTTTGCTATTATGTATGTATTGGTTGTTGTATACATGCATTGTGACTGGAATCCACCCTGAGTCCCTTCAGGGAGATAGGGCGGAATATAAATAAAGTCTTATAATCATTATTACTATTCCTTCCTACTTCCACTAGAACTGGCAGAATTTCAGTTTTAACTTTCTGCAGAATTTCAATTTCTCCACTACTTTTCAAAATGCAGATCCTTTCACTGATTTTTTAAAAGTGATTATATACGGATTTGTTATTATCTTTAGGTAACTTTAGGTACTCCAGTGCAACCAAAAGTCATATTCTGCCACAAGATGGCCACAGAGCCATGTTGGAGGACCTAGAGATTACTACAGAGGGGCTTCTCCAGATTTAAACAGGATATCAATTTTCAAATGTGTGGATTTTCCACTTTCACTGGGCTCAGGCACCCCTAAATGCCATAAAAGTGGGGTACTTTTACAAAAGTAAAGCATTCTTTCCTACTTGTGTTCCACAGATGAAGCGGACAGAGCTGAGGCCGGCACCATACTCCTTCAGGGCATCCAGTCCAGCACGGATCACTTCAGGATGACTGGAAAGCCCTAGATAATTGTTGGCACAGAAATTCAGAATATCTGCAAGAAGAGCGAAAAGACAATAGCAGAAAGAAGTGAACAATCATACAGGAATGTGAGACTTACTCATTTTCTTAAGTGGTTATATCTTTCTTACTCACCTAATCTGGGAGCTCAAAAATGTTATTTTTAGACTACATCACCCAGAATCTCACAGCCAGATGGGCCAGAAGCTATAAAAGACAAGAAAATCCAAGGAGTCCTAAACTGAAGACGCCTCCAAAGTTGTTTTGGCATCTCTCTGTTGGAAATAGCAACCTCCTTCAAGCCTACACTAGTTATTTGTTATGTATATAATTCTGATTGCTTACTGCATTGTATGTGTGTGTTGGTATACAATTTTACCTTAACTCTTTGTTGTGGGAGGGGCTGCAGGCCATGTGATCAGAACTGGGATTGTTCAGGACTCTATTTTAGAAACAGTATGCTTTAGACTTCAGTAGGAACAGTAGGCTTGGAGACTCCATTGAACTTTCAGACTACCATGTAGATGCATCCTTCGTGGCTTATAACAAAAATTAGAAACTTGTTGCCTGAAGCTAACATAAGTTATTAGAAACATCACCAAAACAGAAGTGTTTTGTTATTGTGAAGCAACCCAGAATAAATCTGACAAAATGCAGTACATATTAGTTGCTCTATATCCTTCTTTTCATAAATACCATTGGTAATGCCACTTTAGATATGCTTCCGGTTCTCCTTGCCTGCAAGTTCAACAACTGCTGTTTTCATACTCTCCTGGCTGTGCAAATATATCCGCCCACCCTTTCTCCTGCCAAAACCAGCTATCATTCTCCAATGTCAGTGTTGGCTAGGATCGTATTACTGTTGCTGGACATATTCTAATTTATGTTTGCTATATGACATTTATTAAACTTAAATGCCATATTTTGGGTGGTAAGTACATTTCAGGCTGAACAAATAAATAAAGTATCATTATCGCACATTCTACTGACTGCACAATGAATTAAAGTTAGAACAACATCAATTGATTCAGAACTGAGGCATACTGGTTCTCCATTAGATATTTTGTCTACATCTCCCATCATTCCACAGTATGGAAGCAATTTAGTTTTGCTGGCTAGATCCATGGGTCATTGAACTGTCTTTTCAACTCTTCTAACTAATATAGATGTGCAATTTGGCCAAAAGGCATTGTTTCAGGGCCCATTTTCAGCTGACCCATCATTCTGTTTACCCGGATGTTACTTGAAAGGGGAGGGGGTTAGGGTTAGATTAGTGAATTGTTTTGAAACTTGCCAGGCCTGCAGTTGTAAATGGGGTCTAAAACTGAGGTAGGTTTCATGCACATAGGCCTTAAAACGACTGAGGGTTGAGCCTTTAAATTTCCCATTGTAGCCAATGGGCCAAATCTCTGCCGAATGAAAGGATATTATCAGGATACTGGCTAGGAAGGAGTTAAGTCTACAGTATGCTCGAGAAAGGCAGCAGGAAACTTTCCTAGGCTTCTCCAGAGAGGGCCCTACTGGGAACTCGGTTTCCCAGCAGCACTTGGTGGGAGTTAAGATTTCTCTGTTTCCCAGCCAATAAAAAGCCCAGTTGTGTCCATGCTCTGATTGGCTGATTGACCGATGACTACAATTCCCAGAACCCTCCCTTGCAATTTGTCTTATTTAAAAAATGTTATGGTTAAAACTTAAAATAATTCTAAAAAAAATCAGTAGATTTGTGAATTGTTTTGAAACTTGGCAGGCCTGCAGTTTTAAATGGGATCTAAAACTGAGGTAGGTTTCATGCACATAGGCCTTAAAATGACTGAGGATTGAGCCTTTAACGTTCAACTAAAACCTAGAGTAACCTTAAATGACATCAAAGTAACTCGGAGTGGTTTGTTTTTGGCTCCCTACATTGAAAAAAGCTGATTTCAGCTGAGAACTATGGATAGACAGACAGGTAAATGTATTAGATCTGGAACTCTTCCACACTCACAGCACAATGATTCCATTTTAGTTGCCATGGCATCATCATAAGGAATCCTGTGACTTTAGGGAGGACTATTTAAAACCCACAGCAAGAGAGTTGCAATCATTAGACTCCAATCCCCACAATATATTCCCATGGCAATTAAAGAGGAATCGTGGTGCTATCGCTGTGCAGTGTGAACAAGGCTTATACCTACAAGGTGCCTCCCACAGTTTAGTTTGCAGCTTTGCTGTTTCATTGGGTAATCCAAATGCCAGCATAGCTCCCACCCCACATAAACCAGATAATGGTTGTCCCTATAAATTAGAGCAATAGTTTCCAACCTGTGGTCTGTAGACCACCAGTGGTCCACGAGAACTAGAATATGGTCCGCAGCCTCACCATTACTACACCGATGCCTCAAAACCATGTGGCAACAAACGTGACTGGTCTTGTGAAACCCTCTTATAGTGCCGAGGCAACAAGGATGTTGGGAGGGGAGAGGCTGACTACCCATGAAAGATTACTATTTCCACATCAGCTCTAGATTATTAAATATGGTTTTCTGTAGGCGAGCAGATGGCAACTACTGGATGGCATATGTTTTGTATCAGAAACTAGAGGTGATGTGGTCTATCCAATGCAATTTTCTGAATCAGCACCGCAAATAACTACACCAAATCTAAAGTTGACCAAAAACTGATTCGTAACCCTTTTGGTACTAAAGTTGGAGAGTGGTTCCTGGTCAAAAAAAGGTTGGAACCACTGTGCTTTCCCAACTGTATGTAAGACACGTTTGTGTCAGCTGCAGCGTAAAGATGTGTCACGCAAATGTAACATGAGACCTCTGAGTCTATGTGAAGTAAACAATAAATCATGTATTTTTAAAAAGTATAAAGGAAAAGTTTTCATTAGGTGTGTTGTGTCCCCATATATTTCGTTATTGCAATTTATATACGTGCCCATATCAGGGCATGGTGTAACCCCCAGTTTGCTAGTAAAACTGAACTACTGCGTTGTGAAATGATGCATGTCTAAAAAGGTGATTATTTGGAAATCTCTGCTATAAAGGTAAAAGTTTCCCCTTCACATTAAGACTAGTCAAGATTCGGGGGGGGGGGGGGGGGGGTAAGTGTTCATCTCCATTTCTAAGCCAAAGAGCCGGTGTTGTCCACAGACACTTCCAAGGTTATGTTGAGGGAGATGTAGTTTTAAAAAGGGATTTTCATGGATGCTTCCAATGATTGAATGCTTTTGCAGATGGGTTCGTTTGCAAAAATGCTGATGTGTAGAGAAAAAGGTGCTGAGGATGAATTCACCAGCTCAAAAATGGACAGATAGTACTTCCTTATAGTCCCTTAATTTCCTAGCCACTTGAAGTACCGACCTATAGATACTTTCCAACTGAATGTTCATGGCTGGAGAACAATTGACTATAGTTGTGCTATTTTTAAGATTCCACGTGTGCCATCCTGCCTGTTGGAATTATAGAGAGCTAATGAAAAATCTGTACAGCCAGCATAGACCAATGAGATTAATGCTATATACCAGTGGAAATGTGTCTTTAATTTTCTGTCAAAGTGATAAAGGCCTTGCCAGCCCATTTTGGGGTGCGACAAACCTTGTTATGCTCCATAAATTCTGTCCCTATTGTTTTGGCCTGCAATAAATGGGTCTACAGTTGGGATTCCACTTGTGATGTGTCTTCCATTACATCGCCCTCTTGAGCCCAGGGGACTCCTGACAACGTGCAGAGAGCTAGAGGAGCACCAGTGAGCCATTGCCCCTACAATGTGGCCGGCATAACTGCATAGAGTGACCTTACCTTCCCATCGAAGTGATACTTATCGATCTACTCACATTTGCCTGTTTTCAAACTGCTAGGTTGGCAGAAACTGGGGCTAACAGTGGAAGCTCACCCCGTCCTGCAGATTCGAACCACCAACCTCCTGGTCAGCAAGCTCTGTAATTTATCAGTTTTTAACCCGCTGCGTCACCATCATATTAGTTTCCATGACTCCATCCTCTGGAACCTTAGAGTATGCATTTTAGATTTCCCTGCTAGATAGTTCCTGGGGATGGATCAGATTTCTTGAGCAATTAATTCTAATTACCTTGCTAATCCACAAATCCCAGGTTTCAGTAGAATGGGGCCTGGCATTTAATAATGCATAGCAAGTTGTTATAATGATGCAATATATTTGCTTTTGGAGAAGAAATAACCTGGCAAAATGACTGACTCTATTTTCAGAGGAAATAACAATGGCCGAGGCTAGGCACTGTTCTCTGTGCAATGGCTCCGCAGCATGTGTGTAAGACCTGAAATGCTTGGCCTCATCACATCTCTCTTGTTTATGCTGTCCTGTGACCCAAGGGATGGTACATTGGCCACCATTTCACAATAAAAGAAGCCTGCAAGTTGTTAAAATCTATATAAATAAAAATGTAATGTTCGTTCATGGGATTAACATAACTCAAAAACCACTGGACAAATTTACACAAATTTTGCACACTATACCCCTAACAGACCAACAACTCATTAACCCCTCCCCCCCCCCCAAAAAACCAGCGGAAAGGCCTTAAAAAACCCAAAAAAGCTAAATGACGATACAGAAGAAAAGGGAAGGAAGAGGGAAGGGAGGATGGGAAGAAAGAAAGAAAGAAAGACAGAAAGAAAAAGAGGGATAGAAAGAAAGAAGGAAAGAGAGAAGGAAGCATGGAAGCAAAGAGCAAAGGAAGGAAAGAGTGAGAGAAGAAAGGAGAGAAAGAGGAAGGAAAAGAAAAAAGAAAAGAGGGAGCGAAGGAGGGAGGGAAAGAAGGAGAGAAAGAGAGAGAAGGAAAGAAGGAAAAGGGTAGAAAAGGAAGGAGAAGGAAAGAAGAAAATGGAAGGAGGGAGGGAAGGAAGGAAAGAGGGAGTGAAGGAAGGAGGGAAAGAAAGAAAGAGAGAGGGAAGGAAAGAGAGAAGGAAGGATGGAAGCAAAAAAGTGGAGGAAGGAAGGAAAAGGGTAGAGAAGGAAGGAAAGAGAGAAGGAAAGAAAAAAGGGAAGGAAGGAAAGAGGGAATGAAGGAAGGAGGGAAAGAAAGAGAGAAAGAGAGAGGGAAGAAAAAAGAGAAGGAAGGATGGAAGCAAAAAGTGAATGAAGGAAGGAAGGAAAAGGGTAGAGAAGGAAGGAAAGAGATGGAAAGAAAAAAGGGAAGGAAGGAAAGAGATTGAAAGAAAAAAGGGAAGGAAGGAAAGAGGGAGTGAAGGAGGGAGGGAAAGGAGAGAAAGAGAGAAGGAAGGAAGGAAAGAAGGAAAGAGAGCAGGAAGGATGGAAGCAAAAAGGGAAGGAAGAAAGGAAGGAAGGAAAGAGGTAGAGAAGGAAGGAAGGAGAGAAGGATAGAAAAAAAGGGAAGGACCTGAGGCTGTTGGGAATTGTGGGAGCTGTCGCTGAAGTCCAAAACACCTGGAGGGCCCAAGTTGGCCCATGCATGAACTATCTTGACATACTAATTTGCATATGGTTTCTGATTGGTCAGCCTCAACTTTCTAACATTCTTAAGTGGCTGAGGGGGGAAAGGAAGGGGCCCGAGGCTGTTGGGAATTGTGGGAGTTGGAGTCCAAAACAAGTGGAGGGCCCAAGTTGGCTCATACCTCTTCTACACTGTACCTGCGCCCACTCACAGCAACCGACCTGACAAGGAGTGCAAACTACAAATCCCACGCTTCCACAGCAAGAGGCATGGACGTTTGAAAGTGGTGCCAACTCGCATTAATTCTACAGTGTAGATGCCCCGATAGGTTTCCCTTCCAAAGCAGAATCCAGCCCAAGCTGCTTCTTTCCCCGCCCTCCCAAAGGGTGTGTGTCTGTTCCAGCTGGGTCCCGGGCCGGCCTACCTCCCCGGCTGCCTTCCACCTGGATGTGAGGCCCTTGTTTGGAGACGATGACCCTCTCGCTCTTCCAGGTCCCGGCCCCGCGGATGCCCTCCAGCTCCCCTTCCAGGACATGCTGCAATTGGGCCAAAGCGGACCGCAGCCGGGCGCCCAAAGGCCGGGAAGCCCCCAACAAGAGCCCGCTCCTCGCCCACATGCCTCCTCCTCGCTTCTCGGATCAGAAAGAACGGGCGAGAGTCGTGGGACAGGCTGCACCCAATCAGAAAGCGGAGGCGGGTCCCGCCGCAGCCAATCAGCGGCGGTGTTTAATTTAAAGTGACAGGTAAAAAAAGCCTACGAAAGCACTTGTTTTGGTGGTGGGCATGTGTATTTAAGCAGATATACAGCTTAATGGTGTAACATTAGAAAATGTTGACCATTTCCGTTACCTTGGCAGCCACCTCTTCACAAAAGTCAACATTGACACTGAAATACAACACCGTCTGAGCTCTGCGAGTGCAGTTTTTTTCCAAATGAAGCAGAGAGTCATTTGAAGAGTTTGCTCCAGGCACAGTCAGCCCATTGTATGCTAATCAAGGTGGTCAGTTGAAATATTCACACCTAGCCCACTGACAAAAGTCCTTTGTCTCACCCTGGTCATTCCACAGATATATAAACCCTTTTTTCCCAGTTCCAACAGACCTCACCTCTGAGGATGCTTGCCATAGATGCAGGCGAAACGTCAGGAGAAATGCCTCTAGAACATGGCCATATAGCCCAAAAAAACCCACAAGAACGAAGCAGAGAGTGTTTGAGGACCGGGACATCCATAGGGAGACCAAGGTGCTTTTTTATAAAACTATTATCCTCACAACGCTGCTATATGCCTGCGAGACGTGGACTGGTGCTATTCACAGACACCTCCAAGGTCATGTGGCCAGCATGACTGCATGGAGTGAGGTTACCTTCCTGCAGAAACAGTACTCATACTTGCATGTTTCAAACTGCTAGGTTGGCAGGAGCTGGGCTAACAGCGGGAGCTCACCCTGCTCCAAGGTTCGAACCGCCAACCTTTCGATCAGCAAGTTCAGCAACTCAGCAGTTTAACCCGCTGCACCATTAAGCAGGAAATAACACTTTCAAACATGAAACAGATTCTTTTCTCAAATTTTGTTAGATAGTGTAATGAATGTGTATACACACACAAACATCCTTTATTTTATCCACACCCCTCTCTCTCAAAGGGGACTCAGGGCAGCTTACAACAAAAATACAATCTACATAGTAATAATCAGCAACTAAAGCAACACAGATCAAGAAATCATAGTACAATAACAAAAGTGAAGGAGACTTCAAGGGTCTTTGAGTGAAATTAAGCAAGGGGCCTTGAATGAAGTTAACAGCAAAAGAGAAATATACCCTTTCTCTGTAGAAAAATAGCAATATGGAAGAAAATGTTTTTCTGTGTTGGGAAGTTTGGTCCAATTCTATTGTTGGTGGGGTTTGGAATGCTCTTTGATTGTAGGTTAACTATAAATCCCAGCAACTACAGCTCCCAAATATCAAGGTCTATTTTCCCCAAATTTCTCCAGTGTTTACATTTGGGCATATTAAGTATTCATGCCAAGTTTGGTCTAGATCCATCAATGTTTGAGTCCACAGTGTTCCCTGGATGTAGGTGAACTACAACTCCCAAACTCAAGGTCAATGCCCACCAAACACTTCCAGTATTTCCTGTTGGTCATGGGAGTTCTGTATGCCACGTTTGGTTCAATTCCATCATTGGTGAAATTCAGAATGCTCTTTGATTGTAGATGAACTATAGATCCCAGCGACTACAAGTCCCAAATGACAAAATCAATAACCCCCATCCAGGCCCGTAGCCAGGATTTCGATTCGGGGGGGGGGGGGGGCTGAGTTTGTTTCAGGGGGGGGGGGGGGCTGAGTCTGAGTGAAAGAGGGTCTACCCTAGCAAACCCTTTGTATTATTACTCCAATACCCCCATGCATATGGAATATATTGAGTATGGTGATCAGATCATGATATGAATAAACATAACAGTTTAAATAATGCACCAGTAAGGCCTTTTCGCGAACCATCATGAGAATTTCGGGGGGGGGGGGGGGCTGCCCCCACCTAACCCCACCAGTATTCAAATTTGGATGTATTGGGTATTTGTGCCAAATTTGGTCTAGTAAATGAAAATACATCCTGCATATTGGATATTTACATTATAATTCATAACTAGCAAAATTACAGGTATGAAGTAGCAATGAAAATAATGAGGAACTGAGAAAACATGAAGAACTATATTAAGGGGTCGCGGCATCCGTAGGTTGAGAAACACTGATTGAGAAATGCTGCTTTAACACATTGAGCCACCGAGGGCTCCTAGTGCAGGGCCCTTCCACACAGTCATATAACCCAGAAATATCAAGACAGATAATCTACAATACCAATGCTGAACTATCTGAGTCCACACTGCCATATACCCCAGTTCAGCTGTGTGGAAGGGGCCAAAGATGCACTGCCAGAGGAATCAGAAACAATGCAGGGAAACCTGGGAGTGGCTGATGGGTTGGTTGCGAGTCTGGGGCAGCCACCAGGGCTTGTGGTTAGAAAGCCTGCTAGACAGGTATGGCCACCTACTATCTTGAAGAAACAAAACAAAACAACCTATCCCTATACAATAGCACAGGCTGAGTATCTCTTAACTGGATATCAGAAAAATTCCAAAATCATCCTCGTGCGTGGCTGAGAGCATTATTGGTTCTGATTATTTAATGTATGCAGGTTCTATTTCATGCACAAAGTTCTTGTAATATTGTTTATAAAATCACTTTCATGCTATCTGTGTCTGCTATTGATGTAAAAGCTGAGCAGTGAAGAAAAACGATAGAAAAAAAATCAATACCTCTATCTACATTGCCATATCATACAGAAACTGCAGAAGTGTAGACCAGGCTTGGGCCAACTTGGGCTCTCCTTCCAGGTGTTTTGGACTTCCACTTCCACAATTCCTAACAGCCCCAGGCCCCTCCCCCCCCCCCCCCCCCCAGCCACATAAGCGTATAATGAAGTTCAACGCAATTAATGCATTACCTAGAAGTGTAGATCAGGCCCAATTAAGGTGAGATGTGATACTGAAGGAGAGGAGATTCCATCTGAACATGAGGAAGAACTTCCTGACTGTGAGAGCCGTTCAGCAGTGGAACTCTCTGCCCCGGAGTGTGGTGGAGGCTCCTTCTTTGGAAGCTTTTAAGCAGAGGCTGGATGGCCATCTGTCAGGGGTGATTTGAATGCAATATTCCTGCTTCTTGGCAGGGGGTTGGACTGGATGGCCCATGAGGTCTCTTCCAACTCTTTGATTCTATGATTCTATGATTCTATGAGAATTCTGTTGATACCATAAGATCATGGATACCCCATTAGGGAATAATTACTTCAATTGTTAATCAGGGTGAAGACTGCAGTCAAGAAATTAGAAGAAGTTTAGGACTTAGAAGGGCAGCCATGAAGGAACTGGACAAGATCTTGAAGTATCAGTGAAGACTAAAGCTTGATTCGTTCATGCCACTTTATTAATTCATGTACTTCAAACGCATCATTAAAAGACACGACTCAGTAGACAAAGGATTCCTCCAGGCAGAAGTCAGCCAGGCCTTGAAGCTCCAAGCCTTTGCAATGCTAATCAAGGTGATTAATTGCAACATTCACACTTGTCTCCATCAAACAAAAGTTCTTTCTCCCACCTGGACCTTCAACAGATATATAAACCTCCCTTGTCTAGTTTCCAGTATACCTCACAACCTCTGAGGATGCCTGCCATAGATGTGAGTGAAACATCAGGAGAGAATGCTTCTGGAACATGCCCATACAGCCCAGAAAACTCACAGGAACCCAGTGATTCCGGCTATAAAAGCCTTCGATAACACAAAGTCAATGATGCTTGGAAAGGTAGACAACATTGGGGAAAAAGGAAGACAGCATTCCAAATGAATAGATTCAAACAAACAAAGAAGACACAGCCTTGAGTTTGTGAGACCTGAGCAGGGCTATTGAGGATTGAGGCCTCTCTGGCCCCTTCCACACAACACATTTTCTGCTTAATATGGCAGTGTGGACTCCATTCAAAGCAGATTTTGTAGGATTTTCTGCTTTGATATTCTGGAATATAGGGCTGTGTGGAAGGGCCCTCACAGGGACAATTTAAGTCAAAATCAACTGAAAGTAATAATAGCAACAAATGTGTATAAGATATATATGATGCATAAATGCATTTCATGTTTAGGGTTCCATATCCATTATGACTATACAAATATTCCAAAATCAGAAGAAAAAACATCCAAAATCCTTCTGGTCCTAAGCATTTTGATTAATATCAGAACCAGGAAATGTGACATTTTGGAACTAAATTCAAAAACATAGCTGAAAAGGAGGGGAGAGGAGGAAGGACTCTAGTGATGACTAATTTGTTTTGGAATGAGCTTTTGTGGCTTTCAACTCACCCTTCCAGATGTAGTGGCTGTGCTGATAGAGTGGGGTAGTATTCTATGAGTTGTTACTCCAAAATAGTTTTCCAAGTCCTGAAACCAGTCCAAAATGCAAGCAACAAAAGAAAACCCATACCCCTTTCTGTCTTTTCATCCAATGAAGGCCCCTTCCACACAGCTGTATAAAATCCAAATTGAACTGGATTATATGGCAGTGTGGACTCATATAATCCAGTTCAGAGCAGATAGTGTGGATTATCTGCCTTGGTATTCTGGGTTATATGGCTGTGTGGAAAGACCAATAATGTTACTGAAATGGAACAATTTAAAACAGCTGCAGATAGTGAGACCTGAGCCGCAGATAGCTGGAACATGGGACCGGGAGCCAACCCCATTAGGTGGTGATTGGCACTGGAGCTTTGAGAGTTTGTGTCCTTGGCAAGTGATAGGAGGCCTAATCCAACAAAATGAAGCTTACCAAGTTGGAGAAAAGCCACCAAAATCTTTATTAAAGTTAGCTGAAGTGATGCTAGCCTGCGGTAATCCTCCAAAAGTAAGCTGAGATACAAACACAGTGAAACATGCATTTTTATACATTTCAGATTCAAAGTTCCCGCCGCCCCTAGCTGAACCCAGCTTTGCCATGATTGGTTGACCGAGCATGACATCAGTGGGGACTCCCTGCGGAGGTGGGAGTTCAGTGCACCTCAGCCAATGGGAGAGCGCTGGCCGCCTCTGATGCAGATTTCCCTCTGTCCAATGGTTGGAGAGGGGAGGCAGGCTCCAGAACAATAACTGAAGAAGTGACTTGTAATGGGATTAAATATCCCTGGCATGAGAAACACAATGGACCTAACAGGTCCCTGGAACCTTTAATGTCATCTAGATGATAATCTTGATTGAGTCTAGTGCCCATGGCGCTGGAGTCTGTTCATCTTCTGCAGAAAATACTGTCCATCCTTGTAGGAAATACGTGTTCGATTGCTGAGAATAAGAAAGGGGAAATGATTCTTCTTTGGAAAAACAGTGTCATGGTTTCTGCAAACTCCATACCAACTGGTAAATGTCACATATTGTCCAAGCAGCAACACAATGGATAGTTGGTCCTCAGGGCTCCGGTTGTCCTTTGTATCACCTGGGTCTATGGGTTGCATTGAGGTAGCTGATTGGATCCAATCATGTGCAAAATGAAGCCTGGTAAGAGTTTGGGAGATCTTCCTAGGACAGGAAAATGTAGATGAAAGACCTCCACAAGGCTAAGCTGGCATCTTCTCCAATAATTTGATAAAGAGATATAAAAGTATAGACAAGATTATATATATACACACACATAAAGGGGGCCATAGTTACAGGGGGAGACGGGGGCGACGCCCACAATTGGAAACCCGATCCCCATGGGTTGGGGTCTACACACAGATTGGGGCACATGAGGCTTGTGAGCGGCTTCTATGTCCCTCAGGTTTCTCATGGGGAAGAAAAAGAAAAGAAAAGGAAGGAATAAATGCTTGAGAGGGAAGGGATGTACATGAGGGTCCCATGGACGAAGTGAACCCTGTAATGGATGAACTTGGGTCCATGGGGAGGAAATGTACACAAAGGGTCAGTGGGTCTGTGTGGGACCTCGAGGGTCCCCATCCCACAAGTTGTGGGATAAGGTATTGGCGCAAGGGTAGGGATTATGGGTTAGGTAGTCAGGGAAGGAGGAAGGTTATAGGGTTTAGTGTGGGGTTTCCAGGAGAACCAGAGTCCCTGGAGGGTTGGAATTTAGGCTGATGGGTTTAAAAGGTCGAGAGAGAGTTTGAGGCCAAAGATACCAGGGGAGGAACAACGGGTTTCAGTATCCGCGGTTTAAAGCGACGCAGTTCCTGGGGCCCAGTGGAGGTAAGATTAGGTTAATGGGGTTTATGGGTGATAGGTAGTCGGTGTTGGGGTGCAGAGTCTGTCCTGGGTCTTGGATGGCTCCAAGTCCTGGCCTTCTTCAGCTGGAATGACCAAGTGGTTTGAAAATAATGGTGGGAAAAGAGAGAGACATAGAAAGTTCATAGAAAGTTTTGACTTCTTTATTAAAAATTAGGATTAGGCTGGGTAGTTCCCTAGGTTACTGGTGGCTGCTGCTGGGCCCTTCCAGACCAAGGGTGGCTGCCAGTAATTCATTGATGTGAGTGCTGAAGCAAGGAGGATCTGCAAAACTCTCCCCCGCAGGTCAAGGTGGTATCAATTCATTAATTTGACTGGGGGGGGGGGGGGTCTCTTTTGGGCTGGGTAACATTACTAAGAAGCAGGCAAGGCATCAAAGGTAGATTGTATTTGTGTTATACAGTAGAGTCTCACTTATCCAACCTTCACTCATCCAACTTTTTGTTTTATCCAATGTAGTCTGCCTTCCGCCCGGATCCACAGCTGTTTCATTACATTGTAATGTTTTGGTGCTAAATTTGTAAATACAGTAATTATTACATAACGTTACCGTGTATTGAAATGCTTTTTTCTGTCTATTTTGTTTTGATGGTTAATTTGTAAAATCATAACATAATTTGATTTTTAATAGGCTTTTCCTTAATCTCTCCTTATTATCCAACTTTTTCGCTTATTCAACATTCTTCTGGCCCGTTTATGTTGGATATGGGAGACTTTACTGTATATTAATATTGTTTTTGCTTTTTTGGCTAAGAAATATCTAAAAGTCTTTAAGGGGATTTACAAACTCACTGCTACCTTACCCAAGAACAATGTAGTTTAGGTCTCTGAGAAAGAATGGTGTGGGAGATAGAATCAGGGTGGCAAGGCACAGAGCAAATTCTGTAAAATCATGAGGACAGGAGCTACAGCGTAAAGCAGTTGCCCTCATGTGGCAGATCTTGGAGATGCAGCAGTTTTAAAATAAAATCCATTATATCCAGCCCTCCGCATTTGCAGAGTTCAGTTTATTTTTATACCTTGTCCTTCTCAACCCCAAAGGGGAATCAGAGCGGCCTTGCAAAGGCAACAATTCCATGCCACATATAGATATCGATAAATAAACAAATGCATTAAAATCGGAACAATTGAAACATTAAACATTAAGACATCAATTAAAATCACACAATCCAAATCATACTCAGAGCCAGTCCAAGTTGTCATTACGCCATTTTGTAATCTTATTGCATTGCTCCAATTTACTGTCCAAAAGCTTGGTCCCAAAGCTATGTTTTTAGTTTTTTTTCCTGAAGGTCAGGAGGGAGAGGGTTGGATTTGATTAATTAATATATTCTCTTTGGGAATCTCTAGGTTCTCCAGCGCAACTCTAGGATGAACTTCTGCCACAAGTCAAATATACGGTTGTACTGGAAGACTTAGGGATTCCTAGAGACAACACTTATCTGGGCATTTAAAGGTTCTCAGAACAATTCTATTGGAAATTACCAATCTGCTACCAAGCACAATTCAAAGTGCTGGCTTTAGCCTATAAAGCTCTAAGTGGTTCTAGCCCAGCTTATCTGTCCAAATGTATCTCCTTATATGAACCACTGCGGAGTTTAAGATCATCTGGGGAAGCCCTGCTCTCGGTCCCGCCTCCCTTGCATGGCGCAATTGATGGAGACGAAAGACAGGGCCTTCTCAGCGGTGGCCCCTTGACTGTGGAACTCCCTCCCCAGAAATGTTAGGTCAGCCCCCTCCCTTCTGACCTTCCGCAAGAGAGTGAAAATGTCGCTTTGTGACCAAACCTTTAAAGAACTTGTACAATACATACACTTGGAACAATGTGCAATGACCATTGGAATGGCCCAGATTATGCTCGTGGATTATGTGTTTAACTCTTGATGTATTGTTTTTCAATTGTTTTAATTGTTTTAATTCTATTTTAATATTTATTTCAGTGTACATTGTGTTTTAGGGCATCAAATTGTTGCCTGTATGCAAAGCTGTCTTGAGTCCCCTCCGGGGTGAGGAAGGCAGGGTAGAACTGTCATAAATAAATAAGTTGACCACAGAGTCACATCGGAGGACCTTGGCCCCTTCCACACTGCCATATAATTCAGATTTTCAAATCAGATAATTCACATTATCTGCTTTAAACTGGATTATATGAGTCTACATTGCCATATAATCCAGTTCATAGCAGATAATCTGGATTTTATATGGTAATGTAGAAGGGGCCCTAGAGATTCCTAGAGAGATATTCCCACAGGGGATAAAGTGTTTTTTCATTCACAGTTTCTTCACTTTTGTGGAGATCTTGCTCCCCTAACCCCAGTGAATGTGTAGTGGTGACTGTTTTACTAAACACCATAAGCCACCAACAGAGTCTTAAATCCTTGACAGTTTTGTCCTCATATAGAATATTATTCATTGTTGTAGATATCTCCTTGATGTGGAGGAACAGAAATGTTTCTGCAGAATATTCTCCCTATATGTCCAGAAGCATCACGAAAGAATGATTGTGCTGAGAAAAACACATTTGCACCTAAAACCAAAGCAGTGCTTTTTTTGAGCCAAAATTTAATTTTTGCACAGAAAACATGTTTGCTGCATGTACACATATCCATAGACACACAAGTCCTACAATTTTTCATCTGCAAATTAATTCTGCCACAATTTTTCAGGATGTTTAAATAGTGGGGAGAAAACCAAGCAAAAATCTTGCTGCTTATTATTCTTTCCAGTTGGTTTCCCCATTGCTGGAAAACCCGTTTTTCAGTTTGTTAATTAATAATACAAAATACTATTTTGATCCCTGCCTTTCAGGTATCTCCTTTCAAAGGGAACCAAATCTGAACAAACATTGTGTGTCCTGAATTTCTCATTTCACAAAGCAGTGTGGCATGGATAGCAATGGGTTCATCTAAACTGTAGAATCAATACAGCTTGACATTACTTTGCTTTCCATGGCACAAACATATGGAACAGTGGGATTTGCAGTTTAATGCTGCACCAGCAGTCTTTGGCAGAGACCTTGTGAAACTACAACTCTCCTGATTCCAAAGTGTTGAGCCATGGCAGTTCAAGTGGTGTCAAACTGCATTCATTCTAGAATGCAGATGCACCCAATATTAAGGTTTATTATGGCGAGGGGAAAGTCCTGTTGGTAGATCATCCATTGAGCAAGATGCTATTCAATCATTTCTTGGCAGGTCTGAACTTTTCCAAAGGGATCCAGGAGTGATTTGGGAGTCTTCAACATATTCAGGCATTGTAAAAAATAATCTAATTTAGGCAATGCTCCAAGCATCTAATGAAGTTGGCTTCAATCCACAAAAGCTTCTATAAAATAAAATTTGCCAGGTTTTTTGGTACTATACGACCCTCTCCCCCGGTGGCGCAGTGGGTTAAACTGCTGAGCTGCTGAACGTGCTAACCAAAAGGTTTCAGGTTCGAACCCGGGGAGCAGAGTGAACTCCTGCTGTTAGCCCCAGACTCTGCCAACCTAGAAGTTTGAAAACATACAAATGTGAGTAGATCAATAAGTACTACTCCGGTGGGAAGGTAATAGCGCTCCATGCAGTCATGCCGGCCACATGACCTTGGAGGTGCGTAAGTGGGTATGACAATTCAAAGATGGCCGTGACAATGTCCATGATTAGGACCGCTCCGGTCGCCCTTCTTTGATTACGGACGATTTGGTGGCTTCAGTTGAAGCAAGGATTCATGAGAACAGGTGCTTCACAATAACAATAATAAAAATCTTTGAATTGTCGTACCCACTTACGCACTTTGCTTTCACTCATAACAGTATCACCGTACACTTCACAAATCTGTCGATGAATTTCTGCAGCAGGCAGGTTCCTTGCTGACAAAAACCGAATCACTGAGCGAACCTCACATGTGGAGGGTGAGTTGATATTCTTAAACATTTTTAAAACACAGAACAGAATCGTACAGGTTAGCTACAGAGCGGAAACTGAGCACAGTTGTTCCCGAGGCATGCCGGTACACGACGCATGTGCTTGTTGCGGTATGCACGCAAACTACTAGTGTCTACAACAAAACGGACCTTACTTAAAAAATACCCCTCGTAGAATATTCTACAGCTGTACAGAATATGTTGGTGACTTCTAGAGCTGAGCATTGCATTTTGGTAAGAAGAAGCCATAGACACCATTTGAACTGCCATGACTCAATGCTATGGAAAGCTGGGAGTCGTAGTTTGGGGAGGCACAGCACTCTTTGTCAGAGAAAATCAAATATCTTGTGAAATGAAAGCTCCCATGATTCCATAGCACTGATGCACGACAGTTAAAGTGGTGTCAGACTGCATTTATTCTAAAGTGTAGGTCAGGCATGGGCAAACTTCGGCTCTCCATGTGTTTTGGACTTCAACTCCCACAATTCCTAACAATCTACCACCTGTTAGGAATTGTGGAAGTTGGAGTCTAAAACACATGAAGAGCCAAAGTTTGCCCATGCCTGGTGTAGATGCAAAATAACTGAATGTCAACATTAGCTCTGTCTTAATAATTGACTCTAATTGCCAATCCAATTCAGTTGAGGATACAATTGTGCTCCAATATCAATGGGGGGTTGGTTCCGGGATGAAAAAATGTGGATAATCATGCCCCATACTATTCCATGGAAGCAAAATAAATGCACATGATTTAGCATGTCTGTGCTCATGTCATTGTCATTGTCATTTAATTGTATGGAGTCGGATGATCTGCAGCCAATTCAATTGATGGGTCTAGAGGGCCAACTGTATTTTACAGGATTTGGGTTGTGTTCCAAATTCATGTAATGGTCTCATACACAGTGTAACTCTCATGGGTGATAGAGAGAGCATTTCACAAAAGTATAATGTTTTGTTGAAGCACAAGCAGTATATTTTATGGGATCATATTTTGAAATGCAGGGGCTTCTCATGACAGCCACGCCCAAAAGAAGAATCCAAAACGCAGGTAGATGTGCTGATCTCTATCAACAAACCGGTTGAGCTTCACCACCGCAAGACACCTCAAATTTATTTTCATGGCAGCAAGGGTAGCTCAGCAAGTACAAACTGACAGCAGTATTTGAAAATTTGGTGGCACCTTTTGATGTAGAATAATGGCTCAAAGCATAAAGGGCTGGATTTTATGGCAGCCATTCTCACTCCATGACACATGTACCACCAGAAGACACAGAAATAGCTTTGTGCGTTTTAGGGATAGTAGTAAAACCTAATTCCAATAATGCTATAGCAATTTTGTGTTTATATTATGTGTGTTTTCCAGTTATTGTAGCAATAACATTTACACTCAACAGTGTTATTGTAATTTTGTTACTAAATCCATTAGTATTATGCCATTATTAGTTTATTTATTTATTTACTGTATTTGTATACCGCCCCTCTCAGACTTCCGACGACTCGAGGCAGTTTTATACTATTACAAATGTAATATAGAACTAATAGTGGCATACAGTTATACTATACCATGGCATTGTCACATAAAAAATTGAAATTATACCCCCAGTTTCCAACCAGTGACCAAGGACACAATGGGTTACAATGGGTGGCACAATGGGTTAAACCCTTGTGCTGGCAGGACCACTGACTGAAAGGTCAGTGGTTCAAATCTGGGGAGCTGGGTGAGCTCCTGTCTGGCAGCTCCAGCTTCTCGTGCAGGGACATGAGAGAGGCCTCCCACAGGATAGTAAAACATCTGAGCGTTCCTTGGACAACGTCCTCACACCAGAAATTACTTGCAGTTTCTCAAGTCGCTCCTGACACGAAAAAAACAAAAACAAAAAACCATGTACCATGCATGTTTAAGAAGTTTCATTATGGCAGGCACCAATAGTAATACTCAACAACAGATCCTACATATACACAGTGGAAGCGCATCGTGACTCAAAAGTAAAACATTCATTTTCTGAAATGGCAAACTTCAGACCAGTACTTATCATGGCAACACACCCTTCCTTAAATCCACATGCAAGGGTGGAGACAAGAAGTGACTGGACTTTTTGACCACATTGCTTGTGGGTGGGTGTTTGTTTGGACAGACAAGACAAAAACCGGCTCAACAAATCTACTGGTCCATGCCATTCATGTATCTATTTGTGTCTGACAATATACAGTTAGTTATATTTTTAAAAGTTCCTTTTCATTCTTAGTGAACTATGTTGTCAAGAAAGAAAATGATCTGGGTTGCTGTGAGTTCTCTGGGCTGTATGGCCATGTTCTAGAAGCATTCTCTCCTGACGTTTTACCCATATCTATGGCAGGCATCCTCAGAGGTTGTAAGGTTTGTTGGAAACTAGGCAATGTCATGTCCAGGGTAGAAGAAAATGATCCATACTGACTCTCACTAGGTTAGCCTTATTCGGTAGAATCACCAAGATTCTTTGAGGATGCAAGAAATAAAAGTGTGCAGTGGACTCTTAGTATCCACTGGGTTTGATTCCAGGATCCCTTGTGTTCCATTATATATGATGGTATAGTGAAATTGTATATAAAATGGCAAAATCAAGAATTGCATATGCAGTAAAAATGGTTATCTATACACAAACAATTCACCCATCTTGAAGCACAAGGAGAAAATGTGACCCTCAGGATGTTGTTGGACTGACACTCCCATTTGCCAAAGGCTGGATCTACATTGTCATTTAATGAGTCTATACTGATCATATAATGGGTCTACAGTGGCTACGTATATAATGCAATTCAAACTGAATTATATGACCATGTAGATCTAGCCTTAGCAAGACGGAATGACTGCTGTTGCAGTGCAACATTTGGAAAGACACATATTCTTTATCCCTGACTAGTAGATACGTGAAAGGACAAGACCCTGAATTAGAAGACACGGTATGAGGAGATAGGCATCAATAATTACACTCCATCTCCTTTTCCTTAAAGCCCAACCATTTCATCCTGCTCATCCCAACATGGCCATTTAGTGATCAGTGGCTACACTCTGTGGCTGGATGCACAATTATAATTTATCCTCTGGGACCTCCACAGGCCCCGAGCAAGGAGAATACCTTCAATGTCGGACTAGAGAGACATAGCTAGACCTTCTTCCTCTCCACCAATGGCCACTATATATTCATGGTCCCAGTATGAAACCAGTAGATTTTAAGGGTGCTGAATTTAGTTGCATGCAGCAGGTGCTGAATTTCTCCTAAAACCCAAAGACTGGCATCTGCTGCTAATTTTGTTTCCAAATAAGGATACACTGTGTGTGTATCAGATTTAGTTGCTCCACACATCTATTCTTTGTTGCCTCTATGTCAGGCATGAATAAACTTGGGCCCTCCAGGTGTTTTGGACTCCAACTCCCACAATTCCTAACAGTCCATGCCTGCTCTATGAGAATAGTTTTCAAGCTGTCTCCATTTCTATCTATTAAAACACTATCTGAAGACTATTTCAGGCATTGCATCTTCTTTTGTTGTTAACTAAGCAGCAAGAAGTTGCCTTCTGTCTCCCAGAATTATCATCAAGTTTGAAGTGTGTGATTGACAAGCACGGAAGCTTCCAGAGCTTGGAAGAGTGTCAGGATAGTTGGAGAATTCTAGCAGTTGCTATCCAAAAACGCACCTTCGCCGAACTTTGTTTATCTCTCATAAAAAGAACTGCTTGTAGGGTTTACTTACCTTGTTTACTCTAGTAAGGAGTTTTGAAACAATCACCATGTCTCTAGGTACAGAGTTGTGTTCTCAAATACATGACTTTATATCAGTGGTTCCCAACCTTTAGGCCTCCAGGTGTTTTGGACTTCAGCTCCCAGAAATCCCAGCCAGCTTGCCAGCGGTTAGGACAGTGGTTCTCAACCTCTGGATTCCCAAGTATTTTGGCCTACAACTCCCAGAAATCCCAGCCAGTTTGCCAGCTGTTAGGTTTTCTGGGAGTTGAGGGCCAAAACATCTGGGAACCCACAGGTTGAGAACCACTGTGTTAGGAACTGTGGGAGCTGAAGCCCAAAACATCTGGAGGCCCAAGGGTTGGGAACCACTGCTATACTATGGTTTTAAACACTGTACACACCAGTGTATTGTGGAGCCCCTGGTCACAGGTTTGAATCCGGGGAGAGCGCTGATGAGCTAACTCTGTCAGCTAAAGCTCTCCATGCGGGGAAATGAGAAGCCTCTCACAAGGATGGTAAAACATCAGGGTAACGTCCTTGCAGACTGCCAATTCTCTCACACCATAAGCGACTTGCAGTTTCTCAAGTTGCTCCTGACAAACCCCCTCCCCCAAAAAAACCCGGTGTATTCACTTAAACTTGTAACATGAAAGCATTACTTGAAGCATAGAGTACACCAGATTGTATTTATAGGCGAAGAAATCAAGTACTAAACTAGTTCTTAGTTTCCACTCCCAACCCAAAATACACAATTGCTTACCACAGCCTTTTTTCTTTCATTGTAAAGTGAGATGACTTGTTAGGCTGCCATCTGGTGGCTCATCCCATTGGGTTTTCCTTCCTTGGTGAAACCCTCCCTTTTCCAACCTGTCAGATATCCAGATCCCTACAGAAGGGTGATTCGGTAGTTTAGACATAAATAGACCCTTTCATTGGCCTGTTACTGGGATAGAACCTCCCTTTTTGGCACACTGAACTTTTTAGGTCGAAACAGAAACCATCCCTCTGACGTTAAGGCGAAACAACTTTGCCTGAAATTTGAAAATGCCTTGCTTTGTGTAGCTGTTTTCCAAAGACCCAGAAATGAGAGAAACACACGACTATTAAATGCTCTTTTACATTTTTATTTTAAACCCTAAAATTACAAAGACTGCTAAATCCTTCTTGCACAAAATTACACATACAAAATAAAATGGACAATCAGGTATCAATCCTATGAGAATTTTCCTTTGTTTCAGCCACAAGCATCCCTTATTTTGTTTTAAAACAGGAGTACTGGAAATAATCCTTTCCATCCCTCTGTGAGGAGGGAAAAAATAAACACACCCCACCCCAAACATAAGCAATAATAATAATACACAGCTTTATAAAGCTCCCTTAAAAGAGTCAACATTGGCTACATGTCCATTATCAATTTACATTTGTTCCTTCCTCCTTCACGTGTTCAAGAAACTGGCAATTGGAAAAATAGATTACTATGGAAAAATAATGTAATGTGAGGGAACAGAAAAAATGTGAGAAACACTCCGGACGGCAAAGAAAGGACGGTTTTTGCTACACCTTCCTTGAAGTTGTCAGGGCTGAGACAGAGATCGGGCTCCAGAAGGAGGAGAAAATGTCTATTTTGAAATATTGTTGGGAGGACAAAGGAAATTAAAACTATCACTCTATCTCGAATTCAACCTAGACATTAAAACAGGAAAAGCCAAATATTTGCAGAATTTTCTGTGATCCCATTTTTACTCCGAACCCCAATAACAGTTCAGTTCTCAGAAACAGCAAAGTCAGTGGAAAGCTTATCAGCCTCCGGCCATTGAGCCCTGACTAGGGACAGAAAAACATTTTGTTACAGTGGCATCTTCGGGCCCTTCCACACAGCCATATAACCCTGAATATCAAGGCAAAAATACCACAATATCTGCTTTGAATATCTAAATTCACACTGCCATATATATTCCAGTTCAAAGCAGATAATGTGTGATTTTATTAAGCTGTGTGGAAGGGGCTGAAAAAAAAAGCTTTTACTTAATTTTTATTTTAAAAGCTACAACACCCCATTGCAAGCTTCCAACATAATTATGCTGCTCAAGCACATGATTTAAAGGGTTTCTTTCAAAGTGGGCCCAAACCATGTCCCTTTCTTAGGCACCCACCCCACAAAACCTCACCAAAGCAGTAGGAACATTCAAAACATCCCGATCTGATTGTGTCTTCCTTCCCTCATGCTCAAACCACAAACAAGTATTGCATACCTTTAATGAAGCAAGGAGGCAAAGATGAACACACACAGAGAAAAAAATACATTTAAAAT
The DNA here is from genome assembly GCF_037176765.1 of Anolis sagrei. NCBI lineage: Eukaryota > Metazoa > Chordata > Lepidosauria > Squamata > Anolidae > Anolis > Anolis sagrei. The sequence goes on from NC_090025.1 coordinate 164,762,923, forward strand.
TACATGTGATGTATGAGAGGATCCAATCCCCCCCAAAAGGCTTTCTTTCTATATTGATGGGTGGTTTGTTTTTCCAGTAAACTATGAGAGGAGAATAGTCCAGTCTTTATAAAGCTGCAGTAGAAAGAAGTAGGGAATAAAGGAGAAATCTATTTACAGAGTCGAGGTCAAGGAGAATGTCCAAAGAAAGAAGGTCCTGAGCTTGCACCTCACTTTTTCTTGGCCGACTTCTTTGCGCTGGACTTTGCTTTGGGTTTGGACGCCTTGGCCTTCTTCGGCTTCGATGCTTTCACTGGCTTGGCCTTGACAGTCTTTGGCTTCTTGGCTTTCTTTGGAGCCGGAGCCGGCTTCTTTTTGGCTTTCTTGGCCGCGGGCTTGGCCTTCTTGGCTGGCGACTTGGCCGGTGCCTTCTTGGGCTTGGCCGCTTTCTTGGGCGTCACGGCCTTCTTGACCTCCTTCTTGGCCTTCTTGACCGGCGCTTTCTTGGGCTCGTCGCCTTTGGCCAGGCGGAAGGAGCCCGAGGCCCCGACCCCTTTGGTCTGCTTCAGGACACCTGTGGTGACCAGCCTCTTGATGGACAGCTTGATCTGGGAGTCGGCGTTCTCCCCCACCTTGTAGTGGCTCTTGATGTACTTCTGGATGGACTGGCGAGACGAACCGGCCCGGCTCTTCTCGGCTTGGATGGCAGCCACGATCATGTCGGAGTACTTGGGGTGGTCCGTGGACTTCTTGGCCGCTGAGGACCTCTTGGGCTTGGAAGCAGGCGCTGCGGACGAGTTCTCCGTCATCCTGCTTGGCTCTGTTGTTGCTCCAAACCTTGGTGGACTTCTTGGGGTAGAGGAGAGAGGTCTAAGTTGCCTTCACAATTGTCCTTTGGGGATGTCAGTGGTTGAAGGTCTCTCTCTCAGTGTCACAGGTGGAAGGTCTTCCTCCAAGCACTGGAAGGATGCAACTTCTCTTGACAATGGTCCTTTATTGTTGGGACCCTTTGAAGGTCTCTTCCCAAAGCAGCAGGGTGTGGTCTTGGAGCTGTTTTCCTGAAGGAGCAAACTCTGGCTACTCAAAAGGCCTGACAGTCAGTTTTGGAGCAGCCCCAGCTTTCAGCAAAGCCTAATAATCAGTCCTTGGCTGGGCCCTTCTTTGGCCCCTTTCTTTCCAGGGCTGGCTTCCCCCTTCTTCTTCTTCTTCTCCTCCTCCTCCCCTCCTTCTTTTGCTTCTCTTGCCAGGCTCTGCTGCTGCTGCTGCTGCTCAGTGCTGCTGCTGCTCCTCTCTCCGCCTCTCTTTGGCTCTGTAAGAGGCAGCAGCCGGCGCATCCGGGTATTTAGCACTGAGGCGCGGACCGCGGTGAGGACCGCGCTGCTGGCTGCATGCTCAGGCCCCCGAATGGCGCCGCGCCGCAGACATCTGTGTTTCTTCCGCTTGCTTTGGGGCCCTTTCCTGGCTCCGTGGGGCCCCTTTGAGCCCCGCCGCCCCGCCGCAGCCTGCACGCCGCCCCCCAGCGGAGCCCCAACGGGCTGAAACTCGGAGAGGGCGCCCCGCATCCCCGCACGGGAGCCCCAAACGCGGCTGGACCCCGCGCGCTTCTCTGCCTGCCCCCTTCGCGCCCCCTTTGGGGCCCCTCGCAGTTCACCCCAACGGGGCAGGCAAGGCGGGCGGAGAGGGGGGTCCTTGGGGCTCGTGCCTAGCCCGGCCCCCGCCCCCTGCGCCCCTCCGCCGCCCCACAGCGCGCCCCCAAAAGGACCCAACTAACACAGGGCATCCCCGGCCGGGCGGGAGGGCTCGGCTGGGACCTGGCTGCCAAGGAGTGGGACAAGGGTGCCCCCAAAGAGTGGGCCCCCGCACCCCACATCCCCAGGACCCCCTCCCGCCAGGACCCCCCGCCCCCCCTGGAGAGGAGGGAGCCTTCCTCGACTTCCATGGGAACTTTGCAGCCAAGCCATGCAAACTTCTCCTCCCTTCCCCCACAGCAGCCCTTGGGAAGCCACTTTTGGGAAACTTGGGGGGAGGAAGGGGCTCGTGCAAAAGTGGAAGGGGCCAAGTGGGGCGCCCGGGACCACCCTCCTCCAACAAAGGGGTGACATGGACCTTGGACCCCCTTTTCCTAAGAAATGGGGGCTCCCGGCTTTGTAACAATATTGTTGTTGTTATACTGTATATACATAAACCCCTTTGGACATGATCCTTTTTGGGGGGGATCGTGCAAGGCGGAAGGTGGAAAGTGGGGCGCTCGGGACCACCCTTCTCCAACAAAGGGGTGACATTGACCTTGGGCCCCCTCCTCTTTTTCCTTTATCTCCCCTTCAATAACATACAGCCTGGCTGTACAGTATAAGGAGAAGAAGGAGTTGGGGAGGGAGGGAGGGGAGGGGTGCAAACAGCACCCCAATAAGGAGGAGTTGTGGAGGGAGGGGAAAGGGCACCAAACAGCACCCCAATAAGGTGAAGGAGGAGTTGAGGCGAGGGGGGAGGGGGCACCAAACAGCACCCCAATAAAAAGTCAGGAAATGGAGACTCCCGGCTTTGTAATAATATTGATGTTATTATGTATACATAAACCCCTCTGGACATGATCCTTTGGGGTGGGGGGCTCTTGCAAGGTGGAAGACGAAAGGTGGGGCACTCGGGACCACCCTCCTCCAACAAAAGATTGACATGGACCTTGGACCCTCTTTTCTTAGGGAATGGGGGCTCCCGGCTTTGTGACAACACTGATGTTATTATATATACATAAACCCCTCTCGACATGATCCTTTGGGGGGGGGGGGGGTCGTGCAAGGTGGAAGGTTGAAAATGGGGCGCTCGGGACCACCCTCCAACAAAGGGGTGTCATGGACGTTGGACCCCCCCCCCTCCCGCCCTTCCTTTATCTCTCGTTCAATAACATTACAGTAGTAAATAAATACATCAGCCTGACTGTATAAGGAGAAGGAGGAGTTGGGGAGGGAGAGGAAGGGGCACCCCCCAATAAACGGCCCTAGGAAATGGGTCCCTGGCTTTGTAATAATGGGGCCCCCTTTCCTTTATCTCCCCTTAAATAATATTAGTAAATAAATATATCAGCCTGGCTGCATAAGGGAAGAAGGACTTGGGGAGGGAAAGGAGCAAACAGTACCCCAGTAAGGAGGAGGGGGAGTTGGGAAGGAGGGGAAAGGGCACCAAACAGCACCCCAATAAACGGCCCTAGGAAATGGGGCCCCGGCTTTGTAATAATGGGGGCCCTTTCCTTTATCTCCCCTTAAATAACATTACAGAAGCAAATAAATACACCAGCCTGGCTGTATAAGGAGAAGAAGGAGTTGGGGAGGGAGGGGAGCAAAGAGCACCCCAATAAGGAGAAGGAGGAGTTGTAGAGGGAGGGGAAAGGGCACCAAGCAGCACCCCAATAAGGAGAAGGAGGAGTTGAGGCGAGGGGGGAAGGGGCACCAAACAGCACCCCAATAAAAAGTCATAGGAAATATGATTATGTATACACAAACTCCCCTCTGGACATGATCGGGAGGTGGGGATGTCCTGGAAAGTGGGGCGCCCGGGACCACACGCTTCCAACAAAGGGGTGACATGGACCTTGGACCCCCCCTCCCCTTTTCCTTTATCTCCCCTTCAATAACATTACAGTAGTAAATAAATACATCTGCCTGGCTGGCTGGCTGCATAAGGGGGGGGGGGGGAGGAGAGGCAAACAGCACCCCAATAAATGGCCCTAGGAAATGGGGCCCCGGTAGTAAGTAAATACATGAGCCTGGCCGCATAAAGAGAAGGAGGAGGAGTTGAGGCGAGGGGGGGGGGGGGGCACCAAACAGCACCCCAATAAAAAGTCATAGGAAATGGGGGGCCGACTCTGTAATAATATTTATATTTTTTAAAAAATCCCTTGGAAATGATTTTTTAGATTCCCCGATTTTATTTTATTATTATTTTGTCACCACTCTCGTATTTTAACATGGAGCTTCTATATCAGAAGACGGGGAGAAAGACACGGAGTTGGGGTGGGAGTGGGGACCAACCCTCCCTCCCCAATAAATGGTCCAAAAAAATGAGGTCCCGGATTTAATCCTACTCGCCCCCCTGGACATGATCCCCTTTGATTCCACTTTAATTTTGCCCCTTTCTCTGTTGTTTATAGAGAAGACGGAGTTGGGAAGAAGGAGTTGGGGTGGGACCCCAATAAATGATCCTAGGCAATAGGGTCACTGCTTTTGTATACGACTCCCCCCCCCCCCCCCGAACATGATCCCCATTGGATCCAAGTTTGTTTACGTTTATATTCTCGTGCTTTACTTAGAAGAGACGGAGTTGGGGAGGGGGCACTCAAGAGCCCCCCAATAAAGGACCCTCTGCAATGGGGTCCCGGCTTTCTTGAGTCCTCTCAGCCCTCCTGGACCCCGCTTCTTCTGCCCCCCTCCCTCCCTCCCTCTTTCGTGCAATGGAGCTGCTTCATCCTATGGGTTGTTTTGTTCCTCCTGGCTTTTTGAAGGTGGAGTCGTTCCAGGGAGAGAGTCCTTCCTCAGCAGGAAAGGAAAAGGGGGTTCGGGGCAGGAATGGGGGGGGGGGTGAAGAATGAAGTCCCACCCCACTCCTTGCCTCGGACCCTTGTGTGCCCCCCCCTCCAGTCCTGGGAGAGCGCTGGAGTGTTGTTAGGAGATTAAATATACGTGCCATCGCCATCTTTGCTGGGAGAAATGAGCTTGTTTTTCTTTCCCCTTCCTCTCCTTTTTTGCCACGCACCCCACACACATCTTATAGGAATTGGACGCCTCGTGGGGGGTTTTGGGGGAGCGATCTTAATAATACCAGATTCCAATGGAGAAGGAGGTTCAAAACACCCACTTTTTTCAAAGCAAGATTGAGACTCTGGAACTGCCATCCTAACAACACGGGGGGCACTAGGCACACAAAAATATCCCTCCACTTTGGCATCTCTCCCCCCCATTTCCTATTCACCCCCCCCCCCTTTCCCAGTGGATAATGGGTCTTCCGCTCTTGTTAATACTCGGTTTTCTCCGGATAGTGAACGTCCAGATGTTTGAAATGAGTACACCATTTCCTTAGCCCCCCCCCCTTCCATTTCCTCCCCTCCAAAACAATCGCACAGGTGTTTGTGGATTAGAATAAGACACTGTTTCAATATCAAGTGTGTGTGTGTTTGTGGTTTTTAATGAGAGGAGGGTTTTGTTTAACGGGTGTGACAAGAGAACTGCAGTCCCGATGTTGTGAAGTGACAACAACTAACACCAGAAGTTACTCCCCCGAACGAGATGATAACCACTGGAGGAGGGAACTGTCCCTATCTATCCCTCTTTCCATGAATTCCTCTCCCAAACATAATAAGGTCCTGGGGTGGGGGTGTTGCATTGCTTGTTTAGCCAAAACACAAGAGTCTGGGGTTTGGCTTTGTTCGTTTTCCGGACTATTTTCCACCCCACCAGCCACATTTTGGTTGTATTGATCAAATTTTGTATTTATGCTCTTTAATTTTGTATTTATTTTGTATTTAATTTTGTATTTATGCTATTAAACCAGTTGTGGGCCAACTTGGGCCCTCCCTCCAGGTGTTTTGGACTCCAACTCCCACCATTCCTAACAACTTCATGCCCTTCCTTTTCCCTCTCAGCTTCTTAAGCTGTGTAGTCCAGACATGGACCAACTTGGGACCTCCCTCCAGGTGTTTTGGACTCCAAATCCCACCATTCCTCACAGCCTTAGCTCCCATCCTTTCCCCCCTCAGACTTCATAGCTTCTGAATCTTCAGTGTAGATGAGGCATGAGCAAACTTGGGCTCTCCAGGTCTTTTGGACTCCAACTCCCACCATTCCTCACAGCCTCAGCCCCCTTCCTTTTCCTCCTCAGTCTCTTAAGCTGTGTATACCATGCATGGGCAAACTTGGGCCCTCCCTCCAGGTGTTTTGGACTCCAACTCCCACCATTCCTCACAGCCTCAGCTCCCTTCCTTTTCCCCCTTAGCCTCTTAAGCTGTGTAGACCATGCATGGGCTAACTTGGGCCCTCCCTCCAGGTGTTTTGGACTCCAACTCCCACCATTTCTTACAGCCTCAGCCTCCTTCCTTTCCCCCTCAAACTTCATAGCTTCTGAATCTACAGTATAGATGAGGCATGGGCAAACTTGGGCTCTCCAGGTCTTTTGGACTCCAACTCCCACCATTCCTAACAGCCTCAAGCCCCTTCCTTTTCCCCCTCAGCCTCTTAAGCTGTGTAGACCAGGACTTGGGAAACTTGAGGCCTTCCTCCAGGTGTTTTGGACTCCAACTTCCACCATTCCTCACAGTTTCAGGCCCCTTCCTTTCCTCCAGCTGCTTTTGGAGTCCAAAACACTTGGAGAGAGGGTCCAAGTTGGCCCATGTCTGTATCAAGCCGATTGCACTTGGTGAACTTAGTGGGAACTGTATAATCTGAACATAAAGGTGTTTACAAAGTTGTAAGTGGGGTGTTTGGGGTAAAAGAGCTGGAAGTCCAAGGTGGGATTTTTGTTTTGAGGTCGGGTGTCCTGGAAGTGGGAAAAGGACCGTCGGCAAGTGCTTTCCACAAAGCAAGCAAGTTGCCAGCGAACTGCTGACAGTTGTCATAATTGTTTTGGAGAGAGAGCCTCCCTCCCTCCCTGATCCGTCAGCTGTTTGGTTCTGAAAAAAATGGAAGGACCTTGGAGAGGGATTGGCACTCCTCCCTCGCAGCCACCGTAGCGCTCGCCAGCAGTGCCTTCTGGGAAATGTAGTCAGGGAATGGATGCTGGTGTGTCCTTCAAAACAACCCCCCCTACACAGACACACAAATGGGGAGGCACAACACATGCAACGATCTACATTCCCAAATGCATAATGTTTGTTTATCCTTATTGGGGGTGGGGGGGGGTAGGGGGTGGATGTCACTATACAGCCATAGCGTCACACTTTTGGTTGGGGGAGGGTTGATGCCTGCTTCCCCCCAAAAGTATTGCATTGGCTGAGTCAACTACCAGGTTCAACCAATAGGAGAAACTGTGTTCCCAAATGCAGAATGTTTATCAAGCCTGCACTACTTTGCCTTGGAGAAGATGCAAACACCAACATAGTATTTGCGGGGTGGGTGGATGTCATGGGGGTAACACATTTGGGGGGGACAGATGCCTGCCCCTCTCAAAAGCAACCCCCCCTTCCTCCCAAAATCGTGGAGCCATCAACAAATTGCATGGAAATGCAGAATGTTGATCAAGTGCGCATGGCTTTGGCTTGGAAAGGCATTACACATAGCATTATGGTATTTTGGGGAGGGGGTGGGTGTCATCACGCAGCCATGACGTCACACATTTGGGGGAATGGTTGTCTGCCCGCCACCAAAAGCAAACCCCTTCACAAATGGTGAGCCATTATAGCTCAACCAATACAACAAACTACTCAATGCAGAATGTCGATCAAGCACATTGGATTTGTCTTGGGCAAGCATTACACACATCACCATACTGATTTTTTGGGGTGTATGGATCTCACTTCCCAGCCATGGCATAACATGTTTGGGGGAATTGATACCCAGCCCCCCGCAAAGCACCTCCCCCCCCCAAAAAAGTGAGCCACTACTAAACTCAATCAATACAACAAACTGTATTCAGATGCAGAATGTCTGTCCAGCGTACATTTCTTTGTCTTTGACAAGCATTACAGATAATATGTAATCGATGTAATCGGGGGTCTGATTACACAGCCATGGCGTAATGCATTTTGGGGTGGAGGATGTCATCCTCCTCGGGACTAGTGACATTTCCCTTCCTTTGTTTTAGGGATCAAAAACACTTTCTTTCTCTAGCACAGTGGTTTCCAACCTTTTTTTGACCAGGGCCCACTTTGACCAGGACATTCTTGACCAGGGATAGACACACAGAATTCAATATTGGACACCAAGAGTTTCAAACTCTGAGGATCTCAGCATCCTTTTTTAAAAATATTACATTTTGAGAGTTTTCTAATCATGCTGGTGAACTTGGTGAGATTTTTCAGTTCCAGGCATAAGTTTGACATCCTTGAGAGTAAATGAACAAATATAAAAAATCACAAATGAAGACACAAGAGAGTGTACTAATACAATCTGAAAATTGAACTTTGTATTTTGCTCTGGGTTTTTTGGGTGTGGGGGTTGCCCATGTGAGTCCACCTACTGCAAATCATCCTGCAATCTTTAAATAGCTTCTGGCCACTCCAACCTTGCAACCAGTCCAAAAACAGTGTTATCTCCCTAATTTTTCTGCATAAGGTGAAAAATCAAGATTAAAAGTATGAGAGATGGCTGGGCGGATTAACAAAAACTGTTTTAACACTTGTGCTTCCACAGCATCTACAACTTGAGGCAATTGCCTCGTTCTTCCACATCAGGTTTGGTGTTGATGAGGACTAAGTGTCAGTTATGTAAGAGCAATATCTTCTGTTAAAGCAGAATGCTGTTTTTGCCGCAAAGAAAGCAACCAGAAGCATGGGGAACCTAAGTTCTCCTGCCAGCTGAGATGAGAAGCATAGCTCACTTTCCCATTTCATGTAGCGTGCTGCTCCAAATGCCATGAATGTGCCAGAAGGAGGAAAGACAGACAGGTGGAAGTGGCACCTCTATACCCTCCCTGCCTTAGGGGAGGAAAAGGAGATGAATAATAAAGTTCATGTTCCAGCTCCAGTAGCCTTTGCATGACACCATATTTAAACTCTTATTTATAAGAAAGATACACCTTTGGCTGAGTACAATGGGAAGATGAACTCCTAAGTATTAAGTGACAAAGCACAGCAAGTGGGGAGTTTTATTTATCATATCAGAAGTGAAGTGAGGGTACAGTTGTAATGTATTTTTAAAACACAAAGTTTAAGAACTTGGCATTATACTAAATGTCTTTTGACCAGTATCTGGCCAACACCAGTGCCTCTGGCATTGCTATAAGAAGGCCCTCCATTGTGCATGTGGTGGGCTCAGACTGCATTGTAATAGGTGGTCTGTGGTTTGCTCTTCCCCACACTCACATGTCGTGGACTCCACTTTGTGGCCCCATTTCTTAAGGTTGGCCCTGCATCTCGTGGTCCCAGAGCGCAGTCTTCTGTTCAGCGCCTTCTAAATTGCCCAGTCTTCTGTGTGCCCGGGGTGGGGGGTCTCTCATTTGGTATCAGCCATGGATTGAGGTTCTGGGTTTTAGCCTGCCACTTTTGGACTCTCGTTTGCTGAGGTGTTCCTGCGAGTATCTCTGTAGATCTTAGAAAACCATTTCTTAAATTAAGGCATTGGCATGCTGGCTGATATCCGAACATGGGATGGGTTGGAGATGTCACTGCCTTAGTCCTTTCATTATTGGCTGCTACTTCCCAGAGGATGTATATATGTATTTTATCTATATGTATTTTAATCTTGTATTGTAGTATGATGTTTTAACTTGTATTAGTAGCATTGAATCCTTGCTGTAAGATCGGTATACAAAAGTTTTAAATAATTTTTATTTATTAATTTATTATTTAAACTTATATGCCGCCACTCCCCTGGGGCTCGGGGCGGCTTACAAGACTAGCTAAAATCTAACAAAATTTAAAAGCAATTTAAAACAATTTAAAAACAACACTATCAAACATTAAAATAATAATAATAATAATAATAATAATAATAATAATAATAATAATAATAATGATGTCAGGTGGTGCAATACCGGCTAAAGAGAGAAGTGAAATGCTTCACTAGGCAGCGACCCAACCTGCATCTGTGGCTCAGTATTGGAAAAGATATTGTACACCTAGAAAATTTGCAGCAAGGCAAATTGAATGCCAAAATTGCAATGGAGGAGTGGGAGGCAGAACATCAGAAACAGGATGCACAGGCCAAAAACTTTGCTACTACAGCCACAAAACAACAGAGCAGCCTGACAGCTGATCAGACACAGCACAAAACAGCAAACTGTCTGTTGTCAAAAAAATCAAAAGAAGCTGACAAGGTGAGAAAGTGGTCAGGTTAAGTCTGCAAAGCCCAAAAACAAAATGGAGGGAAAAGGTGTGTTCCTGTGTTGCTCCCAAAACTGCACAAACCACCCCTTCCTTTCCCTATAGTGCCTTAGGCCCCCAAGGACCTCAGGTGCAGGTGCTGAAAATAATAACAGGCCCTTCCTCTTTCACTGTGATGCCAGAGCTGTTGCAAGTGCTTTTATCATCCTCTCCCACAGTAGGGAAGGTGTAGATATGTCACTGCCCACCTTTTAAAGAACACAATGAGCCCTCCTGGGTTTTGCTCCTTGAGGTTGCTGCTTCACCAGGCTTCAATCATAGTGCTGCCCCAGGGACAATGACTGCACAAATCAAGAAGCACCATCGCCCTTTTTGTATCTTGAGGATTTTTATTATGTTAGTTTATAACTGTGCAGAAAGAAAGAAAAAATCGCTGCCGTCATTGTTTGGCTCTGGCGACATCAGCAGTGAAGTCTCTCCTCTCACTCCAGGAACGCAGAAGTGGAAGATGAGCTTCTGGAATGCAGTGGACGCTGACCTTGTAGTATGTAGGATGTGCAGAGGTTTTCATCAACACAGGAAAATTTGCCTTTGTTTCAAGTACACGGAAACAAATGGCTAGTCCCAGATCCTTAGTTAAACAAACAACCAAACAAACAAACCAGAAATCCTACAGTCTCTGGACAAAACTGGTCCCTCCAGCAAAATAGTCACAATACAAAGCAGCCACAATACATTCTTCCAGCACACAGTGCATCTCAAAACATGAATCATCATGAAGCAACATCTTTCTTCCAAGAAGGCGCACCATAAAGTTGAATGTGTGCAATTTTGCTTCTTTGTTTAAACAGGTAGCTTTACCTACCATTTCCGTTTTATAGATATACTTAAGGTTTTGGAAAAGGAATTAATTATGACTAAAGGGAGGCTGGGACAAAGTATCTGATTCACTGCTC